>NC_058520.1:211007120-211310120 GCF_904849725.1 Hordeum vulgare subsp. vulgare | reverse complement strand
CGGAATCCCGGTGACGAAATCCATCTCAATGTGATCGAACTTCCACTCGGGAATCGACAAAGGCTGCAAAAGGCCTGCTGGGCGTTGATGTTCTGCTTTCACCCTTCGACATACATCACACTCGTTTACGAACTGAGCAATCTCACGTTTCATACGAGTCCACCAGAATGTCTGCTTCAAGTCATGGTACATTTTGGAGCTTCCAGGATGAATAGGGAGCAGAGAGTTATGAGATTCCTCCATGATTACCTTCCTGAGATCACCTTTCGGGACGAAAACGCGATCCTCGAAAAACAACATGTCCCTGGCATCAACTGTGAAGCACTTATACTTGGGGAGACTCTTTCCCACGCCAATCTTGACCTTCTTCACCATAGCATCAAGAAGTTGAGCTGCTCTGACCTGATCTTCCAAGGTAGGAGAGATCTGAAGGTTCGCAAGAAATCCCTGAGGTACTAGCTGAAGGTTGAGCTTCCTGAAAGACTCACAAAGACCCGACTAGAGAGGTTGCAGAATCAGATTGTTGCAATATGCCTTCCTGCCCAAAGCATCTGCCACGACATTAGCTTTGCGTGGCGTGTACTCAACACTCGGATTAAAATCCTGGAGCATTTCTACCCATCGTGTTTGCCACAGATTCAAGTTAGGCTGAGTGAAGATGTACTTGAGACTCTTGTGATCGGTGAAGACTTCAACCTTACGTTCCAACAAGAGATGTCTCCAAGTCATCAAGGCGTGTACCACAGCTGCTAGCTCAAGATCATGCACATGATAGTTCTTCTCCGCTGGCTTCAACTGCCTGGAGGTATAAGCAACCACCTTCTTATCTTGCATCAGGACTGCACCAAGACCCTGGAGAGAAGCATCGCAAAAGACCTGGTAAGGCTTGGAATCATCCGGAGGGACCAAGACTGGAGTGGAGGTAAGCTTCTCTTTGAGTGTATCGAAGGCCAGTTGACACTCTGGAGACCAAGCATACTTAACACGCTTCTGAAGAAGACTTGAGAGCGGCTTGGCGATCTTGGAGAAGTTCTCAACGAAGCTTCTACAATATCCAGCAAGCCCGAGAAAGCTTCGAAGCTGCTTCACATTCTGCGGAGGCTCCCATTCAACAATGGCCTGAACTTTGGACGGATCAACTTTAAAACCCTCGACAGAGATAATGTGCCCAACATAAACCACTTCTTTCAGCCAGAACTCGCACTTGGAAAACTTGCATACAGCTTGTACTCTCTGAGTTTATCAAGCACCAACCTGAGATGTTCTTCATGTTCTTCCTCAATTTTAGAAAAGACCAGAATGTCGTCGAGATAGAGCAAGACAAATTCATTCTTGAACGGAGAGAAAATGTAGTTCATCAATCGACAGAATGTCGGAGGAGCATTTGACAGACCAAAAGACATGACCGTATACTCATACGAGCCAAAACTAGTCCTGAAGGCAGTCTTCGGAATATCTTCCTCGCGAATGCGAATTTGATGATAGCCCATTCTGAGATCAAGCTTGGAGAAGACCTTAGCACCTTTCAACTGTTCGAACAACTTAGTTATGTTCGGAAGTGGATATTTGTTGCTGATTGTCTTCTTATTCAATGGACGGTAATCGACACACAGCCGGTCCGTGCCATCCTTCATCTTGACAAACAGAACACCACAGCCCCACGAAGACGAGCTCAGTCTGATCTAACCCAAATGCTCCTGCTCGTCGAGTTGCCTCTTAAGTTCCTTCAATTCTTCTGGACCCAGCTTGTACGGCTGTTTGCACACTGGCTCTGTGCCTGGATCAAGCTCAATGACAAACTCAACTTCACGGTGTGGAGGCATGCCTGGCAGCTCTTCAGGAAACACATCTTCATATTCGCCGACCACTAGGACTTTCTCAATAGGATTGATCTCACCCTTTTCATTCAAGGAGAACAGACGGATTGTATCATCGCGCGCCGCGCATATAATCACGTCTTCCGAAGAGTGGGTAAGCTTCACTTCTTTGGCTTCACAATCAATTGACGCCTTGTTCACGGCCAGCCAGTCCATACCGAGAATCAAGTCGATGTCGGAATTGCCCAAGACAATAGGAGATACCAGGAAAGCATAAGCACCCATCTTAACAGAAACATCCGGAACGAACAAACTAGAACTCAAATGCTTTGCAGGAGAAACGACTGCCAATGGCTTAGGCAACTGCTCCTGACGCAGGTTATGCTTGGATGCAAATGGATATGACACGAAGCAATGCGAAGCACCAGAATCAAATAACACTTTAGCAGGAATATCATTGACGAGGAGGTTACCCATGATCACATCTGATGAATTTTCTGCCTCAACTGCGTTCACCATGTTGACTCGAGCTGATCTGGGGTTCAACTTGACAAGAGCGTTGCTTGGAGGTTTGCCTGGAGGAGGAGGCGGCAGTCGGAGCTGAGAAGTACATTTGTTGGCATAGTGACCCTTCTGCCCACACTTGTGACAAGTGACATCTGCTGGCTGCCGGTACTGAGTCTGAGGAGGCCCTTGCTTCTAATGCTGATATCTCTGCTGGAAGCCAGGGTTGGGTGGGTGGGAAGAAGCACGACCACCTGAGTGCTTAAGCTGCTGCGAGTGCCGAGGAGGAGGAGGAGAAACCCAAAACTACTGTTGCTTCTGAACCACCTGAGTCGAGGAAGAGCTGGAATCTCTGAAGTGCTTCTTAGAATTTTCCACCCTGAGCAAGGTTGCCTATGGTCTGACAGCTAGATTGTAGAACTTGTCGAACTCCTCAGGATCATGCAAGGCAAGAGCTAACTGCAAGTCTTCTTTCAAGCCACCCCTGAACTGATAAATCTTGCTCCTCTGATCCGGGATATCCTGCAGCGCGTAACGGGCCAGCTCGTGGAACTCAACGTTGTACTTGTACACGGAATTTCCACCCTGCTTCAAACGCGTGAACTTCTCACGCATCTCCTCCACAAAACTAGAAGGGATGTAGTGGGACCTGAAGTCATGACAGAACTCATCCCAAGACATCACCCTGGCGCCTCTGGAGTCCTTCAGCTGCTGCCACCATATAGAAGCCTGCCCCTTGAACTGAAACGTTGCAAACTTGACATAATCCTCCGGACTCACATTGCTACACTCGAAATGTTTGTTCATATCACGGATCCAATCTTCTGCATCAAATGGCTGGTCGCATGAAGTGAACGTCTTTGGCTGGTTCGACAGGAACTGACTCAGACCCGCAAACTGATTTCCACCATGTTGAAAATTGCCTTGCTGTTGGTTGGCTCTCTCTTGCAACAATTGAATCAACATCTCGGTGTTTGCACTAGTAGCTACCATCACCGCTTGCCAGGCCTCTGCAGGAGGAGGCGGCGGCAGAGGGTTCTCCGGAGGACGAGGTGGAGGCGGCATATGCTCACGCCGTGGGTTCTGACGAGTCGGTGGAGCCATCCTGAAGACGGACAACATATTAGTCCACAGAATAATTTAAGATATTGCTGAATCAAAAGACATAATATCTGAACAGAATTTAGCAATTGCACTTGAACAACATAGCAAGAATGCATCCTCAAAGTGACGGACGACAAAATTCCGATAAGGACCATTGGAAACAAGTGTGAGCTAGAATTGCTCGGAACAAACATATGATCGAGATTTCCCCAACCTCAATCATGCGTCTGTAGGAAGATAGTCCTATAAGATACTACTTGATATCCCACCTATGAATTCCCGAAATAACTGGTCATGCAATCTGGTACACGGATACAAGGAGTATTTCAGACAACTCCTAAACTAACCCGTCACCTGTATCACATCCTTCAACACACAACGAGCATCTCGGACCTTCATCTACAACAGACCCTCGTGATCACAACGATACCAAGTGTGGTAGTACCCCCAAACAATCTGCACCAGTACTGGGACATCGGGGTTATCTCGCCACTACCAGTATTGAAGCAATTACAAACATCCTTCGTTCTTAGATACTCAGAAATCTGAATGATGGCGATGTGCGCAAGAATCCCCTGGAGCTCAACTCCCCTGAAACTCAAAGCAGATAGGAGGCGCCAGGACAGGACTCCGTCACATCGAAATCATATAGGTTTCACAAATACCCACGTGATCCTAAAAAATTTTTGAACGAGAAAAGGAGTAGAGTTAAAGATTTCCTAAGCCGGGAACCTCACCAGAGCATAGAAGAGGGGAAAAGAGAATCCTACTCTCCGATATAACAAAGACTCAAAACATTTTCTAGACTCGACTCGGCCAAGTACGATCACACAAAGGCTCTTATGGTCGTAAGGCTCTGATTACCAACTTGTAACGTCCAAGATGCGGTCCTTTCCGATCTGGGGATCGAGGCCCCGAATTGGAAAGGAGCGCATCTAAGCGTCTCGCAAACAGGTAACACAGCACATACATAATAATAAAGATATACAATCAGGGGTTCAATTGCCTTCTCATAAATATATCAGAGTACATCACGCATACAACCAAAGTAGTTCCGCTACGGACTACAAAACAAGAGAAAAGGCTATGCTACCCCGCCTGCTGGCCCACGATCACGACCACGCCTCAATCTTCTGGATAGTTCACGTATAGGCGGTCGGTCTCCTCATCGTACTGCCACGCCAGCTGTGTGCCGTCGGGATCATTAGTCTCTGGTGTACTTGAACCTGTTGGTATTGTGGAGGAATCCGTGAGCCACAGGGACTCAGCAATCTAAGACCTTGGTGCCAGAACTGGTCAAGTTATTAGGTAGGATAAGGTCAAGTGTTTAAGGTTGCAGCATCCTAAGCTTGATTTGGTGGCTAACTTACGTAGAACATTTATGAAGGTGGACTATGCTAGCGGTCGTGAATACTTGATCACTAAGTGATCCTGAACACCTACCTACGTCATTCATAACCCCACCGTGTTCCCGATTGAAGAGAGGTCTTCGAGGGGCCAGTCACGGTTACGCACACAGTTGGCAATTTTATTAGCTTTTGTTTAAGTTATATAATACCGGATGTTAACAAAAAATTCCAAGTGGCCACATAACCGCAGGCACGGCTTTCCGAAAGATTAAACCCTGCAGGGGTGCTCCAACTAGTCCATCACAAACGTACACATGCCATAAAGTATTCCTCTATCATGAATCTCGTGATCTCGTCGGATTCCTTAGAGGAAAACCTCAACTCTGGGAGAAGCAAAGCTTCACTGGGATTCCTATACGCAAGATATATCGCTAAGGTAAGGCAAGACTAGCAGGACATCCCGTTGTGTCGACGACCCCGATAAGAGCCGCATATCTCAGTCTCAGGACACGACGGATGGAAAAGCCTACAGGAGCCAAACCTCAAGTTTCCCTATGGTGGCCCCCGCAGTCTGTCCATTTTGGACGAACACTCATGAGGAGCACTGGCCGAGGTTGTTGATTACATTCCTCGGGGTAGCTATTCCCTATTTAGTTTATTATTAAGTGATTAGCAAATTAACACCAAAGTTGGGTCCTGCCGGACAAGTCTTAGCACTACGCGATTTATCAAGGGGGTCCGCATAACAACCCCGAACGTGTTAGGAGCGATCAATATGGAATCAAACACTGGTAGCCGGTAACTATGGCGGCAATAATGGAACAAAGCACCCGGCAAAAGGCTAGGCCTTCCATTATTTACCAAGTATATAGGTGCATTAATTAAATAACAGAATTTAAGATAATGATATCAAGCTCATGTTGTCACATGAGTCAAAGCACCTGCATCTAGCAACGCTAATATTAGTAGCTGAGCAAAGCCTACTTAGCCATCCAAGTTTGCTAGGAACGGACAAGTGTTTGGTTTCATGGCATATCAAGAGGCAAATATTTCAGTGGTGGTAGCGAGAAAATGACAAGGAAACGTAATCTAGCATAACAAGTCTAGAGATGGAATCAAGGTCATATCATCTTGCCTGTGATATTCTCAGCTTGGAATGGTTCTTGATCGTCCTACACGTCCTCTCCTAACTCCACGTATTCGTTCTCCGGTCCCAGTGCTACCCAACATAAGAATAACATCCAATGAACAACATCACCTCAAGATGCAACAAGCACATGATGCATTAGATGAATATGAGCATGCATCACTATTTCTATCACTAGCACAAGCAAAAGAAGCTAAAACATGTTCCTGGACAGAACTGCATTCTAACCTATTTTGACATGCATGAGAATGACATGATCAGATGCGTCTCGAGAAAACAAAGCAAAACCATATAAAGAACATTACAATCGGAGCTACGGATCAACGGGAATCAACGAAACAAGATATGAAGCCCTACGTGTCAAAATCAACACCACACACTCAAATGGCACAAATCTGGTATTCCCAGGTTGCCAAGACATAAAAAAACCCATCATGGATGGGGTGGAGCAAATAAGAACACCACAGCATCAACTAAGCGCTCACAATCATCAAAATGACAAAACTACACAATCTGCCATAAACTGCATCATAGCACTTTGTGAGCTACATGCAAAGCACCTACAGCCACCCAACTATGTCAAATAATATATGTGGCTGTATCTAGCCAAGAATACTACCAGCACAAGCAATAATCACACAAAAAGGAATTAGACACAGGAAGATACAAGGCTGCAAACTTGCCCAAAACCATCAGATCTCAGGCACTTAGTGAAAATTCCTGCACCTAACTCTCTGGCTTTGCTCTGAAGCTTTTTGAGAGCAGCCAAAACAATACCTACATGGCTCCAAATGACATGAAATTTTACAGGTATCTAGACAAACATATCATGTCCAACTTTCTAGTTGAAAGCTAGGGCTAGATCACAACACAATGACCAACACAACCTCATATACAGGAGAAGAAAATATAAACAGATTCTCACACGTAGTGAAAATCTCAGATTTTCACTAATCTGGAATTTCAGCCACATGCCTACTTTGGATGGGCACAACTTGCACACATGGATTCCAAATCATGGATTGAAACCAACATGTGGTAGAGGGGGTCACCCTCTACTACCACAACCAAGAAACAAATACAAGAGCACATCACAATTCATGGAACCAAGCTCTAAACATAGACGAAAATGTAAATATGACATCTCCAGAAAATGCTCCAATGGAAAAAATGATTTCACCATTGTATTCCTGGGATCTTTCTACCCCAAAACCATATATAAAACATATGCACTTGCTTGGAGCAGGTGAGCTCAAACTAGGAAGGAAAAACTACATAGAATCCAACATAGTGAATAGTGCAACATTTCATGCAACTCTCACTAGAACAACCATCACATAGCTATGCTCATGTGCACAAATACAATATGGACATGAGGGTTTGGACCCCATGTTTGTGTCATGCACAACAACACCACAAACACTACTACCACATAGATCTTACACACACCTCATGCCCTCTTTCATATGAACATGAGGAGGAGCACAAGTGTTGCAAAGTGGGGCTGCCTCACCACACACATATCACCAACACTACCTCATGGAAAGAACTTACTCCCAAGAACCAAAATGGAGGGGATCTACTAAACAAGATAAATCATGGAACCATCATATCACCACACTATCTTCACATGCACATGAATCCACTAGATCAAATACACCATATCAAGTGACTTGGAGTAAAAGTAGAATGAAGCACCACAACTCACTTGAGAGGAGAAAAACCACATACCACATGCTGATGATAGAAACATAATACTACCTCAACTCTCCTACACTTAGTACAAACACATGCACAAGAACAGCTCAAGGAAGAACATACATCAAGAAATACAAATAAATAAATAAAAGGGGTGTGAGGGGGAATCGAATCCTGCACCTACTGGAGCACATGCCCTGCTCACACCACTCTGCTACCCTGTTCTAGTTTGTCAGAAGAGGGAAACAAAGCGGGTTAAGACTACCTGCTGATGCTACTACCAACAAAGAAGGAAAATAATGCAAAAGGGGGGGGGTGCGCCAAGTGGGACTCGAACCCTGCACCTGCTGGTAATCAAACAGAGACAACACCACTGCGCTATGTTATGATGACTGACAGAGAAGGGACCTGAAACAAGGTAAACTAACGCGAGCACGCGGTGCTCTGCACAGCGCGCAGGTCGCGTCGACAGGGAGGTCGCCGTGATCTGTGCTGCTGCTGCGGCACCAAGATGGGAAAAGCACGCCTGCTACCCACATCTACCGCGGGCACTCACCAAGCTACCGCCTCACAAGAACTGCGCTACACAGCTACTGCACCACAAACACTACCTGCTGGCGATCTACTATGAGAGAGAGGCACAACGAGCTCTAGGCGGACCTAGTGCGAACCAAGGAGGAAGAAGGAAGGGGAGGTGCTGCCTCACCTTGGGAAGGAAGGAGGGAACCGATCGGAGGAGGAGGGCGCCCGAGATGAGGCAGATCGACGATGATGAAGCCCTGAACCGCAGACCATAGAAGAGGAGGCAGACCACCGGGTTCGCAGCTGAGACGAGCTCGGCCCCGTCGGTGTGGTCGCTCCCTGACCCTACCGACAATGGGAATGGAATGCGGGGTCGAACCCCGAGCTCCTAGACATGGCGGCGACAGCGAACGACGACGGAAGCACGAGGATCGGTGGCGATGGACTTCTTCTCTCTTCGCCTGAACCTACAGACTCACCTGACAGAGAAGAGAGATGGGGAAGGAGAGAGGTGTCGGCGGCAGATGGGAGAGAGGGAACCCTTACATGGGAGAGGCACGGACGCCAACGCAATTTAAGGGGGGGCCTCGAGGTCTGCTGCTGCTCACAGCATCGGCCGAGCTCTCTGTGATCCTGACGAAAAGGCGAGCTGGATGTGACGGCGTTAGGAAGTAGAAGAGGAAAAGCCACGGGCCTAGCGCACGAGGGAAAGAGAGAAGTGGGCCGGCCTGTGGTTAGAAGCCCACAGGGTGGCGCCAGATAGAGGAGAGGAACTCCCCTGGCTCTTTCCATTTACAGGAAACAAATAAATGACAGGGCGAAAACAAAAGCACAAGGAAAAAATACAAGTGCTAAAAATAAAATAGCACTTGTTCTGGACATGTAAAAACAAGACTTATTTAATAAAAATGAGAACAAGAATTTAGGAGCAAGCATTTATTTAACAAAACACTCATGGTAGGGGCTGTTTGTAGTTGCTTACCCCTTTTAAACCCGTAATCAAAATCAGCAAATCACACATCTCATCCACCATGATTCTAAGCTAACACATGAGCATTTTTAAAAGAGGAAAGGAAGAAGAGAATCTTGACATATGACAAATAGAGAGAGGGGTGATGATGATTTTTGAAACCTAAGCATATACTATCACATGCATCACCTCACACAAGCTATACATCACATGCACACAACACAAGGCAACACATGCAATCATTAGAGCACATTGCAACAACAAGAACACATGGCATGAAACAATATGGTATGCATGCATGCAAAGGGAGAGACATTAATAAGGTGACAACACATGAAATCCTGGCTCAAAATGACATCATCATCTCCAAGACAAGGTGGACCCACTTGCAATAGGTTCCAAATATGGCAATTACACACTTGGGGCATTACAACAATGGAGCTCCATCCCTATCTTTGATGCTTATGCAAAAGGACTACCGTTGGCACAACGGTAGTACCACTCTAAGAGCGCTAGTAATTTTTTACTACCATCCATGAGCGGTACTACCACCCTCGGGACGGTAGTAGTTTTTTACTACCGCTCCGATGAACTTTTTCGCATACTCCCCCCCACATTACTAGGTACGGTAGTATTTTATTACTACCGTGGTTGGCGAGATGCAGAGCGGTAATACTCTTCCTAGCAGTAGTAGTACCGCTCCTAGAGCAGTTGTACCCCTTGTCTATTGCTGTGGTGGGTGGGTAATGGTTCGATTTACCCCCCCACTATATATAGGTGTCTTCTTCCTCTAGAATCTCAGCTCTTACCTCTCCAAGCTCCATTGTTGCTCCATAAGCTTATTCTTGCCCGATCTCTCTCCCTAGCCAATCAAACTTGTTGATTTTCTAGGGATTGCTTGAGAGGGCCTTGATCTACACTTCCACCAAGAGATATTTGATTTCCCCCACTAATCCCTTGCGAATCTTGTTACTCTAGGGTGTTTGAGCACCCTACATGGTTGAGGTCACCTCGGAGCCACATTCCATTGTGGTGAAGCTTCATAGTCTTGTTGGGAGCCTCCAAGCTTTGTGTGGATATAGCCCCGACCTTGTTTGTAAAGGTCCGGACGCCGCCTTCAAGGGCACCAATAGTGAAATCATGATATCTCGCATTGTGTGAGGGCGTGAGGAGAATACGGTGGCGCTAGTAGCTTCTTGGGGAGCATTGTGCCTCCACACCACTCGAACGGAGGCGTACTTCTATCAAAGGGAAGGAACTTCGGTAACATATCCTCGTCTCCATCGGTTCCACTTGCGGTTATCTCTTACCTTTACTTTGTACTTGTTATTGTTGTGGTGTATTCTTTTCTTGCACTTGTTATCCGTGTAGTTAGCATCATATATGTTGCTCACGTAGTTGTTCACATAGAGAACCTTTTGTTGCTAACGTTAATTTGTTAAGACAAGGTAAAAATTGGTAGTTGCCTATTCACCCCCCTCTAGTCAACCATATCGATCCTTTCAACTGCCATGAATGGGGACAAGCCTGTCACCTTGAGGACTTCGATATCTCTACATGAATACATATTAGGAAGAACCATGGAGTATAAAATATGATTCAACCATGAATGGGGACAAGCCTGTCACCTTGAGGACTTCGATATCTCTACATGAATACATATTAGGAAGAACCATGGAGTATAAAATATGATTCAAAACAAAACAAAAAATAGTGAACCTTAAAGAATTTTATATCTCTTTAGGAATGTATAATTACATATTAATGAAGGACCTTTGGAGGACAGATTATGATTCAAAAAATATCAATTTAGAAAAAGGTAGAAGAAGAAAAATATGGCGTATTACAGTGACAACCAACCAATCTAATTTACAATTAAATTATAAATCTACCAAGAATTTTACCCTACTGCATTCTTGGTACGTTCCTCGTCAACTCTACCCCAGCAACAATATTGTTTGATTGTGGTGCTTCGCGTTCTTTTGTTACGCATAGGTTTGCGGAAAAATGTGGTTTAGAACCTACCTTGCTTAGTGGGCATATGGCAATTCAAACCCCGGGAGCAGTTTTGAGGACCAACCTAGGGTGTAGGAAGGTCGGGATAATTATCAATGGGACGAGCTTCTCAGTAGATCTCATTATGCTTAAGTCGGAAGGCCTAGAAGTAATTCTCGGCATGGATTGGTTGGCCAAGCAGCAAAGCATCTTGGACTATGACAACAGGGCCATTAGCATGACAAGCGACCAAGGGGTCAAAGTCAAGTATGTCTGTGAGCCAGTATCCGCTCGAGTACCACAGGTTAACAACCTGTCAGAGGTAGAACTCGAGGAAGTGCCAATAGTGTGTGAGTAACCTGACGTCTTTCCTGATGAGCTACCGGGAATGCCTCCTGACCGAGACATCGAGTTCATCATTGAGCTCATGCCCGGATGAAGGCCTATCTATAAGAAGCCTTACATGATGGGATCCGAAGAGCTAGCGGAGTTGAAGAAGCAGCTGGATGAGCAACTCAGGAAAGGATTTAGTCATCCAAGTGCGTCACCTTGGGGATCACCTGTTCTTTTCGTGTCCAAGAAGGATGGGACTATCAGACTCTGCGTCGATTACCGTTCTCTCAATGAAGTCACGATTAAGAACAAGTATCCACTCCCCAAGATTGAAGATTTGTTCAATCAGCTAAATGGAGCTAAGGTATTCTCCAAGATCGACCTCCGATCTGGATATTACCAACTGAAGATCCGACCCGAGGACATACCCAAGACTGCGTTCGTGACCCTGTACGGTCTGTATGAATGCACAGCCATGTCTTTTGGATTGACTAATGCCCGAGCTTACTTCATGTACCCTATGAACAAGGTCTTCATGGAATACTTGGACAAGTTTGTCGTCGTATTCATTGATGACTGATACGTCTCCAACGTATCTATAATTTTTGATGGTTTCATGCTATTATCTTGTCAAACTTTGGATGTTTTGCATGCCTTTTATATATTTTTTGGGACTAACTTATTAACTCAGTGGCAAGTGCCAATTCCTATTTTTTTTCCATGTTTTTGACCCCTTTGAGAGGAGATTTTGAAATGGAGTCTAAACAGAATAAAATCACCGAAAAGATTTTTTCCGTAACGGAAGAAGATCAGGAGACTTGAGAGCCAAAGCAGGGGGGCCCTAGGGGCCCCACAAGCCCCACCCCGCGGCCAGGGGGGAGGCCGCGACCCTCAGACTTTTGGCCCCCCTGGACCTCCTTTGACCTAGGTTTTGCGCCTATATATCCCCAAAAATTCCACAAAAAATCAGCTTCTGTCTCCGCAAGATCCCATCTGGGGCACGATTTGGTGCCCTGTCGGAGGGGGGTTTCGGATATGGAGTGCTTCTTCATCAACACCATGACCTCTCCGATAATGCGTGAGTAGTTCACCATAGACCTACGGGTCCATAGCTACTAACTAGATGGCTTCTTATCTCTCTTGGATCTTCAATACAAAGTTCTCCTTGATCTTCATGGAGATCTATCCGATGTAATCTTCTTTTGTGGTGTGTTTGTCGAGATCCGATGAATTGTGGATTTATGATCATATTGTCTATGAATCTTATTTGAGTTTCTTCTGATCTCTCTTATGCATGATTTCATTTCCTTGTAATTCTCTTCGAGTTGTGAGTTTTGTCTGGCCAACTAGATCTATTATTCTTGCAATGGGAGAAGTGCTTGGTTTTGGGTTCATACCGTGCGGTGACCTCACCCAGTGACAGAAGGGGTAGCGAGGCACGCATCGTGTTCTTGCCATCAAGGGTAAAAAGATGGGGTTTTCATCATTGGTTTGATATTATCCCTTTACATCATGTCATCTTGCTTAAGGCGTTACTCTGTTCGTCATGAAATCAATACACTAGATGCATGCTGGATAGTGGTCGATGTGTGGAGTAACAGTAGTAGATGCAGAAAGTATCGGTCTACTTGTCTCGGACGTGATGCCTATATGTATGATCATTGCATTAGATATCGTTGTGACTTTGCGTGGTTCTATCAATTGCTCGACAGTAATTTGTTCACCCACCGTAATACTTTCTATTTTGAGAGAAGCCTTTAGTGAACACTATGGCCCCCAGGGTCTACTCCACACCATATTTTCAGCCTTACACTTTTTATTTCGTTGCACTTTCCGCCTTCAGATCTCACTTTGCAAACAATCTTGAAGGGATTGACAACCCCTTTATAGCGTTGGGTGCAAGCTCTTTTGTGTTTGCACAGGTACTCTGGACTTGACGACATTCTTCTACTGGATTGATACCTTGGTTCTCAAACTAAGGGAAATACTTACTGCTCCTGTGCTGCATCACCCTTTCCTCTCCAAGGGAAAAACCAAAGCAAGCTCAAGAGACGACACAAGGATCTTTGGCACCACTGCCGGGGAAGGACATTTGTTGACATAGTAGAAGGATTTCTCGCACCGTTGCCGGGGAGGATCAGGTCAAGAACTCATCCAAGTAGGTGTCGCAAACTCATCTCTTGCATTTACTTTGTTTGCGAGTTGCCTCTCGTTTTCCTCTCCCCACTTCACCAATTTGCCTTTTTCTTTCGCCTTTTCGTTTGCCTTTTTCTCGCTTGCTCTTTGTTCGCTCGTGTGCTTGCTTGCTTGCCGAAGTCACCATGAATGAAAACACCAAACTTTGTGACTTCTCGAATAATAATAATAATGATTTTATTAGTACTCCGATTGCTCCCGCCACTAGTGCGGAGTCATACGAAATCAATGCCGCTTTGCTGAATCTTGTTATGAAAGAGAAATACTCCGGCCTTCCTAGTGAAGATGCCGTATCCCATCTCAATACCTTCATTGAGCTTTGCGATATCCAAAAGAAGAAAGATGTGGATAATGATGTGATTAAATTGAAGTTTTTCCTTTCTCGTTGCGTGACCGCGCGAAAACTTGGTTTTCTTCTTTGCCCAAAAATAGTATCGATTCTTGGGATAAGTGCAAAGATGCTTATATATCCAAGTATTTTCTGCCGGCTAAGATTATCTCTCTTTGTAATGATATCATGAATTTCAAGCAACTTGATCATGAACATGTTGCACAATCTTGGGAGAGAATGAAATTAATGATTAGAAATTGTCCCGCTCATGGCTTGAGTCTTTGGATGATTATACAAATCTTTTACGCTGGCTTGAATTTCGCTTCTAGAAATATCTTGGACTCCGCCTCAGGTGGAACGTTCATGGAAATCCCATTAGGGGAGGCCAAAGCTCATAGACAATATCATGACGAACTACTCTCAGTGGCACACTGAAAGGTCACCTACTAGTAAGAAGGTACACGCTATATAAGAAATTAACTCGTTGAGTGCTAAGATGGACGAGTTAATGAATTTGGTTGCTAGTAGAAGTGCTCCTTTGGATCCTAATGATATGCCCTTGTCTTCTTTGATTGAGAGTAACAATGCTAGCTTGGACGTTAACTTTGTTGGTAGGAAGAACTTTGGCAACAATAATGCTTTTAGAGGAAACTATATTCCTAGGCCTTTTCCTAGTAACTCCTCTAATAACTTTGGCAACTCCTACAACAATACTCATGGAAATTATAATAGATTACCCTCTGATCTAGAGAGTAATATCAAAGAGTTCATCAACTCTCAAAAGATTTTCAATGCATCCATAGAGGAAAAGCTACTCAAAATTGACGATTTGGCTAAGAGCGTTGATAGAATGTCTAGTGATGTTGATGCTTTGAAAGTTAGATGTGCTCTTCCCAAAATCAACATGGATGAAACTTTGAAAGCTATGCGTGTTTCCATGATTGAGAGCCAAGAAAGAACCACCCAAATTCGTGCTAGACATGAATGGCTTAAAAAGGCGTGTTCTCGTGATGAGAATCACGAAGATATTAAAGTGCTTGGTGTGACTCCCATTGAATCTTTGTTTTCTTGTGTCAAACCTAATTATTATGGGGCTGGATATGAATCCACTTTGGTTGAAAAGTGCCCCAATGATTCGGAGTCCATCTATCTTGATGCTAAAAGCATTGAAAGTGGAGTAGAAGATGTTAAAACTTTGAGTAGTAATGAAATTACTACCGTGGATTTCAAGGAATTCAATTATGATAGTTGCTCCTTGATTGAATGCATTTCTTTGATGCAATCCATGTTAAACTCTCCACACGCTTATATCCAAAACAAGGCCTTTACCGATCATATCGTCGAAGCTATGATCAAATCTCTTGAATAGAGACTTGAATTGGAAGTCTCTATCCTAGAAAGCTTCATGATGAGTGGGAACCTACCATCAAAATCAAAATCAAAAACTATGAATGCAATGCTTTGTGTGATTAGGGTGCTAATGTTTCTGCGATTCCAAAGTCCTTATGTGATGTTCTGGGTTTTAATGAGATTCAAGAGTGTTCTCTTAATTTGCATCTTGCTGATTCTACTGTCAAGAAACCCATGGGAAGGATCAATGATGTTCTTATTATTGCAAATAGGAACTATGTACCCGTGGATTTCATTGTGCTTGACATTGATTACAATCCTACATGCCCTATTATTCTTGGTAGACCTTTCCTAAGGACTATCGGTTCTATCATTGATATGAAGGAAGGGAATATTAGATTTCAATTTCCTTTAAGGAAGGGCATGGAACACTTTCCTAGAAAGAAAATAAGATTGCCTTATGAATCCATGATGAGGTCCACTTATGGTTTGAGCACCAAAGACGACGATACGTGATTCTATCGCTTTTCTGCCTAGCTAAGAGCGTTAAACAATAGCGCTTGTCGGGAGGCAATCCACTGAATTTATCTTTTTCTTTCTGTTTTGTTGCGTCCACACCATCATAATTCTGTTGTGATTGTGGTTTTGTGTTTTTTTGTGTTTGAGCCAAGCAAAACCTTTATGACTAGTCTTGGTAATGGTTGTTTCATCCTGCTGGAAAAGATAGAAACTTTTTGCTCACGAGATAATTTTTCATTTTTTTCAGAAAGAGATTTTGAGTTGATTTTTTTGCTTCTGGTTGATATACCTTTTTCCCAGACCGTCGTAATTGTTCAGATTTTTTTAGGTACCATAAGTATACAAAGTATACAGATTGCTAGAGACTGGTCCGTTTTTACAAATTCGGTTTTTGTTGAGTTGGTTGCTTGTTTTGATGAAACTATGGTTAGTATCGGGGGGTACTAGCCATGGAAAAGTGAGAATACAGTAGCCCAACACCAATATAGATAAAATTCAAGTTTTCTACAGTACCAAAATAAGTGGTAGTTTGTTTTCTTGTGCTAATGTTATCACGAGTTTCTGTTTAAGTTTTGTGTTGTGAAGTTTTCAAGTTTTGGGTGATGTTCTCATGGACAAAGAGATAAGGAGTGGAAAGAGCTCAAGCTTGGGTATGCCCAAGGCATACCAAGCCAAATTCAAGGACACCAAAAATCCTAAGCTTGGGGATGCCCCGGGAAGGCATCCCCTCTTTCGTCTTCAATCCATCGGTAACATTACTTGGAGCTATATTTTTATTCACCACATGATATGTGTTTTGCTTGGAGCGTCTTGTATCGTAGGAGTCTTTTATTTTTATTGTGTCATAATCATCCTTGCTGCACACCTTTTTGAGAGAGAGAGACATACACTCATCGTGATTTTTGCTAGAATGCTCATAGTGCTTCACTTATATCTTTTGAGCTAGATACTTTTGCTCTATGTGCTTCACTTATATCTTTTAGAGCACGGCGGTGCGTGACTTGGTAGTTGGCTTATGCTATGAAAGTAGTCCCAAATGTGATAGGTACCCAAAGAGGATGCAAAAACCTCCATCTTCATGTGCATTGAGTAGAAAGAGAAGTCTTGATTCCTCTCAATTAGTTTTCAAACGTGGATTTGGTAATATTAAGAGCTATGTTAGTAGGGTGTTGTGAATCTATAAATACTTGTATTGAAGTTAGTGATTCCCGTAGCATGCACGTATGGTGAACCGCTATGTTAAGAAGTTGGAGCATAATTGATCTATTGATTGTCATCCTTTGTGTTGAGGTCGGGATCGCGCGATGGTTAACACCTACCAACCCTTCCCCTAGGAGTATGCGTTTATCACTTTGTTTTGATTACTAATAAAAACTTTCGCAACAAGTATGTGACTTATTCATGACTAATGTGAGTCCATGGTATAGATGCACTTTCACCTTCCACCATTGCTAGCCTCTCTAGTGCCGCGCAATTCTCGCCGGTGCACAAACCCACCATATGCCTTCCTCAAAACAGCCACCATACCTACCTACTATGGCATTTCCATAGCCATTCCGAGATATATTGCCATGCAACTCCCACCGTTCCGTCTCATGACTTGTTCCGTCACTCTCTTATTGGCGTTGCATGATCGTAAGATAGCTAGCGAGATGTTTCAACATCATAAGCCATGCTAGATCGTTGCACATCCCGGTACACTGCCGGAGGCATTTCCTATAGAGTCATCATCATTTTGAGCTTTGAGCTGTGAGTAAATAAAAGTGTGACGATCATCATTATTAGAGCATTGTCCCATGTGAGGAAATAAAAAAACAGAGGCCAAAGAGCCCCAAAAAAGAGAGAAAAAAAGGCCTAAGAGCCCAAATGAAAAAAAGAGAAAAAGAGAGAAGGGACAATGCTACTATCCTTTTCCACACTTGTGCTTCATAATAGCACCATGTTCTTCATGATTGAGAGCTTCTTGCTTTATCACTACCATATGCTAGTGGGAACCTTCATTATATAACTTGGCTTGTATATTCCAATGACGGGCTTCCTCAAAATTTCCCTAGGTCTTCGTGAGCAAGCAAGTTGGATTCACACCCACTAGTTTTCCTTTTGAGGTTTCACATACTTATAGCTCTAGTGCATCTCTTGTATGGCAATCCCTACTCATTCACATTGATATCTATTAATGGGCATCTCAATAGCCTTTTGATACGCCGAGTCAATGTGAACATCTCCTCCTTTTTGTCTCACAACCACCACCACACTCTATTCCACCTATAGTGCTATATCCATGGCTCACACTCATGTATTGCGTGATAGTTATAAAAAGTTTGAGAAAGTAAGAGTGCGAACACAATTACTTGGCCAATACCGTGGTTGTGCATGATTTACATTAGTTGTGTGAGGATGATGGAGCATATCCAGACTATATGATTTTGTAGGGATAACTTTCCTTGGCCTTGTTATTTTGAAAGTTCATGATTACTTTGCTAGTTTGCTTGAAGTATTATTGTTTTCATGTCAATAGCAAACTATTGTTTCGAATCTTACGGATCTGAACATTCATGTCACGCGAAAGAAGTTGCAAAGGACAACTAAGCTAGGTAGCATTCCACATCAAAAAATCATTCTTTATCACTTCCCTACTCGAGGACGAGCAGGAGTTAAGCTTGGGGATGCTTGATACGTCTCCAAAGTATCTATAATTTTTGATGGTTTCATGCTATTATCTTGTCAAACTTTGGATGTTTTGCATGCCTTTTATATATTTCTTGGGACTAACTTATTACCTCAGTGCCAAGTGCCAGTTCCTGTTTTTTCCATGTTTTTGACCCTTTTCAGAGGAGATTTTGAAACGGAGTCCAAATGGAATAAAATCCCCGAAAAGATTTTTTCCGTAACTGAAGAAGATCAGGAGACTTGAGAGCCAAGGCAGGGGGTCCCGAGGGCCCCCACAATCCCCCACCCCGCGGCCAGGGGGGAGGCCGCGGCCCTCAGGCTTGTGGGCCCCCTGGACCTCATTTGCCCTAGGTTTTGCGCCTATATATCCCCAAAAATTCCACAAAATATCAGGAGATCATCGAAAGTACTTTTCCGCCGCCGCAAGCTTCTGTCTCCACAAGATCCCATCTGGGGCATGTTCTGGTGCCCTGCCGGAGGGGGGATTCGGATACGGAGGGCTTCTTCATCAACACCATGACCTCTCCGATGATGTTTGAGTAGTTCACCATAGACCTATGGGTCCATAGCTAGTAACTAGATGGCTTCTTCTCTCTCTTGGATCTTCAATACAAAGTTCTCCATGATCTTCATGGAGATCTATCCGATGTAATCTTGTTTTGCGGTGTGTTTATCGAGATCCGATGAATTGTGGATTTATGATCAGATTATCCAGGAATCTTATTTGAGTTTCTTCTGATCTCTCTTATGCATGATTTCATATCCTTGTAATTCTCTTCGAGTTGTGGGTTTTGTCTAGCAAACTAGATCTATGATTCTTGCAATGGGAGAAGTGCTTGGTTTTGGGTTCATACCATGCGGTGACCTCACCCAGTGACAGAAGGGGTAGCGAGGCATGCATCGTGTTGTTGCCATCAAGGGTAAAAACTTGGGGTTTTCATCATTGGTTTGAGATTATCCCTCTACATCATGTCATCTTGCTTAAGGCTTTACTCTGTTCGTCATGAACTCAATACACTAGATGCATGCTGGATAGCGGTCGATGTGTGGAGTAACAGTAGTATATGCAGAAAGTATCGGTCTACTTGTCTCGGACGTGATGCCTATATGTATGGTCATTGCCTTAGATATCATCATGACTTTGCGCGGTTCTATCAATTGCTCGACAGTAATTTGTTCACCCACCGTAATACTTGCTATTTTGAGAGAAGCCTCTAGTGAACACTATGGCCCCCAGGGTCTACTTCACACCATATTTCCAGCCTCACACTTTTTACTTTGTTGCACTTTCTGCCTTCAGATCTCACTTTGCAAACAATCTTGAAGGGATTGACAACCCCTTTGTAGCGTTGGGTGCAAGCTCTTTTGTGTTTGCGCATGTACTCTGGACTTGATGAGATTCTCCAACTGGATTGATACCTTCGTTCTCAAACTGAGGCAAATACTTAATGCTCCTGTGCTGCATCCCCCTTTCCTCTTCAAGGAAAAACCAACGCAAGCTCAAGAGATGACAGAAGGATCTCTGGCACCACTGCCGGGGAAGGACTTTTGTTGACGTAGCAATGACATATTAATCTTTTTCCAAGTACGAAGAAGAGCATGAGCAACACTTGAGGTTAGTATTGGAGAAGATTCGAGAGCACCAACTTTATGCCAAGTTCAACAAGTGCCAATTCTGGCTGAGCGAAGTTGGATTCTTGGGTCATACCATGACATCAAGTGGATTGGCAGTTGATCCCTCCAAGATTACTACGGTAACCAACTGGGAATCTCCAATTGATGTGAAGGAAGTCAGGAGCTTTCTCGGACTCGCGAGATATTACCGCAAGTTCGTAGAAGGATTCTCCCGCATCGCTCTACCCATGACTCAGCTCTTGAAGAAGGGCAAGAAGTTCGAATGGATGCCGGAGTGTGAAGCAAGCTTCCAAGAATTGAAGAACAGATTAACCACCGCACCGGTATTGGCTACTCTAGATATCAGAAAGGAGTTTGTGATATATTGTGATGCCTCCAGGACCAGATTCGGTGGGGTTCTAATGCAGGATGGCACATTCGTGGCGTATCTGTCACGGCAACTACGCCCGCATGAAGAGAACTATGCCACCCATGATCTCGAGTTGGCAGCAGTAGTGTAAGCCCTGAAGACATGGATACATTACCTTCTCAGAAAGCGATGTGAAATATACACTGACCACAAAAGTATGAAGTATATCTTCATCCAAAGGGAATTGAATATGAGGCAACGAAGATGGTTGGAGTTAATCAAAGACTATGACCTCAGCATTCAGTATCACCCCGGTAAGGCCAATGTAGTGGCTGATGCTTTAAGCCGGAAGACCAGCACCTTGGACGTCATGCTCAAGAAACGGCAACCCGCCTTATATGAAGAATTGGAGAACTTTGGGTTGGAGCTAGTGGAATCAGGATTCCTGGATAACCTCAAAGTCAAACCAACACTGGTGGATGACATCAATGAGGTGCAAAAGGGTCATAAGAGCATTGAAGGCATCAGGAAGAAGATTCAAGAAGGAAAGGCCCCATGATTCTTGGTGGATGAACAGGGACTGGTGTGGTTTGGGAAACGTTTATGCGTACCCAACAAGGCTGAAGTCAAGGACATGATCCTACAGGAATCACATGATACACCCTACTCTATTCACCCGGTGGTACCAAGATGTATCAAGATCTCCGAGAAAGATTCTGGTGGCATGGCATGAAGAGGGAAATAACATCTTATGTTGCCAAGTGCGACGTATGCCAGCGAGTCAAGGCTGAGCATCAGCGACCCGCTGGGTTGCTACAACCACTTCAAGTGCCAGAATGGAAGTGGGACAAAGTCGGCATGGATTTCATCACTAGATTGCCCAGGTCCAGCAAAGGGCACAACTCCATATGGGTCATTGTCGATCACCTGACTAAGGTGGCCCATTTCATTCCAGTCAACACTACGTATGATGGAAACCAATTGGCTAATCTGTATATCCATCGTATCGTGAGCCTTCATGGAGTTTCCAAGGAGATTATATCTGACCGAGGCACGCAGTTCACCTCAACATTTTGGAAAAAGTTTCAAGAAGCCCTCAGAACCAAGCTCTCTTTTAGCACCGCTTTCCACCCGCAAACGGGCAGACAAACGGAAAGAGTAAATCAGATACTCAAAGATATGCTCCGCGCTTGCGTCTTGGCATATGGTTCTAAATGGGAAGACTGTCTGCCATTCGCTGAGTTTTCATACAACAATAGCTACCAGTCGAGTCTCCAAATGGCCCCATTTGAAGTGTTGTACGGACGGAAGTGCCGCACCCCGCTCAACTGGTCGGAAACCTGAGAAGGGCTGATTTTCGGGCCAGAAGTTTTGCACCAGGGAGAAGAGAAGGTGCAACTCGTCCGAGAGAATCTAAAGGTAGCCAAGTCACGACAAAAGACCTATGTGGACTCTCGCCGTAGGGAAATGGAGTTTAACCTTGAAGACCAGGTGTACCTCCGAGTCACACCTCTCAAGGGAACCAAGTATTTCCATGTTAAAGGCAAACTCGCTCCAAGGTTCATTGGACCTTTTAAGATCATGGCAAGGCGTGGAGAAGTTGCTTATCAGTTAGAGCTACCTCCTGAACTTTCGGGTGTGCACAACGTCTTCCACATGTCACAACATCGGAAGTATCTTCAAGCGCCAAATTGTCCCGGTCTTTACAAGGACATTGACCATCAGGCCATTGACCTTCAGCCGGATCTCACCTACCGCGAGTAGCCGATCCGCATTCTGGATGAAGTTGAGCGTTGCACCAGAAGTCACATGATCAAGTATTTCAAGGTTCAATGGAGCAACCACACCGAAGCTGAAGCAACATGGGAGCGTGAAGAGTATCTCTGATCTGAGTTTCTGAACCTTTTTAGCACCTAGCTTAGGAATCTCGGGGACGAGATTCTTGTAAGGGGGGTAGGTCTGTCACACCCTGTTTTTCTACCACATTCTTTGTAATGCAAAAATCTGAGCTTGTTAAAACTTTTTCAAAACTAATGATGTGAGTGCCATGATTATCATTGTATGCTTGTGTGTGTGATCATGTGATGATAAAAACCCCATTTCACAACACTGAATTATTTCTAAAAACCATTACTTGATTCTGATCAAGGCAAAACCCTACTTTGAGTTGCACTACTTGTCCTTGATGGCAAGGTTAGTTTCTACTCAAAGTTAGTGATCTGATTTTAACCTATCTTTATATTCCAAAACCAAAAAAATAATTATTTTTATAATTGTTTTCCTAATTTAATTGCATGTCCATTTCTGAGGCCAGAATTGGTATTCCTACATGGGAAAATACTTTTTTGCCTTAAAAAAAACTGATTAAATTTGGAGATGATCAGAAGGACATATATTTTCCATACATAAGATTTTAAACCCTATTTTATACTAAAAATATTTGAATAAAACCCTGGAAACCATTTCTGTCTGTTTTGACCTTTTGAAATATTTCCAAAGGAAATATTCTCAATAAAATCCGAGAAAACTCCAGTGGTATCCCTAAGCCACATTTGGTGTCCACATAAAGTTTCACCTTGATCCAGGGTGATTAAGGACCCCAAATAACCCTAAAACCCCTTCAGTCCAGATTGAAGTTAGAGCAATTCTACATAGCAAAGTTTGTCCAATGATGCTGAAACTTTGCACGTGTGCCTAATACCTCAAATGAGGGTTCCACACCAAAAATGGGATTTGTGGGACTTAGTTTGCCCACACTCCCGTTGGAAGGCACAGATTTGGTCAAATTGGAGTGTTTTCAAGTTTACAAAGCTAAACTTGTCCAATGGAGCTCAAACTTGGTGAAACCCCATGTTTTAGCACCAAACTGAAACTTGTTAAGTTGCAGCACCAGTGGTGGGGTGCAACCCCCTCAAACCACTGCCAAGCACCTTCTGACAGTTAGGAAAAAGCCACCTTAGCCACAGCTAAACTCAACCCCTTTGCTCCAAACTCATAGATTAGGTGGCCAGTATCTATATCTACCCCAGTCAACTAGCCCCTCACTGGTTCAAAGTAGAAAGGCCAAAAACTCCAATTTAGGCTTCAGTTCAAGGATGACAGCACCAGTATTTCCTGTCTCCCTTGACCAGCTGAACCTCCCACGAGACCCAAACGGCTACCCACACTCCCAGCCAGTGCCAGGACATGCTAGACACGTCCAAAGTGCCTCAGAGCGCACCAGCATGTCGTGGCATGCCAAAAATGCGCTCTGGGCACGCTACAGGAAGCCACCAAGGTGGGGGCGACGCTCTCGGCCAGTTCCAGCCTCCCCCGAGGTGTCTAACCTCTTCCCCGACAACCCCTCTACGTCGAGCAACCATCAGGGCCCCTCATCTCCCGCGCTAGAGCTCGTGCGACGCATGCCCGCGCGCACCAGAACCGGCCAAGATTGCGCGGCCACGGATGCTCGACTCGTCCCTCTCCCTCTTTGCAGAAGATGGTTCTGGCAGTCCAAAAGCATGCCCTGAGACCGTGGTTTCGACCCCAGCCCCTCTCTATGTGACAAGGGAATCGGAGCGGAAGACCTCGAAGACCCCGGATACCTAGCTGACCAAGGCAACCAGCCCTTTGACCATGACTGAGCATATGTTATAATGCATGTTAAGATAGCAAGTATATCCGTTGCGTATGATCACAAGTGCTGGTAAATCACTAAGGTGATGTTACCGATGGCTCCTTCGGAGCACATGCATTGAGCTTGATCCTACCCCTTTTGAGGATCATGCTATTATCATGTTGACAAGTAATGCTAGAGTAAATAACATGAGCATGTTGTTGGTATAAATCAAAGATTTATGAAAACCCCATCGGGTGCCACTAATGCCCGAGGGTCATGATGAGTTAGGTGCCCACCTTTGGTGAAGTGGTGCACCGGGTATTTCGAGTGAGTACGGTTTTAGAAATGAAAATAGATTTATGATTTGTCGACCGTCCCAACCTTACCAGTACGACCATGTTACCCCTTATGGGACGGGGCTATGTTGATTACTCTGGTCGGTGCTAGCAAAGAGCCACATTACTAGTGGCAGGAGTGATGTGTGGTCACTCTCGTGATGGGGTCGTGCCAGGTAGGACGACTATGCCATTTTTATGAGTTCCAGGCACACCGTTGGTCCCCGCATGGTTGATACTGTCTAGAGTCGGTGCTCGTAAGACGTCCAACATGTGGGCTGGGTACCGATCGAGCGGACCTCTTTGTCTAGTATCGTCAGGGGAAAGGCATTGATCGGGTACTTACCTGGGGTATGTTATATACCGCGAGTCGTGGTTGACACGGAAGTTTCCCGGATATCGTGGGTCCAGCGTACTACCTCTACAGAGTGTAAAACTATTCGAATAGCCGTGTCCACGATCAAGGATAGTTGGGTGGTGCTGCTTAACCTACGTCCAGATGTTTCCGCAAAAACCAAGTGTGTGTGTGGTGTGTTAAAAAGGTGTTGTTATGAAAGTAATGATATGACCAAGTTTGGTGACTTGGCATATAGGGTGAGCCCGGATGGTTCAGCCCTCGACAGATATATTGATATCTGTAACATGTTCTTCAAAAGTAATTCTTTAATTTAATGCATAGTCATGATCATCCCACCAAGAGTAGTTCCACCAAAGATGCATGTTATTGTTAACCTTCACTTTCATTGTTCATGTCATGGGCTGTTTGTGAGTACATTCAACTCATTGGCTTGCCACTGGTTATGTTATTGACTAGACATGGAAGGACCGGAGTTTGGAGATGAGTATGTCTTCGGAGACGCCCCTGCGAACTAGGATGCTTCCAAGTCAGAATGGTTGTCGGTGTAGGCTTGATGGCATGGGCACCCGCTTAGCCCCTATGATTTCCGCTTCTAGTTGTATTTGAGTGATTTGGCCTTAGGCCCTGCTTTGTGAACCTGACCATTCGGTCTTATGTGGTAATAATCTGTATCTGGATGTAAGTCTCTCTTATTCGGTCTTTGTGTTCGGTGAGCATTGATCTCTGGGATCACTGAGCACGGCGATCTCGACTCGTAAGTCGGGGTCCCCACAATGTTGAAGATTTTCATTTGTACTATTTGAAGAATTTGACTGAAGAATTTGTCATAATTCCGCACCTCAAGTTCTTCACCTGAATTATTCATCACATGCTTATCGTGTATAAGTGGCCTGTGCAAACCGAACCAATCCATTCACTTTGTGTACTTTGCTGTAGTCACTTTTGCACATCTGTCTTAGTACTATTTCTGCTGCACCCAGTTCATGATTGAGGACATTCCTCACTAGGAATTTCCTCAGTGATGAATTTGTGAAAATCACCTATGCACACCCCTCTAGTCGACATAACACACTTTCAATTGGTATCAGAGCAAGGTACTCCCTTATTCCGTGTGATTTTGGTTTAACCGCCTGGAGTTTTAGTTATGTCGACCACAGGTATGATCAATGTTACTGTAGGTTGTCCTACCTTCGAAGGAAAGGACTTCCCCAACTGGAGGAACAAGATGCAAATGCATCTTCAAGCAATTGACAACTATCTGTGCTATATTGTGGAAAATGGTGTTCCCTCTATCACTTCAACTATCAATGCCGCTGATGTGAAGAAATTCAAGAAACTCGACTCGCAAGCGAAGAATATCATCTGTGGCCATCTGAGAAAATCTTAGTATGGCAGAGTGAGTGCTTTGGGCTCGGCAGAGCTTATCTCGGAAAGGCTGTCCAAGGTCAATTTGGGAGTCTCCACACAGTGTGACTCTCGAGTTGATGTTCTTCGCAATCTCTTCAACCGCTTTAAGAAGCTGGTTAATGATAGCCGCCAAGATAGTTTTGATCGCCTCACTGACATGTCCAATGAGCTTCATGCTCTTGGAGCCAGAGACATCACAGACCTTGAAGTTGTGAAGAAACTACTATGATCTCTTGATCCATCATTTGACGCACTGGTGCTGATGATCCAAGAACGAAGAGACTACAAGATGCTTGATCCTGCTGATATACTTGAGAGATTCAATACTCATGAATTCCAACTAGAAGCGAAGAGGGACCTTTACGGACAAAGCTACTCAAGGCCTCGTGCACTGAAGGCAAAGGTTGTTTCCACATCTGAAGAAGAAGAATCTGAGTGCAGTCTTGGTGATCCTGAGGAACTTAGTCAGTAACTTGCTAAGCTCGTGAGGAAATTCCAGAAGTTCACAAAGCTTGGCCAGTTCGGAAAGTCCTCAAGAAGACATATGAGGAAATCAGAATCTTCACCTCAGGACTACAAGAAGGGAACCTGCCATAAATGCAAGAAATATGGTCACTACATTGCTGACTGTCCTTGCTGGGTGAAGGAATCGAGGAAGAAGAAGTACAAGGATGAAAGTTCTGATGACGTGAAGAAAAAGAAGAAACCCTCAAAGTCTTCATCTTGAAAGCCTCATCGCACAAGAAGACCAGTTTCACAATGGCTCGGGCCCTCATTGGCAAGGAAATGGATTCTGAAGAAGAATCTGAGGAATGTGAGGAAGAGGAAGGTTCAGAAGTGGAGTCAGAGTCTGGTGTGGCAAGTCTTCCACTGGCTACCACATTCGTCAGCAAGTTGTCACACCCTGTTTTTGTTATCCCCTGTCTGTGTTGTAAAATTCTGAGCTTGTTAAAACTTTTTCAAAACTATGTTGTGAGTGCCATGATTGACATTGTATGCTTGTATGTTTGATTATGTGACTTTTAAAACCCAAAAATCCTTTTTGGTATTTTACTGATTTCCAAAAACCTTTGACAACCAAAGTAAAACCACCTTGAGTTGCACTACATGTCCTTGATAGCAAGGAGTGCTTCTACTCATATTCGGCAATCTGATTTTTACCTATCTTTATATTTCAAAACCACAAAAATAATTATTTTGTGAGAATTTTGCTAATTAACTAACCTGTCCATTTCTAAGGCCAGAATTGGTATTCCAGCATGGAAAAATACTTTTCTGCTTTGGAAAAATATGGTTAAATTTAGAAAAGATCAGAAGGACATATATTTTCCATACATAGGATTTTAAACCCCATTTTGTATTATATTTATTGATTAAAACTACAAAGATATTTCTGTCTGTTTTGGCATTTTGAAATATTTCCAAAGGAAATATTCTCAATAAATTCCTAGAAAATTCCAGTGATGTCCCTAAGCCTTGTTTAGTGTCCACATAAAGTTTCACCTTGATCAAAGGTGGATAAGGACACCAAATAACCCAAAAACCGTGTGTGTCCAGAATCAAGTTAGAGCAACTCTACATAGCAAAGTTTGTCCAATGAGGCTAAAACTTTGCAGGAGTGCCTAATACCTAGAATAAGGGTTCTACACCAAAAATGGGATTTGTGGGACTTAGTTTGCCCACACTCCCTTTGGAAGGAATAAATCTGGTCATATTGGGGTGATTTCAAGTTTACAAAGCTAAACTTGTCCAATGGAGCTCAAATTTGGTGGAATTCCATGGTTTATCCCCAAAACCAAACCTGTTAAGTCTCAGTACCAGTGGTGGGGTGCAACCCCCTGTGACCACTATCGAACATCTTCCGGCAGAGAGGAAAAAGCCACCTTAGCCACAGCTATACCAAACTCCTTTGCTTCAAACTCTTAGATTAAGTAGCCAGCACCAGTAGCTAACCCCAGTCAACTGGCCCCTCACTGGTTCAAAGTGGAAAGGCCAAAAACCCCCAATTTAGACTTTAGTTCATGATTGACAGCACCAGTATTTCTTGCCTCCATTGACTAGCCAAAGCTCCCACTAAAACCAAACGTCTAGCCACACCCCCAACAAGTGCCAGGACTTGCTGAACACGTCCAAAGTGCCTAAGAGCGCACCAGCATGCCGTGGTATGCCAAAACTGCGCTCTAGGCGCGCTATAGGGAGTCACCGAGGTGGGGGCGATGCCCTCGGCTAGTTCCAGCCTCCCCCGAGATGTCCAACCCCATCCTCGACAACCCCTCTGCGTCGGGCAAGCCTCAGAGCCCATCCTATTTCGCGCAAGAGCTCGCGCGACGCGTGCCCGCGCGCTCCAAATTCTACCAAGCTTGCGCGGCCACGACTGCAGCTCCCCCCTCTCTCTCTCTCTGCAGGAGACGGTTCGGGCAGTCCAATACCACGTCCTGAGACCGTGGTTTCAACCCCAACGTCTCTTTGCACCCCCATGCGCGCCACAGTGAGTCACCGGCGCAACCGAGTCTGCTCACCGTCGCAGGCCTATAAATAGCCCTCCCCCTCGCTCCAGCACCCCTCAGTTAGCTACACCGCATCCACTAGCACCTCCCTAGCCACCCCAGCAACCCAGCAGAGCCCCGGTGCTCGAGATCGACCGAGGCCCCCCTCTGCCTCGGAGCTCCGGTCGATCTCCGGCTACACAACGGCTCCTGCGCCCCTCGACCCACCAAACTGACCCCCTTGACCCCAGGAAGCTTTTCCCCAACTCGCCCGAGATTTTCCGTGTCTCTAGCCACCTCCTCGACCACTTCCCGAAACCCCTCCGCCACGGCCTCCTCGTCGCCGGCGAACCCCTGCCTCCTCATCATTGTTTCGACCACCAGCAGGTAGGCGACATTCAGGAGAACCCATTCCCGTGCTCGCTAGAGCTTGAGCGCGTAGGCAGCCACGTCGGCGTCCTCCTCCTCCTATCTGGCTGGAGGTAGAAGACGACCCTGACAGGTGTGCCCCACCTGTCGGTGGCCCAGTCTCCTCCCCCGCGTTGGCTTCGGCCACTGACAGCAGGTTCAAACGTGACGGCGCGCGCGCCTGGGCACGGCGTCGGCTGGCCTTGGGCCAGCCCAGCTATGGGCCGAGCCAGGCCAGGAGCTGGCCTATGTTTTTATTTTATTTTTAAACTGGATTTCTAAGATTTTTATAAAAACATTTAACCAGTGTAAAAATGAAATTCTTCCACTGTTATTTTTCTAAAAATGTGTAGTATTTAATGAGATGCTTAGATGAATTGTTTTCCAACAACTATGCTATGTTGCAATATTAAAAAGGACTAAAATGGAATAGTTTTGCTTCTGCTTGGTTGTTTTCAAAATTATTCCTTCAAAAAAATTTAGGCAAATATTTTTAAAATGATATCTTAGATTCATCAGAAATAGGGAACATTTTTAAAATGACTTTTGTGGACTGTTTTTGTGTGAGATATTTCTTATATGTGGTTTTATCGACGATAGAAAACCCGTGTGACGAGGGAATCGGAGCGGAAGACCTCGAAGACCTCGGATACTTAGCTGACCAAGGCAAGCAACCCTATAGCCATGACTTACCACATGTTACTTTGCATGTTATAATAGCAAGTATTCCCGTTGCATATGATCATAAGTGCCGGTAATCATTTGATGTGATTTTACCGAAGGCTCCTTCGGAGCACATGCATTGAGCTTGACTCTACCCCTTAGGGTCATGCTAATACTATGTTGACAAGTAAAGATAGATGTAGAAACATCATGAGCATGTTGTTGTCACAAAGTAAGAGTTTATGAAAACCCCGTCGGGTGCCACTAATGCCCGAGGGTGATGATGAGTTGGTGGTCACTTTTGGTGAAGTGATGCACCCGGTATTTGTGTGAGTAAGGTTTCGGAAATGGGATTAGATTTATGATGTGTTGACCATCCCAAACTTACCAGTACGACCACGTTACCCCTTATGGGACGGGTCTATGTTAATTACTCTGGTCGGTACTAGCAAAGAGCCACATTACTAGTGGCGGGAGTGATTGTAGTCACTCTCGTGATGGGGTCGTGCCGGGTAGGACGACTATGCCATTTTTATGAGTTCCAGTCACACCGTTGGTCCCTTCGTGGTCGGTACGGTCCAGAGTTGGTGCTCGTAAGACGTACGACATGTGGGCTGGGTACCAATCGAGTGGACCTCTTTGTCTAGTATCGTCAGGGGAAAGGCATTGATCGGGTACTTACCTCGGGTATGTGATATACCGCGAGTCGTGGATGACACGGAAGTTTCCTGGATCTCGTGGGTCCAGCGTACTACCTCTGCAGAGTGTAAACTATTCGAATAGCCGTGTCCACGGGAAAGGAAAGTTGGGTAATCCTGCTTAAACTACGTCCTGATATTTCCACATAAACCAAGTGTGCGTAAGTGTGAGTGTGTGTGTGGTGATAAGAAAAGTGTTGCTATGAAAGCAATGATATGACCATGTTCGGTGACTTGGCATATAGGGTGAACCCGGATGGTTCAGCCCTCAACAGATATGTTGGTATCCATAACCTGTTCTTCAAGAGTAATTCTTTAACTTGATGCATATTCATGATCATTCCACCAGATGAGTTATACCAAAAATGCATGATATTGTTATCCTTCACTTTCATTGTTCATATCATGGGCTGTTTGTGAGTACATTCAATGTACTCATTGGCTTGCCACTGGTTATGTTATTGACCAGACATGTGAGGTCCGGAGTTTGGAGATGAGTACGCCTTCGGCGACGCCCCTGCGAACTAGGATGCTTCCGAGTCAGAATGCCTGTCGGTGTAGGCTTGATGGCATGGGCACCCACTTAGCCCCTTTGTTTTTCCGCTATTAGTGTATTCGTGTGATTTGGCCTTAGGCCCTGTCTTGTGAACTTGACCCTTCGGTCACGTGTTGTAATAATCGGTACTTGGATGTAAGACTCTTTATTCAGTATCTGTGTTCGGTGAGCATTGATCTCTGGGATCACTGAGCACGGCGATTCGCGACTAGTAAGTCGGGGTTCCCACACAAGTCCATCTTTAACCTTCAAGAAAATGACAACATGAACAACACCGATGACTGTGATGATGACTTCACTCCCACCTATTGCTTCATGGCAAAAGGTTCAAAGGTACCAAGCCACACATCCTCTTATGATTCAAGTGACTCTGAACCTGATTATTATCAAAAAGCCAGTTACAATAAACTTGCTAAAAAAGCCAGTTACTATAAACTTGCTAAAAAAGCCAGTAATCAAAAAGCCACTAAGCAACAAAGTGCTATTGAAAATCTTGAGAAACTACTAGACAAAAGCGATGATCTGTTGAATGCTGAAATTAATAGTACTGAAAATCCTCAATTGAGATGGTCAATGTCTTCAGTCTAGATTTGAAAGTCTTCAAGGTCGTTATGGTACACTCTTGGATGATCATCAGAAGCTTTCCTATGAATTTATTCAAAGGAAGCTTGATCTTGAGAAGTTGAAAATGTCCTATGATGATCTTCGAATGGAAAATGATTCATTGCTTGCTCAACAGATCAGTACCGCTCAGGAAGAATTCATTCCACCATGTGTGAAATGCATCGAACGTGAAACTACTAATTCTTCACCTGAAACCTCAAATGCTTCTACCGCTACAAATTCTTCAACTGTTCCTACGGTATATAATTCTTCACTTGTGGAAACCACATATTCTACTCACCAAAATGCAGGATTGAAGGAATTGTATGTGATAGGCATATAAAAAAGTCTCATAGGGCATCAAACCCTTTGCGATGTGCTCAAAAAGAAGATTCTGAACACGAACGCGAGGAAAGAGGGCATTTCCTTTGAGAGGAAACTGAACGTTGATGGGTCATACTGGAAACCTAAGTAGCACCCAAAAACCTCATGGGTTGCTACTAAAGGACCTCCCATTGATCCATCCGCTCTAACAGGCTTTGCATGTGAAATGTCTTATTCCTTTGATGAGTCATTTGACTTCAACTATAAACTGTTGAAAAATCAATATGGTGAAGTATTTGTTCGATATGTTGGAATTAACTACATGAATCGACCACCCGTGAGGAAAATATGGGTTCCCAAAAGTTGCTTGGAAAGTCTTCAAGTGAATGTCCTCACAACACCACCAGTGAAGAACAAGATCCCCAACTCAAATTCCTTAGGTGGACCAAAGTCTTCACGAGGATCAAACTCCTCAAATGATCAAAATTATGCTTGTACTCGCACTAATGCTTCTGATATGCAGGGAAACTACAAGGGACATGAATATGTGCAGTATTCCTCAAATCACTATGTTCATAAGTCCTCAAAGAATTTCTCTTCCTATTCATTTGAGTACTCTAACCCCCTTACTATGAAAATAAGTGCATTAGCTTCAATGCCTCCATTCTCATATGGTGCTCATAGGATGATGAACTCTTTACCACAACTTCAGATGTGGGTGGTGAAGAAATCGAACTAATCACTTCTGCAGGTGAGGTCTCCAGATGAAAGTCATCGTCTAAAGAGTTTGCTGGAGACCTGAGGAAATTGCTTGATAGGATGCAAGCTAAATCATGATGAAATGATCTATCATTTCACACGTCGTCATTATCTCCTCAAATTTATCTTTGGATGAAATTCAAATCTGAAGCATATGAGATGGTAAGCTGTACTAATTCATCTACATGATGATCAACCCAAGAACATAGAGTAGGTTCTTGACAGTGGATGTACAAATCACATGACTGGTGATAAAATATTATTGATGAATATCGTACTGACTCCATCACCACTGAAGCATATCACCTACGGTGATAAAGGTAAAAGCAAGGTATTGGGACTTGGTAAAGTGACTATCTCTAAGGATCGACACATGGACAAAGTCATGCTTGTCGAATCCCTTGGGTTTAACCTCATGTCAGTCTCAATGCTTTGTGATCTTGATATGATTGTCATCTTTGGAAAATATATATGTGTAGTCATCATGGAATCTGACAAATCTAAAGTCTTCGAATGCTTTAGGAGATGAGACTTCTATATTGTTGACTTCTCTACAAGTCCTTAACCAGCCAAGTGTCTACTAGCAAAAACCTCAGAAGGCTGGCTATGGCATCGACGACTTGGTCATGCAGGCACGAGGAATTTACACACACTGGCAAAGAAGAAGCATGTCAGTCTGGAAAGATGACCAGATCTAAACACGCCTCAAAGACTATCATGACTACTACTCGTCCATTTGACTTGCTTCATATGGATATTTGTGAATGTACTCATTATGCTACTCTAACAAATGCAGCATCTCTATATGCCTTTGTCATCGTTGATGATTATTCTCAATATACTTGGGTGCATATCATTCTGTATAAAACTAAATTGCAGGAAGTCTTCAAACGCTTTTCCTCAAGGGCCTCGACGAACTCGGGCATCAAGATCAAGCACATCAGGAGTGCCAATGGGACAGAATTCAAGAATACTGGCCTTGATGATTATCTTGATGAACTTATTATTACTCACGAATTGTCTGCTCCTTATACTCCTCAATAGAATTGCGTCATTGAGCGCAAGAAGAAGACTCTGGTTGAAATGGCATGGACTATGCTTGAAGAATATCAGACAGGGTATATCTTCACAAATTCCCCAAGAAAACTTCATACGAACTCCTCACTCACAAGAAACCCAATGCAAGTTATTTCAAAGTCTTCGGCGCAAGATGCTGGATTAGAGATCCTCACCATATGTCAGAATTTGCACCTAAAGCACATGAGGGTTTTATGCTCGGTTATGGAAAGGACTCGCACACCTAGAGAGTCTTCAACACCTATCACAACAAGGTTGTTGAAACTGTAGATGTGCGGTTCGATGAAACTAATGGATTTCCAAGAGAGCAACCGCCTCGTGTGCCACATAAATGGACTCCTGAGGAAGCTATTAAGCACAAGGCTACTGAAGATATCATTCCTACCGAGGAATAACCCCTTGTTGAAGAAGTCATCCCCAACAATGATGAAATTCAAGCGGGTGCACCTGAGGAAAATGCTCCACATCAAATTCCTCAACCAGCACATCCGAGGATTGCAAATGAAGTGGAAATTGACAAAATCCTCGATGACATCAATGCGCCAGGTCCCCTCACTCGCTCAAAAGCTTCACATTTAGTTAACTTTTGTGAGCATTTCTCCTTTGTGTCTTACATGGAACGCTCAAAATTTGCTGAAGCCTTCATGGAACCTGAGTGCATTCAAGCCATGCAAGACGAACTTCTTTAGTTCAAGCTAAATGACGTATGGGAACTCATCAAAAGACTTGATCCTTGCAAGCACAATATCATCGGCACCAAGTGGATCTACCAAAACAAGCAAGATGAGGATGGTCAGGTTGTGAGGAACAAGGCACAACTTGTAGCCCAAGGCTACACACAGGTTAAAGGAATTGCGTTTGATGAAACTTTTGCACCTGTTGCTAGACTTGAAGCTATTCGCATACTCCTTGCTTATGCTAACCATCACAATATTACTATCTATCAAATGAATGTGAAAAGTGCATTCCTCAATGTAAAGCTTGAGGAAGAAGTATATGTTTCTCAGCCCCTAGGTTTTGGAGATCCGAAGCATCCAGAAAATGTATTCTAACTCAAAAAGGCACTCTATGGCCTCAAGAAAGCCCCTCAGGCGTGGTATGATACATTGAAGGAATTCCTTGTGAAGAAAGGCTTCAAACCCGGTTCACTCGATCCCACTCTTGTCACAAAATCCCATGATAATGAACTCTTTGTATGCCAAATATATATGGACGATATTATCTTTGGTTGTACTAACATACATTACAGTGATTAATTTTCCTACATGATGAGTGAAAAATATCAAATGCCCATGATGGAGAAGCTGAAATTCTTCCTAGATCTTCAAATTCATCAACAACGCAATGACATCTTCATCTGTCAAGAGAAATACCTCAACGATGTCCTGAAGAAATTCGGCATGAATGAATGCAAAGGCATCAAAATTCCTATGCCTACCAATGGTCACCTCTCCACTGACGCAAATGGTATAGATTTCGATCAGCAGGTATATCTCTCTATGATTGGCTCTTTATGTTACCTATGTGCATCTAGGCCAGACATTGTGCTGAATGTTTGCATGTGTGCACGTTTCCAAGCAGAACCGAAGGAATCACACAATTAGGTTGTGAAACATATTCTTTGATATCTAGCTCACACACCAACGCTTGGATTATGGTACCCCAAGGGCTCAAATCTTCACCTTGTTGGATATTCTGATTCTGGTTATGCTAGTGACCATGTGGATCGCAAGTCAATGTCAGTCACACGTCATTTCCTTGGACGATCCTTAGCATGCTAGTCCTTAAAGAAGCAGAACTATGTAACACTCTCCACTTTTGAAGCTGCATACATTGCTCATGGATCTTGCTCTGCTCAACTGCTGTGGGTGAAGCAAACCGTCAAGGACTACGACATCAACATGAAGAATATGCCCTATTACTTCCCAGTGAGAGTGCAATCAAGATCGCCTATAACACAGTACAACACTTGAAGACCAAGCACATCCTGTTTCGTCATTATTTTCTTCGTGATCATGTACTCAAGGGCAATATCATCATCGACCATGTGAAGACTGATTCCAGCTAGCAGATATCTTCACTAAGCTCTTGGATGATAAAAGGTATTGCAAGTTGCGGTGTGAGCAAAATATCCTACAATCTTTGAATGTTCTATAAAAATGCACACATCCTAACACTTATGCAAAATTCATGACTCAGCTGGGCAACACACGAAGTAACATTTTTCTTAAACCAATGAAGAATAACACTCTAAGTGTGAAGAAATTAATGAAGAATTTGATTCTCATGGCCCTACGACAATTGTGCGTGGCGCCTGAAATCACTATTCTTATACGGTGGGTCAGGCCACCACCAAACTTTGAAATTCTTCAAAATTTGATTTTTTTCAAAGTTGAAATTCTTCAAAACTCACACTTATTGCAAATTCCCCAAATCTTTGAAAGTCTTCAAAATTTTCAATGTCTCAAAAAATTTCAATATCTTTAATTTTTTTTATTGTCTTCATTGACTATATACGAGCTTTCAAATGTTTGCAACACATTCACTTATTGCTAAGTTTTTAAGTTGGTTTTTCATCTAAATGAATGTGATCGGACCTGACTCCACTCTATGCTAAGATTAACCCCAAACTATTCTCAATTCTTCATATGTGTTCTAACTAACACTTGTTCAGAGTCCTCACTGAGTCCTTGTCAGCTGAAGACGTTGCTACAAAATCCTCAAAAATTTCAAACTTCAATTTTTCTGTCTTCACCGCTCTAACTTCACCCATTACTCACGATAAGGTAACCACAGTATCCACTATCTCCACTATCTCCACCACTTCATACGTGGGTAACACGTGTCATGCGGAAAGAAAAGGGCAGGGGCAATTCGGTCCAAAAGTTTTGCTTGAGACCATTTTCACCTGAGCTATAAATAGCCCTTTACCCCCTCTAGTGAAATCTCTCCCCCCCGCTTTCATCTTCCACCGCTTGAGCTCTACCCTAGCGTCGCCGCTGGAAATCTTCGTCGCCGGTGATGAAGAGCTTCGTTGCCTCGACTTCGCCATCGCCGGACTCACGCCGACTGCGGTTCATCTCCCTCTGCCGTCGCCGTAGCTATCATGAGTCACCGAGTTAGGGCACTCGAGATCTGAACTGACGAGCTTCAGCTTTCACTTGCTCGGTTCGTCGTGTTCTTCCTATAGGGTAATTAAAATCTAATTTTACTGCCCCTATTGATCCATTTATTTTCCTTAGATGTGTGAAATCTGTTATTCCTAAGAAAATCATTCAGATGATCACAATCCATGTCTAGAACACTTGATGAATTTCTCTAAGTTACTAAATTCTTTACGACATTCCTCAATTGTGTAAATTTCCGAATCTGCACAACTCGGGAACCCTAGATCAGAAGGCTTAGCAAAATTCTTCAACATTGTATTGGTCAAATTCCTCACCATGAGTCATTTTCAAATTCCTCAAATCTGAGAATGAATATGACCTCTCCAAATTCTTCACACCTATACTCTGTTCATAGGTATAAAATGTCAGTTGATGAATCACTAGGTTCTCATCAACTTAACTCATTTACAGAATTCCTTGAATAACATATACGTGTGTCATCAGAATCCTCCAAAGTTCAAATTCCGCAGCAAAGTCCTCAACTCAAGAAAATGGAGTATGACAAGCAACACAAGGGTGGCAAGAAGCCTGAAAAGAACACTGCCTTTGAGATTCCCAAGAACATCTATGCTAAATATTGCACACCTGATGAAAACATCTATGGGAAAGAAACATCTGCGAAGCGCAAGATGAGGCTTCAAAAGATTGAAAAGAGATGGGCTTAGGAATGGAAAATATACATGTATGTCACCCCTAAGTATGCTAGGAAGTTTAGAGTCAAGCCTCCCTGCTCTAGACCCCCTCTAGAACAACAACAAATTCTGCATCCCTCAAGCTTTCTCTCAATTAAAGACTATCCTGATAAGAAGGCCAAGTATTTGGCAAAACTGAGGAAAATTGACAATGAAGCAGCGAACACACTCACAAAGGATTCTGCTGTTGCAGCTGTTGCTGCATCCTCCTCTGCTGCTGAGGCTTCTTCCACACAACAACTTCCCAAGAAGGCAACGGTGAAGAAATCTGGTGTCAAAGCAAAGTCCTCAACAACGCTGTCCAAACAGCAAATTCCTCAGGGAGAATCAACTTTGGGTGCAAAGTCCTCAACATCTGCAAAGTCCTCAACTGCACCAAAGTCTTCACCTTCTGTGTAGCCCCAGTCTAGTGAGAAACCAACAGGGACCTCAATGCCCTCAAAACCATCAGCCTCAAGTACTACCCCTAAATCCTCAAGTGGCATACTGAAGACAAAGATGAATGTTGGGCGAGGAATTAGGCCCAGTCCTAATAGAGTTTTCCTCAAGGTTCCCTCTGCATTAGAGGGAAGTGATAAATATGATGAGGAAACCCTTCAAGACATCATCAGAAACAAGCAATAAAGGGTTGCACAAGCTAAGGGCTCCACTATTCCTCTTGCAGTGGATCAAAGATGATACTAGATTTCGTCGATTTGTGGTACAAAGATCCCAACACACCCATTGATGACTTACACCTTCCACCTGGACCCAATTCACATGGCGACTTCATTCATCAATGAAGAAAAGTGGAAGGCTCGGCAAGCCAAACAAGCTCAGAGAGCAAAGGTTCAAAATAAGAACTTTCTGCAACAAAATCTTCTAACATTGACGCCAGAGCAACTTGTCGCCACTCAAGCTGAGCTGAAAACCATTACTGACAAATACACAAGTCTTCAAGCTAGAAGTAAAGGCGTCAAAGTGAGGTTTGTCAAGGCTGCTACTGAAGACATTGACGAGTACAACAACAGGGTTGCAGTCCCAGCGCAACCATTAAATCCTCAGTCCAGGTACACTGTAGACCTGGCTGATGAAGATGAAGAACCTGTAGCTGATGAACCTGCTATTGATATACCCATTGCTGATGTAACCGCTGGTGATGAAACTGCAGCTAATGAAACTACTGAAGAATCTACCAGGCCTGCAACTGCCTATGCAATGCGTGAAGAAAATGCACCTTCACTAGAGTCACCAAAGAAAACAAAAGCAGCTGAGAAAGAAGCTAAGAAGATAAAGGCATCAAAACCTTCAAAGTCTTAAGAGGCAAATGCGTGAAGACTCTGCCTGCTTCTTCATCTGCTCCAATTGATGCAACTCCTCTCAGTGTTGCACCGTCATACATGATTGTACCATTTAGTGAAGAACAAGTCATTCAAAAAAAGGAGGAGGAAACGGATGAAAATCGTTCTGCTGCATCCACACCCACAGATGAGGAAATTCAAGCTCATGACATTCCTCAAGCCTAAACTCCTCCTCCTGAGAACCTTAAGATGACCGCTGAAGAAAAGGAGGACGAAGTGGACATTGGCTGCAACACACCAGTGATCCATGATGAATTTTGGGAACATACTCATCCAAATTCACCATTGGTCCTCCCAATTTCTCGAATCCCTGAATCCCCTGCTTCCACTGAAGTTTTGAAATGATCTAAAGAAAAGAGCACTTCAGCCAAGTCTGCACCTGCTATGGAATCAGCTGCATCAGCTGATGACACTGACAAAGTTGAAGGGACTATTGTGCCCGCAACTGATACACTGACCGAGCACATTCCATAGACTGAAGAACAAGTGCCTGAAGACTGCTCTGGCACAAAATGAAGAATCTGTCGATGAACCACACATTGCAAATCCTAAACAGTAGTTGTGGTGGCTCAAATTCCTCAAGCACGCAATACATGAAGACTTGGGAGGAGCTTCAAGCCAAATCTTCAGCCGAAGAGAATCAAGCCCTACAAAGGAAAAAGGACAAAGTTTGACAGGGCTCAATTCTTTTATGCACATCATTACTTTGTTGGCCCCAGTCCATATGAATCTACTCAGTACACATGCAGCAGATTTTGGACTCAAAGTCAGATGAACTACTAAAGTGTTGTGCTCTTTGACAGAGAAATGGTCTTTCCTCACATGCATATTCCTTATCCAGATATGGAGGAAATTCCCTCGCATGAACCAGTCTTCAGAGTTTTTCATGACTCCGTCCTGCTGCAATTTTGCATTGAAACCTGTGACTGGAATGAAGATATAATTCTTCAGTTCTATGCTACACTTAACATCTCAGGAGATCCTCAAGATGTCAACGCCTGGGTTATGGACTGGATGACAAAGGACACACACTTACTTCATGCACTTCCTATGCCAATATACCCTCAGATAGTGCCAAACACGTATACGATGTCCTCAACTAGGAAATCACTATATGCAAGTCCTCATCAAGCCATTGGCACCTGGTCAGCCACCAAGAACCAAATTCCCCGCAAAGGAATTAATCTATGTGCCGAGGACAGTCTATTGCATTCTGGCTAAGACTTACTGTCCAATCAAGGGTCATGATTCAAACGATGAAGAAATAGTGGGCATCATGAAGAATTTGATCTTTAACATCATACATGGAATCCCCATAAATCATCATGACTTCTTCTTGAGGACATTGTCCCATCTGCTCTCTCATCACTGGATTTGAAGCCTTACGCTCCATGGATCATGAAATTCATCAGAAAGAGGTCAGTTATTCCATACAAAGCCGACATTCTAAATCATCAAACATATCTACCTCCAATTGAAGTCGTCAAGAGCTCCTTTGATGAAACTGAAGGCAAAGGCAAACTAGTGATTGATGAAGGCACCAGGACCGTTGATGGACAATTTCGCAAACCAGCATCATATTCTACCAATGATGACACTATCTCTCAAGAACCACCAAGCCCAACTGCACCGCGCGTGATGACTGACCGTGAGCTACTTCTAAGTCTTCATTAGAAGGTTGATCGCAACCACAAATGGGTCAAGCACCAGGTTGGAGAAATTGTGAAAGACGTCAATGCAACCAGGAATGCAATGAAGACGAATCACTACTACATGCATGCGATTTTTAATCGCACATGGCGTAATGCCCCAAGAGTGTAACTTGCCTTTTTGGAACCTTCTGTATGTGGGTCCACCTTGTCATTGCAATGAGAGCCCATGCATGTGTTATTTCATGTGTCACCTTGCCATGTCTCCCTTTGCTTGCATGCATCTATTTCTTTCCATGCCTTTTATATTGTTGTTCTTGTGACCCATGTATGTGGGGTGTCATGGGATGATGTGATGATTGATATGTAAGATGATGTGGGTGTGGTTTGAAAGTAGAAAGCTTCTATGTTAGTTTCAAATAGGATTCAAAACTTCCCCTTTCTCTATTTATCTCAAGCCCAGATTCTTTTGCTCCTTCTCTATTTCAAAAGTGCCCATGTTTTAGTATCTATTGTGGTGGTTGTGAGGATATGTATTTTCTGTTTTGAAACTTTGATTTTGAGGTGCAAATATTCCCAAAACAGCTGAACTAAATTCTGTTTTGTAAATATTTACTTGCTTCAAATATTCCTTTTTCTTTTTATTCAAATGGTTCATAATTCCCTTATGAACAGGGGCATTTTTATTTTAATTTAGGTGCCTTGGTTTTTCCCTGGGAGATTATTTTTGCTGGTGTGGTTCTAAATAGAAAACGCCAAGGGTTTCTCTATTATCAGGCGTAGCATGGCCTCCTCTCTTTCCCTCCCGGGGCCCATATCTCTCTCTGTTTCCCCAGTGAGCCCAACCGTGCGTAAGCTCTCTGTAGATCGGCTAGCAGAGGGAGAGAGAGAAGTAGCCCCCGTCGTCCTCCGTGCACCCCTCGCCTCCGGCGCCGGCCAACATGTCCGGGAGCGCTGGGAAGGCGCCCGCGTTCCATTCCCGCCGTCGTTGAGGTCGGGGCGCGACCACATCGACGGGCAGGACCACGTCTCCGGCGTGCTCCCGGCGTCCCTGTTCCCCCTGCTTCGGTTTTGCGTCCAGGCTTCTTCAGGTCGGCGCCGCGTCGTTGTCGTCAGACTTCTTCCCCGATCGGCATCCTCTTCTCCTTTCTCTAGGTGAGCCTAGCTCCTCCTCCCTTCCCCCTCGGTAGATGCGGCGTAGGGCTCATAGTCGTGCCTCTCTGTTTGGAGAAGAGCACGAGCACAGGTGTTGTTGCTTGTGTGGATTTGTGTGGTGTGCTCGGTTCGTGTGGCTCAGGGGATCGACTTCCCTCGCGGCAGAAGCAGTAGCCGTAGGTGTTTCCCCGTGGCGCAGAAGCAGTAGTAGAGGCGCTCCGATGACGTCTCTATCATCGTCTATCTGTGCATAGCAGAGCAGGGCAACCATGTTGTCTTGTTGTGTTACCTTGTAGAACCCCTCTGTTAGGCCAAGATCCGTAGCGTAGCATAGTGGTTTGCAGTGTGGCCTGTTGATCAGGTGGTGCTGGGTTCGAGTCCCTGCGGTGCCCCCCCTTTTTGGGTGTTTATTTCGGCAGAGTAGCGCAGGGGAATGGCTTAACCTTGCAGCCTCCTCTGTTTTGTCAAGTGACCGATCAGTAGCGCAGTGGTGTAGTTTCAGTGGGTTATACCTGCAGGTTTGGGGTTCGAATCCCAGACCAAGCCCTTTTATTTCTTTTGCCTTTTTTTCCTTTTGTTGTTTTCTTGTGATTGCTAGTTTTTTGCTACAGCTGCTTGGGCAGCAAGGTTTGTGGCAAATAATTATTCCAGTGGGGTTCTTCTTTGTTTTAGATCCTAGCACTAGGTGCTTGTGCTTGTGGATGTGGTAGTGGTGTGTGAGCAAGCTCCCATGTGGAATATGATGGAATAGCATGTGAGTTGCACTAGAGGATGCATGTGTGTGTGTTTCTCATCTGCTTGATGATGGACTTATGTACTAGCTTGTGCAAGTATGTGGTGTGAGTGTGTGTGTGCCCCCCCCCCCACATACCTTGTGGTGGTGATAGTGGTTCAAGTGATGTTGTGTGTGCTTGTGTGTGTGTGTCTCACACATGCCCAAAGGCATGGTGTGCCTTGTTAAGCTCATGTGCAAGTTAGTATGTGTAGGTGTAGAAATGCATATGTGAGTGTAAGCTAAGATGTGTGTGATAACTAGCATGTGTAGTGTTATTATATGTGGTGTTTGATGTATGTGTGTGTGTGGTGGTGTGCTAAGGCACATGAGCATGAGGTCTACCCCTCATGTCCACCATTTGTGTTGTGGACATGTGCAAGAGCATGTATAAGTGATGATCTAGTGAGGAGCACATGTGATGATGCACTATTCACCTCTATGTGATTCCATGCTCATTTTCTTCTTAGCTTTGTGCCCAATTTTTCTATACAAGTGCCTATGTATTATATATGTTTTTGGGGTAGAATCATCCCAGGAATTCAATGGTGTGCTCAGATTCAACTTTGGAACAATTTCTGGGAATGTCATATTTCTGGTTTGATCAATGTTTGGAGCTTGGTTCCATGAGATGTGGTGAGCCCAAGAGGTTGTTTCCTTGTTGTGACAGTAGAGGGTGACCCCCTCTATAACATGTTGGTTTTGTTTCAAGCTTAGGAATTCATATGTGCAAGTGGTGCTTAGTCAAAATAGGCATGTGGCCGAAATTCCAGTTTAGTGAAAATCTGTGATTTTCACTAAGTCTGAGAATCTGCTTATATTTTCTTCTCCTGTTGTTGTGCTTGTAGAAGTCCATGTGTTGGGAATCATCCCTGGCTATCAACTGGAAAGTCGTAGCTTTTATGTTTGTATAGCTCTTTGTCTATTTTCATTCCATTTGGATTCCTGTAGATATTGTTTTGGGTGCTGTCAAAATGCTTGAGAGCATAAACAACTAGTGAGAATCTGGAATTTTCACTAAGTCCCTGAAAACTAATATTTTTGTCCAAGTTAGCAGCTGTGGAACTTTCCGTGTGAAAATCCTTCGTATTATCTTTTTGCTCATTCTTGTAGTGCTTTTGAATAGCTACTGCCACATATCTTATTTGGCATATTTGGGTGGCTGTAGGTGCTTTGCATGTACCTCTCAAACTGCTATGATGCTGTTTAGGACAAATTGTATAGTTTTGATGTTTTGATGCTTGTGAGTGCATAGTTGATGGTGTGGTGATATTCTTTGCACCACCGCATCCATACTTGGTTGTTTTGTGACATGGAAACCTTGGAATACCAGAAGTATGCCATTGGAGTGTGTTGTGATGGAATTGATCCGTAGGACTCCGTTTCTTGTTTCGTTGTTTCCGGTTGATCTGTAGCTCCGTTCGTAACGTTCTTTATATGTTTTTGCATCGTTTTCACATGATGGATCTGTTCATGTCATCCTCATGCATGTCATGATAGCTTAGAGTGTAGTTCTGTCTAGGAACTTGTATTTTTCTTTTCATGCTTGTGCTAGTAGCTAGGATAGAGATGCATGTTCATTTTCATCTCATGCATCATGTGTTTGTTGCATCTTGTTGTGTTGTTGTTCATTGGATGGTATTTTTATGTTGGGTAGAACCGGGATCGAAGAACGAGTACGTGGATCTGGGAGATTATGTGTAGGACGAACAAGAGCAGTTCCAAGCTGAGGACATCACAGGCAAGATGATATGACCTTGATTCCATCTCTAGACTTGTTATGCTAGATTCACGTTTCTTCGTCATATGCTCGCTGCCTACCACTGAAATATTAGCCTCCTGATATTGCCATGAAACTCAAACACTATCCCTTCCTAGCAAATCTTGAATGGCAAAGTAGGCTTTGCTCAGCTTCTAATGTTAGCGTTGCTAGTTGCAGGTGCTTTGTCTCATGTGATAACATGAGTTTGATATCATTATGTTAAATATGTTATTTAATTAATTGACCTATATACTTGGTAAATAACGGAAGGCCTAGCCTTTTGCCGGGTGTTTTGTTCCGTTATTGCTGCCATAGTATCCGGCTACCGGTGTTTGATTCCATAACTGATCGCTCCTAACACGTTCGGGATTGTTATGGGGACCCCCTTGAGAAATCGTGTAGTGTTAAGACTTGTCCGGCAGGACCCAACATTCGTGTTAATTTGCTAATCACTTAATAATAATCTGCATAGGGAATAGCTACCCCGAGGAATTAATCAACAACCCGGGCCAGTTCTCCTCATGAGCGTTGGTCCAAACTAGAGTCGTGTGCGGGGCCAACCCGGGGCAACTTGGGAGATGTCTATCAGGCCACTGTACGCTGTGCTCATCCGATGCATCTTGAGACTGAGATACGCAGCTCTTATCAGGGTCGTCGACACGTCGGGAGGTCCTGCTAGTCTTGTCTTACCTTAGCGATATATCTTGCGTATAGGAATCCCGGTGAAGCTTTGGTTCTCCCCCGAGTTGAGGATTTCCTCTAAGGAACCCGACGAGATCACGAGATTCATGATAGAGGATTACTTTGCGGCCCGTGACCGTTTGTGATGGACTAGTTGGAGCACCCCTGCAGGGTCTTATCTTACGGAAAACCGTGCCCGCGGTTATGTGGCAATTTGGAATATTTGTTAACATCCGGTTATAGATAACTTGAACATAATATAATAAAACTGCCAACTGTGTGCGTAACCGTGACAGTCCCCTTCGAAGACCTCTCTTCGATTAGGAACACGGTGGGGTTATGATTGACGTAGGTAGGTGTTCAGGATCACTTAGTTATTAGCTAATCATCGATCGCTAGTATAGACCACCTTCAATACTTGTTTACGTAAGTTAGCCACCATATATGCTTAGGATGCTGCTACCTAAACACTGAACCTTCCTTACCTAATAACTTGACTAGTTCTGGCACCGAGGTCATAGATTGCTGAGTCCCCGTGGCTCACAGATTACTTCAACACCCCAACAGGTACAGGTACGGCCGACGACACGTAGCTGGCGTGGCAGTACGATGAGGAGAATGACCGCCTGTATGGGAACTATCTAGAAGACTGAGGCGTGGTCATAATCGTGGGCAAGCATGCAGGGTAGCATAGCCATTTCTCATGTTATGTAGTTCGTAGCGGAACTACCTTGTTTGAATAAATGCGTGATGTAATCTCTGATATATTCTATGAGATGACAGATGATGTCCCTATTTGTCATTCTATTACTATGTATGTGCTATGTTACCGTGCTTGCGAAACTCTGAGATGCGCTTCTTTCCAATTCGGGGCCTCGTTCCCTAAATCGGAAAGGACCGCGTCTTAGTCGTTACAAGTTGGTAATCAGAGCCTTACGACCATAGGAGCCTTTGTTTGATCGTACTTGGCCGAGTCGAGTCTAGTAAAATGTTTTGACTCTTAGTTATACCGGAGAGTAGAATTCTTTTTTCTCCTCTTCCATGCTCTGGTGAGGTTTCCAATTTAGGAAATCTTAATTCTACTCCTCTTCTCGCTCAAAATATTGTTTAGGATCACTCGGGTATTTTTGAAATCTATATGACTTCTATGTGACGGAGTTCTGTCTTCGTGCCTCATGTCTACCTTGATTTCTTCCGGGGAGTTGAGCTCCAGGGGATTCTTGCGCACATTGCCATCATTTAGATTTCTGAGTATCTCAGAACGAAAGATGTTCGTAATTGCTTCAATACCAGTAGTGGCGAGATAACCCCGATGTCCCCACTACTGGTGCAGATTGTTCGGGAGTACTTCCATACTTTGTATCATTGTGATCACGAGGGTCTGTTGTAGATGAAGGTCCAAGATTCTGGTTATGTGTTGACGGATGTGATAAAGTGGACGGGTTAGTATAGGAGTGTGTGAATATCACTCCTTGTATCCGTGTACCAGATTGCATGACCAGATATTTCGGGAATTCATAGGTGGGATATCAAGTAGTAACTTATAGGACAATCTTCTTACAGATGCATGATGTGAGGTTGGGATTCGATATTTAGTGGGTATGTTTGTTCACGGTCGTCTTACATCGGTTCTTGTTGTGTCTTAAAGAGTCCTTGTAGCTCGCTACGACTCGGGGATACTTCGTAAGTCGTGTGCACTACCTTGCATAGGATGGCTACTGTAAATTCGACCCCGTGCGATCTTATCCACGAAGATATTTGATGAAATCTCGATCATATGTTTGTTCCGAGCAATTCTAGCTCATACTTGCTTGCAAGTGGTCTTAATCAGAATTATGCCGGCAGTCACTTTGAGGAAGCATTCTTACTATTTTGTTCGAGTGCAATTGCTATATTCCTGTTCAGATATTCCTGCCATTTTGATTCAGCTATACCTTCAATTTATTCTGTGGGCTAATGTGTTGTCCGTCTTCAGGATGGCTCCACCAACTCGTCATAAGCCACGCCGTGAGGATGTGCCGCCACCACCTCCTCCTCCAGAGAATCCTCCTCCGCCGCCGCCTCCTCCTGCAGAGGCTTGGCAAGCGGTGATGGCTGCTACAAATGCAAACACTCAGATGCTGCTACAGTTGTTGCAAGAGAGGGGTAATCAACAGCAAGGAAATTTACAGCATGGTGGCAATCAGTTTGCTAATCTGAGTCAGTTCCTGTCAAATCAGCCAAAGAATTTCACTTCCTGTGACCAGCCATTTGATGCTGAGGATTGGATCCGCGACATGAACAAGCACTTTGAATGCAGCAATGTTCGTCCTGAGGATTTCGTCAAGTTTGCAACATTCCAGCTGAAGGGGCAAGCATCTATCTGGTGGCAACAGTTGAAGGATTCCAGGGGTGCTAGAGTGATTACTTGGGATGAGTTCTGCCGAGACTTCAGATCCCACTACATTCCATCCAGCTTCGTGGAGGAAATGCGTGAGAAGTTCAGGCGCTTGAAGCAGGGTGGTTACTCCGTGTACAAGTACAACATAAAGTTCCATGAGCTAGCCCGATACGCCTTGTAGGATATCCCTGATCAGAAGAGCAAGATTTATCAGTTCAGAAGTGGCTTGAAAGAAGATTTGCAGTTAGCTCTTGCTTTGCACGATCTTGAGGAGTTCTATAAGTTCTACAACTTAGCTCTCAGGGCTGAGGCAGCTTTGCTCGGGGTGGAGAATTCTAAGAAGCGCTTCAGAGATTCCAGCTCGTCTTCTACTCAGGTGGTTCAGAAGCAACGAAAGTTTTGGGTGTCTCCTCCTCCTCCTTGGCACATGCAGCAGTTAAGGCATTCTGGTGTTCGTGGTTCTTCCCACCCACCCAACCCATCTTTTCAGTAGAGATTCCAGCAGCAGAAGCAAGGGCCTCCTAAGACACAGTATCGTCAACCAATAGATGTTACTTGTCACAAGTGTGGGTAGAAAGGTCATTATGCCAACAAGTGCACTTCTCAGCTCCTTCTTCCGCCTGCTCCTCTAGACAAACCTCCAAGCAATGCTATCGCCAAGTTCAACCCCAGGTCTGCTCGAGTCAACATGGTGAATGCGGCTGTGGCAGAAAACTCGTCAGATGTGATCATGGGTAACCTCCTCGTCAACGATATTCCTGCTAAAGTGTTACTTGATTTTGGTGCATCACATTGCTTCATGTCCCGTCCATTCTTTGCAAAGCATGAGTTTGTTTGTCAAGATTTGCTTAAGCCGGTCTCAGTAGTTTCTCGTGGGAGATTGATGAATTCCAATTGTCGGGTTCCGAATGTTTCTGTCAAGATGGGTAGTTATTCTTTTCTGGCATCTCCTATTGTCTTGGGCAATTCCGACATTGATTTGCTCCTTGGTATGGACTGGTTGTCCATGAACAAGGCATCGATTGATTGTGAAGCTAAAGAAGCGAAGCTTACTCACTCTTCGGAGGACGTGATTATATTCGCGGCGCGCGATGATACAATCCATCTCTTCTCTTTGAATGAAAAGGGTGAGATTAATCCTATTTCGCAAGTCCGAGTGGTTTGCGAATATGAAGATGTGTTTCCAGAAGAACTCCCAGGAATGCCTCCGCACCGAGAAGTTGAATTTGTTATTGAGCATGAACCAGGTACTGAGCCTTTATGCAAACGGCCGTACAAATTGGGTCCAGAAGAGTTGAAGGAACTTAAGAGGCAACTCAATGAGCATGAGCGTTTGGGTCTGATTAGACCGAGCTCGTCTCCGTGGGTCTGTGGAGTTCTGTTTGTCAAGAAGAAGGATGGCACAGACCGGTTGTGTGTCGATTACCGTCCATTGACCAAGAAGACAATCAGAAACAAGTATCCACTTCCGAACATAAATGAGTTGTTCGAACAGTTGAAAGGGGCTAAGATCTTCTCCAAGCTCGATCTCAGAATGGGCTATCATCAAATTCGCATTCGTGAAGAGGATATTCCGAAGACTGCTTTTAGGACTAGTTTTGGCTCGTATGAGTATACGGTCATGTCTTTTGGTCTGGCAAATGGTCCTCCGACATTTTGTCGATTGATGAACTACATATTCTCTCCGTTCAAGAATGAATTCGTCTTGCTTTATCTCGACGATATTCTGGTCTTTTCATAGACTGAGGAAGAACATGAAGAACATCTCAGATTGGTACTTGATAAGCTGAGGGAGTACAAATTTTATGCCAAGTTTTCTAAGTGTGAGTTCTGGTTGAAAGAAGTCGTCTATCTTGGGCACATCATCTCTGCCGAGGGCATCAAAATTGATCTGCCGAAGGTGCAGGCCATTGTTGAATGGGAGCCTCCGCAGAATGTGAAGCAGCTTCGAAGCTTTCTCGGTCTTGCAAGCTATTGTAGAAGGTCCGTTAAGAACTTCTCCAAGATTGCTAAGTCTCTCTCAAATCTTCTTCAGAAGGGTGTGAAGTATGCTTGGTCTCTAGAGTGTCAGTTGGCCTTCGACACACTCAAAGAGAAGCTCACCTCTCACTACTGGAAACCAGTAATTTGCCATCAACGAGTTCTTTGCCGTCAACTGAACTAAAGCGGATGGTAAAGGGCTCACTGATGGTAAAAAAAATGGTAAAGGGCTCACTGAGAGTTCTTTGCCTTCTCCCAGCGGACGGCAAAGAGACCTAGGACAGACGACAAAGAGGGCAGATGGGTCCCACTAGACCTTGGGCCTGGCGAGGTCCAACGGACGGGCTCTTTGCCGTCCTCCTGGCCTTTGCCATCAGCCGTTGGGCCCTTTGCCGTCCGGGGGTAGACGGCAAAGCTGACGGCCATTATCCCCTAGCCCCTCGCTCCACTACCCCACTCCCCACTCTGTCTCTCTCTCAATCGTCGTGCGCGCCTCCCTCCTGCACCACCGGCGGCCGGCCACCCCTGCGCCGCCCCCTACGCCGCCCCCTGCGCCACCCCCTGCGCCGCCCTCACCTGCCCCCCACAGCCACCACCACTGCCCCCCACAGGCACCACCACTGCCCCCCGCCGCCGCACAGCACCCCACCGCCGCAACCACTGCCCCCCGCCGCCACCACTGCCCCCACCGCCCCACTGCCCCCCGCGACGCCCCACTGCCCCGTCGCACCCGTCCTCCTCGTCGTCCCGACGCCCCAGCCGCCCCCGCCGGTGTGTCCCCCATTTTTTTGTTTTTCCTTATTTTTATTTATGTTAACTTAGTTAGGTTAGTTTTTTAGTTTATTAGGTTAGTTAGGCTAGTTAGTTAGGTTGTTAAATTAGTTTAGTTTAGGTTCAGTTTTAGTTTAGGTTTAGTTAGGTTAGTTTCCTGTTTAGTAAAGGAGAAAAGGAGACGAAGAAGAAGGAGAAAGGAGAAGAAGAAGAAGGAGAAAGGAGAAGAAGAAGAAGGAGAAAGGAGAAGAAGAACAAGGAGAAAGGAGAAGAAGAAGAAGGAGAAAGTAGAAGAAATAAAAAGAAGAAGAAGGAAAAGAAGAAGAAGGAAAAGGAAGGGAAGGAGAAGAAAGAAGAAGAAGAAGAAGAAGGAAACGGAAGGGAAGGAGAAGAAGAACAACAACAAGAAGAAGAAGGAAAAGGAAGGGAAGGAGAATAAAGAAGAAGGAGAAGAAGAAGAAGGAGAAAGAAGAAGAAGAAGGAGAAAGGAGAAGAAAAAAAATAAGAAGAAGAAGGAAAAGAAGAAGAAGGAAAAGGAAGGGAAGGAGAAGAAAGAAGAAGAAGAAGAAGAAGAAGAAGAAGAAGGAAAAGGAAGGGAAGGAGAAGAAGAAGAAGAAGAAGAAGAAGAAGAAGAAGAAGAAGAAGGAAAAGGAAGGGAAGGAGAATAAAGAAGAAGGAGAAGAAGAAGAAGGAGAAAGAAGAAGAAGAAGGAGAAAGGAGAAGAAAAAAAATAAGAAGATGAAGGAAAAGAAGAAGAAGGAAAAGGAAGGGAAGGAGAAGAAAGAAGAAGAAGAAGAAGAAGAAGAAAAATAGGAGAGGAAGAGAAGAATAAGAGGAAAAAAGAAAATAATAATAATAATAATAAGAAGAAGAAGAAGAAGACTAAGAGAAGAAAACAATAAGAAGGAGAAGAAGAATAAGAGGAAAAAAGAAAAAAAAGAAAATAAGAATAAGAAGAAGAAGAATAAGAAGAAGAAGAAGAAGAAGAAGAAGAAGAAGACAAGACGAAAAGAAGAAGAAGGAGAAGAAGAATAAGAGGAAAAAAGAAAAAAGAAAATAAGAATAAGAATAAGAAGAAGAAGAAGAAGAAGAAGAAGAAGAAGAAGAAGAAGAGAAGAAAAGAAGAAGAAGGAGAAGAAGAATAAGAGGAAAAAAGAAAAAAGAAAATAAGAATAATAATAAGAAGAAGAAGAATAAGAGGAAAAAAGAAAAAAGAAAATAAGAGTTAGGTCACATATTTTTTGATTATCTTATAAAAACATCATATTTGTGTTGATCGGGTGAATTTGAATGTGCAGTTGTTCGACGACCTCCAAGTGCGTTGGTCGAGCTCCACCCCTACGTTTGTTGGTGAGCACAAATGACTTCTCCACCTACCCCCTTAATTTGCTTTGTCCCGGTCTTCGTGCCGATGAAACTTGCTATCTATATATGGGTTTCTTCAATCATGAGTATGCGTGACCAGTATGCGTCTCCCGTTCGAAAGGGCGACATTATAAATATGCATGTCTTTGCATATTTACAACCGCCATCCTTTCGAATTGTCCAACATTATCCATGGACTACCCAAGTATGTGTAGATTGGGTTCGTTTTCCCATATGCTGTGCTCTGGATCTGATGCGGAATTTCGTCAGTGCCTCCCCCGTTGTTCTCCGGATGCACATCCTCTCTGTTTATTGCGGAGACGTATATCAGGACAACAGCGGGGAGGTGCTGCAGAAATTTTGCGTTGGATCCGGAGCAGAGCATGGGAAAACGAACCCAATCTACACATACTCGGGTGGGATTAGGACCTATCTTTACCTCTTAGCGTGTAGGTTGCCTGGACGTAATAAAAATGGCGAACCTGATTAACCGATGAATATAAATGCTAAATTGTACATAAATATATTTCTTCTGTCTTTAGTAGCTATGCAAGATGAGTGATCGTGCGTGGATGTATACCGGTCACCCTAGTCAGAAAGAGATGACGAAAGAATGGTTTGTAAAAACAAAGGAATTTGTGAAAGCTGCATTCGCAAATGGCCAGGAAAGAAACTATTGCCCCTATCCTGGATGTGACAACTATAAAAAGACGACAGAGGCTGTAATGATTAAGCACCTGCAGAGGAGGGGTTTTAAGCCTAATTACACGGTGTGGACATTTCATGGTGAGTCTATACAACGCACAAGAGCTGAGGTGGTCCGTCGTCGCACGGACGAGCATGGTACCGGGATCGAAGACATGGTGCAAGACTTTGATGATGCTCGGGATTCGGAAGATGAGATGGAGGAATCTGCAAAGGCCTTTTTATGAAATGTTGGAGTCTTCAAAACGTCCTCTCCATGAGCACACTGAGCTCTGTCAGCTGGATGCAATTGCACAAGTAATGGCTCTGAAGGCTCAGTTCAACTTGGGAAGAGAATGCTACGACGCGATGATGACACTATTTGGACGTTTCCTACCCAAAGGCTATGTCATGCCTGCAAACCTGTACCAGTCGGACAAAATACTTCGTGTACTTAAGATGCCCTATGAGAAGATAGATGCATGTGAGAAAGGATGTGTCTTATTTAGGAAGGAGTATGCACACTTGGACTATTGTCCCAATTGCGAGTCTTGCAGGTATCTTGTGGTAGACAATGGTATGGGTGAGAAGAGGCAGACCAATATCGCAGTTAGTGTTCTTCGGTATATGCCAATCGTACCAAGACTTCAACATTTTTTCATGGTTGAAGAGACAGCCAGATAGATGACATGGCACAAATTGGGCAAAAGAACCGAACTAGATGCGGATGGGAATAAGATGATGGTCCACACATCGGATGGGGAAGCGTGGAAACATTTCGATGGATTGCATCGGGATAAAGCGGCAGATCCAAGGAATCCTCGAGTCTGCGTCGCCACAGATGGTTTTAATCCCTTCGGCATGATGGCAACCTAATACAGTTGTTGGCCTGTATTTGTCATTCCACTCAATCTCCCCCCCGAGCAGATTATGCAAAGAAAGAACATATTTCTGACGTTGATAATTCCAGGTCCTAATTATCCGGGGAAGAATATGAATGTGTACCTGCAACCACTTAAGGATGAATTGGAAGAAGCTTGGGATAATGGTATCAAGACATACGATGCCGCTAGAAAAGAAAACATCAAAATGCATGTGTGATACATGTACTCTATGCATGACTTGCGAGCGTATGCGCTATTCCCTGGATGGTGTGTGCATGGAAGGTTCCCGTGCCCCCAATGCAAGGCAGCTCTTCAGTTTCATTGGTTGCAGGAGGGTCGGAAGTATTCTTGCTTTTACTTGCATAGACAGTTCCTGGATCCTGACCATCAGTTCAGAAAATACAAGAAGAACTTTACGAAAGGTAAAGTTGTCAAAAACTTGGCACCACCTGCATTCACAGGCCAACAGATCCTGGATTAGTTAAACGCCCTCAAGCCTGATCCAAAGCGTCTAGGGTATTTCAAGGGGTATAATTCAAAACACGCCTGGACTCACAAGCCATGCTTCTGGGATCTGCCTTACTTCAAAGACCTCCTTCTTCCACACAATATAGACATGATGCACACTGAAAAGAATATCGGAGAGGCTAGTTTTGGTACATTGTTCGACATATATGGGAAGACAAAGGATAATATTAAGGCTAGATTCGATCAAGAGACACTATGTCATAGACCGTTACAAAAGATGCGAGAAGGCAAAGGAAAGCAGAAGTGGTCGAAGCCAAAGGCCTAGTTCAATCTTGGAAGGCCAGCTATGAGGGAAATTATCTTGTGGGTCAAAATGCACTTGATGTTCCCCGATGGGTATGCAGCGAATCTAAAGAGGGGAGCCAGTCTTGAAAAATTAAAAATCTTTGGTCTCAAGAGTCATGATTGGCACATATGGCTAGAGCGGGTAATGCCGGTGATGTTACGTGGCTTTATTCCTCAGGATGAATGGCTAGTACTGGCGGAGCTGAGCTATTTCTTCCGTGTTCTTTGTGCGAAAGAATTGTCGCATGGTGTGGTAGAAGACATGGAGGAGTTTGCACCAGAGTTGTTGTGCAAGTTAGAGAAGATCTTTCCACCGGGCTTCTTTAATCCAATGCAACATTTGATTTTACATCTACCGACCGAGGCAAGATTGGGTGGGCCCGTGCAAGATCGTTGGTGCTATGCAACTGAGAGGATGCCGAAGACCCTTCGAGCTAAATGTAAAAATAAGCGTAAAATTGAAGCATCGATGGCTGAGGCATTCATTACTGAGGAGGTGGAAAACTTTGTGACAGCACACTACGAAGCCAAAAATCATCATTTGCATAATCCGAAGCCTCGGCACAATGATGCACACCCTAAAAAATGTGGGTCAAACCTCAGCCTATTCTAAGGGAAGCTCGCACCAGCCGGTGCTTCGAAACCAATACGTTGGATGTCGAAGAATGGCGGAACATTTCGTTTTATATCTTCAACAACCTAACAGAAGTGCGGCCGTACATCGAGTGTAACTTCTAATTCATTTGAACTGCTCTTATTCCCAGAAATTTCAAACAGCCGTTACGTCGCCAAATTCTCGGATGGAACGGTGATCGAAAATGATTCCGTCAAAGAGTATGAGCTTTTGTCAAAGACAGGGGGCGGCTATCCCGGTTTCTCATGGCATAAGAACCTTGGTTAGCTCATGAATATTATATACTTAGCTTGTTTTCCTCTAAAATGAGATAATTAGCCCATTTACCTCCAAAAAGACATAATTAGGTAATTTAGCTCCAAGAAGAGGAGAAGAGGAGAAGAGGAGAAGAAATAGGAAAAATGAAAATAAAGAAGAAGAAGAAGAAGAGAAGAAGGAGAAGGAGGAGGAGGAGGAGGAGGAGGAGGAGGAGGAGAAGGAGGAGAAGGCCAAGGACCTTCTAGTCCTTCTCCTCCTCCTCCTTCTCCTCCTTCTTCTTGATTTCTTCTTACTCTACTCCTCCTCCTCTTTCTTCTCCTCTTTCATATTATCCTTGCTTTAATTTCCCCAAAAAGACATAATTAGCCCATTTAGCTCCAAAATACCATAATAACCTCAAAATGGCATAAGAACCTTGGTTAGCTCATGAATATTATATACTTAGCTTGTTTTCCTCTAAAATGATATAATTAGCCCATTTAGCTCCAAAAAGACATAATTAGGTAATTTAGCTCCAAGAAGAGGAGAAGAGGAGAAGGGGAGAAGAGGAGAAGAAATAGGAAAAATGATAAGAAAGAAGAAGAAGAAGAGGAGAAGAAGGAGAAGGAGGAGGAGGAGGAGGAGGAGGAGGAGGAGAAGGCCAAGGACCTTCTAGTCCTTCTCCTCCTCCTCATTCTCCTCCTTCTTCTTGATTTATTCTTCTTATCCTCCTCCTCCTCTTTCTTCTCCTCTTTCATATTATCCTTTCTTTAATTTCCCCAAAAAGAAATAAAATGGCGTAAGAACCTTGGTTAGCTCATGAAAATTATGTACTTAGCTTGTTTTCCTCTAAAATGAGATAATTAGCCCATTTAGCTCCAAAAAGACATAATTAGGTAATTTAGCTCCAACAAGAGGAGAAGAGGAGAAGAAATAGGAAAAATGAAAAGAAAGAAGAAGAAGAAGAAGAAGAAGAAGAAGAAGAGAAGAAGGAGATGGAGGAGGAGGAGGAGCCGGAGAAGGCCAAGGACCTTCTAGTCCTTTTCCTCGTCCTCCTTCTCCTCCTTCTTCTTGATTTCTTCTTCTTCTCCTCCTCCTCCTCTTTATTCTCCTCTTTGATATTATCCTTGCTTTAATTTCCCCAACAATGACATAATTAGCCCATTTAGCTCCAAAATACCATAGTAAACTCAAAATGGCATAATAACCTTGGTTAGCTCATGAATATTATATACTTAGCTTGTTTTCCTCTGAAATGGGATAATTAACCTATTTAGCTCCAAAAAGACATAATTAGGTAATTTAGCTCCAACAAGAAGAGAAGAGGAGAAGAAATAGGAAAAATGATAAAAAAGAAGAAGAAGAAGAGGAGAAGAAGGAGAAGGAGGAGGAGGAGGAGGAGGAGAAGGAGGAGAAGGCCAAGGACCTTCTAGTCCTTCTCCTCCTCCTCATTCTCCTCCTTCTTCTTGATTTATTCTTCTTATCCTCCTCCTCCTCTTTCTTCTCCTCTTTAATATTATCCTTGCTTTAATTTCCCCAAAAAGACATAAAATGGCGTAAGAACCTTGGTTAGCTCATGAAAATTATGTACTTAGCTTGTTTTCCTCTAAAATGAGATAATTAGCCCATTTAGCTCCAAGAAGACATATTTAGGTAATTTAGCTGCAAGAAGAGGAGAAGAAATAGGAAAAATGAAAAGAAAGAAGAAGAAGAAGAAGAAGAAGAAGAGAAGAAGGAGAAGGAGGAGAAGGAAGAGGAGGAGGAGGAGGAGAAGGAGGAGAAGGCCAAGGACCCTCTAGTCCTTTTCCTCCTCCTCCCTCTCCTCCTTCTCCTCCTTCTTCTTGATTTCTTATTCTTGTCCTCCTCCTCCTCTTTCTTCTCCTCTTTCATATTATCCTTGCTTTAATTTCCCCAACAATGACATAATTAGCCCATTTAGCTCCGAAATGCCATAATAAGCTCAAAATGGCATAAGAACCTTGGTTAGCTTATGAATATTATATACTTAGCTTGTTTTCCTCTAAAATGGGATAATTAGCCCATTTAGCTCCAAAAAGACATAATTAGGTAATTTAGCTCCAACAAGAGGAGAAGAGGCGAAGAAATAGGAAAAATGAAAACAAAGAAGAAGAAGAAGAAGAGAAGAAGGAGAAGGAGGAGGAGGAGGAGGAGAAGGAGAAGGCCAAGGACCTTCTAGTCCTTCTCCTCCTCCTCCGTCTCCTCCTTCTCCTCCTTCTTCTTGATTTCTTCTTCTTCTCCTCCTCCTCCTCTTTCTTCTCCTCTTTCATATTATCCTTGCTTTAATTGCCCCAACAACGACATAATTATCCCATTTAGCTCCAAAACACCATAATAAGCCCAAAATGGCATAAGAACCTTGGTTAGCTCATGAATATTATATACTTAGCTTGTTTTCCTCTAAAATGGGATAATTAGCCCATTTAGCTCCAAAAATACATAATTAGGTAATTTAGCTCCAACAAGAAGAGAAGAGGAGAAGAAATAGGAAAAATGAAAATAAAGAAGAAGAAGAAGAAGAAGAAGAGAAGAAGGAGAAGGAGGAGGAGGAGGAGGAGAAGGAGAAGGCCATGGACCTTCTAGTCCTTCTCCTCCTCCTCCTTCGCCTCCTTCTCCTCCTTCTTCTTGATTTCTTCTTCTTCTCCTCCTCCTCCTCTTTCTTCTCCTCTTTCATATTATCCTTGCTTTAATTTCCCCAGCAACGACATAATTAGCCCATTTAGTTTCAAAATACCATAATAAGCTCAAAATGGCATAAGAACCTTGGTTAGCTCATGAATATTATATACTTAGCTAGTTTTCCTCTAAAATGGGATAATTAGCCCATTTAGCTCCAAAAAGACATAATTAGGTAATTTAGCTCCAACAAGAGGAGAAGAGGAGAAGAAATAGGAAAAATGAAAAGAAAGAAGAAGAAGAAGAAGAAGAAGAAGAAGAGAAGAAGGAGATGGAGGAGGAGGAGGAGACGGAGAAGGCCAAGGACCTTCTAGTCCTTCTCCTCCGCCTTCTTCTTGATTTCTTCTTCTTCTCCTCCTCCTCCTCTTTCTTATCCTCTTTCATATTATCCTTGCTTTAATTTCCCCAACAATGACATAATTAACCCATTTAGCTCCAAAATACCATAATAAGCTCAAAATGGCATAAGAACCTTGGTTAGCTCATGAATATTATATACTTAGCTTGTTTTCCTCTAAAATGGGATAATTAGCCCATTTAGCTCCAAAAAGACATAATTAGGTAATTTAGCTCCAACAAGAGGAGAAGAGGAGAAGAAATAGGAAAAATGAAAAGAAAGAAGAAGAAGAAGAAGAAGAAGAAGAAGAAGAAGAGAAGAAGGAGATGGAGGAGGAGGAGGAGCCGGAGAAGGCCAAGGACCTTCTAGTCCTTTTCCTCGTCCTCCTTCTCCTCCTTCTTCTTGATTTCTTCTTCTTCTCCTCCTCCTCCTCTTTCTTCTCCTCTTTGATATTATCCTTGCTTTAATTTCCCCAACAATGACATAATTAGCCCATTTAGCTCCAAAATACCATAATAAACTCAAAATGGCATAATAACCTTGGTTAGCTCATGAATATTATATACTTAGTTTGTTTTCCTCTAAAATGGGATAATTAACCTATTTAGCTCCAAAAAGACATAATTAGGTAATTTAGCTCCAACAAGAAGAGAAGAGGAGAAGAAAGAGGCAAAATGAAAAGAAAGAAGAAGAAGAAGAAGAAAAGAGAAGAAGGAGAAGGAGGAGGAGGAGGAGAAGGAGAAGGAGAAGGCCAAGGACCTTCTGGTCCTTCTCCTCCTCCTCCTCCTTCTCATCCTTCTTCTTGATTTCTTCTCCTTGTCCTCCTCCTCCTCTTTCTTCTCCTCTTTCATATTATCCTTGCTTTAATTTCCCCAACAATGACATAATTAGCCCATTTAGCTCCAAAATACCATAATGAGCTCAAAATGGCATAAGAACCTTGGTTAGCTCATGAATATTATATACTTAGCTTGTTTTCCTCTAAAATGGGATAATTAACCCATTTAGCTCCAAAAATACATAATTAGGTAATTTAGCTCCAACAAGAGGAGAAGAGGAGAAGAAATAGGCAAAATGAAAAGAAAGAAGAAGAAGAAGAAGAAGAAGAGAGGAAGGAGAAGGAGGAGGAGGAGGAGGAGGAGAAGGCCAAGGACCTTCTAGTCCTTCTCCTCCTTCTCCTCCTTCTTCTTGATTTCTTCTTCTTCTCCTCCTGCTCCTCTTTCTTCTCCTCTTTCATATTATCCTTGCTTTAATTAACCCATTTAGCTCCAAAATGCCATAATAAGCTAAAAATGGCATAAGAACCTTGGTTAGCTCATGAATATTATATTCTTAGCTTGTTTTCCGCTAAAAATGACATAATTAGCTGAAAACATCATATGTTGTTCTTCTTCTGACTTTCTTATTCACATTTTTGCAGATTGGAGATACTACATGCATGGAAGCTGACATTCATGGAGTTGAACAATGTCGATGGATGAACTTTATATGTATATCATCTAGTTTTCATTTGAGTTGATGAACAATGTCGAACTATATGTATATGTATATATGGATAAACAGTGCAATACTTTGTATGTTGGTTCTTTCTATATATGGGGATGTACATTGATTTATATGTATATCATATGTGTGCGGTGAGTTATATATATGTGTTGGCAAGTATATGTGTGGTGAACTATATATCATATATGTGTGGTGAATTATATAAATGTGATGTCAAATATATATATATGTGCCGTGAAATAATATAAAACAAAAAAACAGGTACTATATGGGCTCTTTGCCGTCTGCCAGCTGATGGCAAAGATGCCACATGGCACCCAGCTGTGCATCCTGGGGTGTCTATATAGGCTCTTTGCCGTCTGCCTCCAGGGTGGGCAAACGGCAAAGAAGAGGGCACAGAGGAGGGGGGAGGAGGAGGCAGACGGCAAAGAGTGGAGGGGGGAGGACGAGGAGGCAGAAGACAAAGAATAAGGGGGAGGCAGACGGCAAAGAATAAGGGGGAGGCAGACGGCAAAGCCTCCGTTAACCCCTAACGGAGGCAACGCCTATCGGTTGCCGTCTCGAGCACTTTGCTGACTGCTCCTAAGGAAAGCTGACGGCAAAGAGCTTTGCTGTCCTCTTTGGGTGGACAGACGACAAAGAAGGTCCTATGCCGTCATAGGCCGACGTAGAATTTTTGCCGGCCATGAGATTCTTTGCCGTTTGTTGTTTTGTCTTTGCCGTCCGGGATTTACTCTTTGCCGTCTGTGATGGCACACGGCAAAGAAGCTAATTCCTGTAGTGTCTACTCCAGTCTTGGTTCCTCCGGATTATTCCAAACCCTACCAAGTGTTCTGCGATGCCTCTCTTCAAGGTCTTCGTGCAGTTCTGATGCAAGAGAAGAAAGTGGTTGCTTATACCTCCAGGTAGTTGAAGCCAACAAAGAAGAATTATCATGTGCATGATCTTGAGCTAGCAGCTGTGGTACATGCTCTGATGACTTGGAGACACCTCTTGTTGGAATGTAAGGTTGAAGTGTTCACCGATCGCAAGAGTCTCAACTACATGTTCACTCAGCCTAACATAAATCTCCGGCAAACTCGTTGGGTGGAAATGCTCCAAGCTTTTAATCCGAGTGTTGAGTACATGCCAGGCAAAGCTAATGTCGTGGCCGATGCTTTGAGCAGGAAGGCTTACTGCAACAGTCTCATTCTGAAGCCTCTCCAGCCTGACCTTTGTGAATCTTTCAGAAAGGTCAACCTTCAGTTAGTACCTCAGGGATTTCTTGCAAATCTTTAGATCTCTCCTACCTTGGAAGATCAGGTCTGAGCAGCACACCTTCTTGATGCAATGGTGAAGAAAGTCAAGATTGGCGTGGCAAAGGGTCTTCCCAAATATAAGTGCTTCAATGTTGATGCTAGAGACACGTTGTTCTTTGAGGATCGTCTTGTCGTTCCAAAAGGTGATCTCAGAAAGGTAATCATGGAAGAAGCTCATAACTCTCTCCTCTCTATACACCCTTGAAGCTCCAAGATGTATCAGGACTTGATACAGACCTTCTGGTGGACTCGCATGAAGCGTGAGATTTCTCAGTTCGTAAATGAATGTGATGTATGTTGAAGGGTGAAAGCAGAGCATCAATGTCCAACAGGTCTTTTGCATCCTTTGCCCATACCCGAGTGGAAGTTCAACCATATTGAGATGGGTTTCGCCACCGGGTTTCCGAAGTGCAAGAAGGGTAATGATGCCATCTTCGGCATCATTTACAAGTTGAGTAAAGTGGCTCATTTTCTTCCAGTCAAGGAATCCATCTCCGCAGCTCACCTTGCAGAGTTGTACACTTCCATGATAGAGTCTTTGCATGGCGTGCCTATGATGATCTCTTCGGATCGCGGAAGTATCTTCACTTCCAAGTTCTAGGACTCTTTTTAGTCTGCGATGGGCACGAAGATACACTTCAGGACAGCTTTCCATCCTCAGACTAGTGGTCAAGTGGAGCGAGTCAATCAGGTCCTTGAGGATATGCTGAGAGCCTGTGTTATCTCTTTTGGCATGAAGTGGGAAGACTGTCTGCCTTTCGCTGAGTTCTCATACAACAACAGTTATCAAGCTAGTTCAGGCAAAGCTCCGTTTGAAATTCTCTATGGCAGGAAGTGTCGTATCTCGCTCAACTGGTCCGAGACCGGTGAGTGTCAGATTCTTGGGAATGACTTGATAGAAGAAGCTGAAGAGATGTGTCGGGTCATTCGGGATAACCTCAGAGCAGCGCAGTCCCGTCAGACGAGCTATTATGATAGCAAGCATGGTGACATGTCTTATGAGCTTGATGACTTCGTCTATCTCAAGGTGTCCCCTATGAAGGGTACACATCGCTTTGGCATGAAAGGCAAGCTTGCGCCTCGTTTCATGGGTCATTTCAGAATTGTTGGCAAGAGAGGCGACCTTGCATACCAGCTCGAGCTTCCGTCAAACTTTGCAAATGTGCATGAAGTGTTCCATGTCTCTCAGCTCCGGAGATGCTTCAAGACTCCCGAGCACACAGTTCATCTTCAAGGCATCGATCTTCAACCCGACCTATCCTATCGTGAGCATCCAGTTGCGGTTCTCGAGGCGACTGAGCGCAAGACCCGCAACAAGACTGTTAAATTTCTCAAGGTGCAATGGTCACACCATTCCGATAAAGAGGCTACTTGGGAACATGAGGATCACCTTGGTTCTGAATTCGCGGAGGTCTTTCAGTCTTAAATCTCGGGGCGAGATCTTTTTGTAGTGTGGGAGAGTTTGTAATGCCCCAAGAGTGTAACTTGCCTTTTTGGAACCTTCTGTATGTGGGTCCACCTTGTCATTGCAATGAGATCCCATGCATGTGTTATTTCATGTGTCACCTTGCCATGTCTCCCTTTGCATGCATGCATCTATTTCTTTCCATGCCTTTTGTATTGTTGTTCTTGTGAACCATGTATGTGGGGTGTCATGGGATGATGTGATGATTAATATGTGAGATGATGTGGGTGTGGTTTGAAAGTTGAAAGCTTCTATGTTAGTTTCAAATAGGATTCAAAACTTCCCCTTTCTCTATTTATCTCAAGCCAAGATTCTTTAGCTCCTTCTCTATTTGAAAAGTGCCCATGTTTTAGTATCTATTGTGGTGGTTGTGAGGATATGTATTTGCTGTTTTGAAACTTTGTTTGTGAGGTGCAAATATGCAGAAAACAGCTCAACTAAATTCTGTTTTGTAAATATTTAGTTGCTTCAAATATTCCTTTTTCTTTTTATTCAAATGGGTCATAATTCCCTTATGACTAGGGGCATTTTTATTTTAATTTAGGTGCCTTGGTTTCTCCCTGGGAGATTATTTTTGCTGGTGTGGTTCTAAATAGAAAACCCAGGGGTTTCTCTATTATCAGGCGTAGCATGGGCCTCCTCTCTTTCCCTCCCAAGGCCCATAACTCTCTCTGTTTCCCCAGCGAGCCTAACCGTGCGTTCCTTTCTTCCTTCTCCTGACGGCGTCGACCTGTGCCTGCTTTCCGTCAGAGAATGCAGAGAGAGACAGCGAGAGGGTTTGACAGCGCCGTCCCATCCGTGGCCCCCATATAGCGTTGGCGTGCGTGCCCCCCTTGGCCTAGGGTTCTGTGTCCCCCTCCTTGCTCTGCCACTTCCTCCCTCCATCTCCTTCTTCCTCCCCAGGTAAGCTCTGTGTAGATCAGCTAGCAGAGAGAGAGAGAAGTAGCCGCCGTTGTCCTCCATGCACCCCTCGCCTCCAGCGCCGGCCAGCATGTCCGGGAGCGCTTGGAAGGCGCCCACGTTACATTCCCGCCGTCGTTGAGGTCGGGGCGCGACCACATCGACGGGCAGGACCACGTCTCCAGCGTGCTCCCGGCGGCCCTGTTCCCCCTACTTCGGTTCTGCGTCTAGGCTTCTTCAGATTGGTGCCACGTCGTCTTCGTCAGGCTTCTTCCCCAATCAGCGTCCTCTTCTCCTTTCTCTAGGTGAGCCTAGCTCCTCCTCCCTTCCCCCTCGGTAGATGCGGCGTAGGGCTCATGGCCGTGCCTCTCAGTTCGGAGAAGAGCACGAGGGCAGGTGTTGTTGCTTGTGTGGACTTGTGTGGTGTGCTCGGTTCATGTGGCTCAGGGGATTGACTTCCCTCGCGGTAGAAGCAGTAGCCATAGGTGTTTCCCCGCGGCGCAGCAGCAGTAGTAGAGGCGCTCCGGTGACGTCTCTATCATCGTCTCTCTCTGCATAGCAGAGCAGGGCGACCATGTTGTCTTGTTGTGTTACCTTGTAGAACCCCTATGTTAGGCCAAGATCCGTAGCGTAGCATAGTGGTTTGAAGTGTGGCCAGTTGATCAGGTGGTGCTGGGTTCGAGTCACCGCGGTGCCACCCCCTTTTTGGTTGTTTATTTCGGCACAGTAGCGTACGGGAATGGCTTAACCTTGCAGACTCCTCTGTTCTGTGAAGTGACCGATCAGTAGCGCAGTGGTGTAGTTTCAGTGGGTTATACCTGCAGGTTTGGGGTTTGTACCCCAGACCAAGCCCTTTTATTCCTTTTGCCTTTTTTCCTTTTGTTGTTTTCTTGTGATAGCTAGTTTGTTGCTGCAGCTCCTTGGGCAACAATGTTTGTGGAAAATAATTATTCCAGTGGGGTTCTTCTTTGTTTTAGATCCTAGCACTAGGTGCTTGTGCTTGTGGATGTGGTAGTGATGTGTGAGCAAGCTACCATGTGGTATATGAGGGAGTAGCATGTGAGTTGCACTAGAGGATGCATGTGTGTGTGTGTTTCTCATGTGCTTGATGATGGACTTATGTACTAGCTTGTGCAAGTATGTGGTGTGAGTGTGTGTGTGGGTCCCCCCCCCCACATACCTTGTGGTGGTGATAGTGGTTCAAGTGATGTTGTGTGTGCTTGTGTATGTGTGTCTCACACATGCCCAAAGGCATGGTGTGCCTTGTTAAGCTCATGTGCAAGTTAGTATGTGTAGGTGTAGAAATGCATATGTGAGTGTAAGCTAAGATGTGTGTGATAACTAGCATGTGTAGGTGTTATTATATGTGGTGTTTGGTGTATGTGTGTATGTGGTGGTGTGCTAAGGAACATGAGCATGAGGTCTACCCCTCATGTGCACCATTTGTGTTGTGGACATATGCAAGAGCATGTATAAGTGATGATCTAGTGAGGAGCACATGTGATGATGCACTATTCACCTCTATGTGATTCCATGCTCATTTTCTTCTTAGCTTTGTGCCCAATTGTTCTATGCAAGTGCCTATGTATTATATATGTTTTGGGGTGGAATCGTCCCAGGAATTCAATGGTGGGTTCAGATTCCACTTTGGAACACTTTCTGGGAATGTCATATTTCTGTTTTGATCAATGTTTGGAGCTTGGTTCCATGAGATGTGGTGAGCCCAAGAAGTTGTTTCCTTGTTGTGGCTGTAGAGGGTGACCCCCTCTATAGCATTTTTTTTCTCATGCTTAGGAATTCATATGTGCAACTGGTGCTTAGTCAAAGTAGACATGTGACTGAAATTCCAGTTTAGAGAAAATCTGTGATTTTCACTAAGTCTCAGAATCTGCTTATATTTTCTTCTCCTGTTGTTCTGCTTGTAGAAGTCCATGTGTTGGGAATCATGTCACATCCCTGATCCCTATTAGATTTAGTAAGATGTGCTCATGTTTTCTTTCAATGCATCCAAGGAAATGAAATGAAAAACCCAAAAGTAAAGCAAGAAAAACCAAAGCAAAACCCTAGCAACCCCTCATTCAAAAGCATTTCAAAATTGATGTCAAATCAATGAACCCAAAATGTCCTTAAGAAAAGTTCGTATTTTCTGATAAATATAGGAAATAAGATATCAGAGATGGAACTAAATTTCAAACTACTTTTGGCATTTTAAAATTAAATTAAAAGCTACTTTAATCAATTATATATTTGATTTCAAATAATTTAAAGTTTCCAAAAATGTTGATAACTTTATGAGTGGTTGGAAATATTCCAACTAACACTCTGGTATTTTTCAAACTACTTTTAGGAATAGTTTGGAGCCAAAAATAATTGAAACAATATCAGAAAGAATAAAACAGATACAGAAAAGAAAAGAAATGCAAAAAGCTTACCTGACACTCACCTGAAGCCCAGCCCACCTAGCGCCGTCGTCTTCCTTGCCAGCGAGCAGCATGAGGTGGCCGCCGCTCGATCCGGCGCGGCCACGCACCTGTGCGTATGCCTGGCCGCCGTGTCGTGCTGGCACAACGGGGATAAGCTCCCCAAAGGCCTCCCCAAGCTCATCCCCTCCCCATTAACTATGTTCTCTCTCCCCCTCTCGGCTGCCATGACCGCAAGCTCAAGCTTGAGCTCTCCGTCGTTCCTGTCCCTCTCCCTCTCTCTTAACCTGCATAACAGCTTCGCCGTGACCCCCTGAAGCTCTACAGCTAGTCGCTCGACGCCGAGAAGCTCTGAAACACCGTGAAGCCATCGTCTTCTTCCTCGGGTCACCGGAGCTTTGCCGCCATCGTTCTCCCTCCTCAGGCCATCTCCGAGCCCACTCTCGACGCCTCTGCACTCCCTGTGAGCTCAGGGTTCTTTCCCCTAAGTTTCCCCCTTCGATCCCTTACTCTAGGCCCCGATTCCACCGGAACCCGACGAGATCCGCCGCGGGACCTCGTCGCTGGTAGCTCCCCGGTGATCGGCTGGTCCATTTGAGGCCACCAATGGCTTCAGTGCATCGCGTAGATGCTGTAGGAGCCCAGCCCCGCGCGTGATGCCCTTTGTTTCGATGAACCCGATGATGCCCGAGCTTCGGCCGCCGCCAAGCTCATCGCCGGTGTCATCTCCGGCCATCTAGCTTCGGGTCTTTGTAGAAATGGAACCGCGGGTGTGCGTTGGTTCGTTTGGTGCCCTACGCCGTGCATTTGGTCGTCGGAGATGCATTCCCGAGCCCCTCCGCCGTTCTGGTGGTCATCGGAGGCTAACCGCCGGCGGGATCGACCTCGCCGCTGGTGGAACTGACCCCCCTGAGCATATGACAGGTGGGGCCAGTCCCTGGCTAATTAATTTAGTAAAAATAAAAATAACTTAATTAATTAACTTAAACAGACACTGACAGGTGGGTCCTCCTCTGTTAATTAACTAATTAAGTTAAATCTAAATTAAAACTGGCCAGAGACACTGAACAGTGGGTCCCACTGGTCAGGTTTGACTTTCAACGGCCAGTTGGACCTGCTGATGTCATGCTGATGCAATAAAGACTTTTATGTTTAAAAATAATTCCAGAATAAGTTCAAAACTTTGGAAATTCATAGAAAATTGAATATAACTCCAAATTTGACAAATAATATATGTAAATGGATCAGAAAAATCCAAGGAAGCTAATGGTGCTAATTTCATGCATGAAAAACTAAGTTATGAAATAGAATCAGGTCAAATCAATTAAAAGAATGTAATAAATCATAATTCAAATGATATTTGAATTAAGATTTCAAATCAAGATCACCCCAAAGGGTTCTTCTAGTCATTTCAAACCATGCTACATTGCATTTCATGCATCATTTTGTTGCATATGTTTGATATTGATTGATTGTTGTTATTCCAGTAGGCTCCGCCCCTCCGGATACGTCTGATTATCCGACTGACGGATATCAACCCTCTGCTGCGCAACAAGGGAAGTAACCATTTTGATCATCCCGATAAATCCCATGTTCTCGCTCCTGCTCCTATTTATTCCATTAAGCCAAAATGCGTTCACTCCTTTCATCACGTTAGTTGAACCCACTTCCTTTGCATGACCTGTCCTTGTCACAGTAAATAGCTGAACCTTGCAACCTGGCATACCTGGTAGATGCTTGAACCATAATGTGCCTTATCCTGCTATGCATGCTACGCTTAGAGTTGTGTATGGTCTATCATGTGGGTGATGAACAAAATCATGAGAATGTGTTCAGTTGGTAAAGGTCGTGTGTTGAACCTGATTTGGTAAAGGTACCAGTGAAAGGCTATGTAGGAGTACATGGCGGGTTGTTTCATTGGAACCGTCCTTAGGAACTGAGTTCCGTGTATGTAATCCAAGACTAGATACTACCACACGTTGGGATACTTAATTGACCCTCTCGACTTATTAATCGCTTAGTACTCGGTCCACGAGTTGCAAGTAGTTTCTGGTGTTTATAGTCATGCTGGAGGCCGTACGTAGCGCTGACCTTAGAGGTGGGCTATGATGCGGTAGGCAGTGGCACGGCGTACCAAGTGGCACCCGGATGGTGGGCTTGGGAACCGTGCACACATTGTTTGTGGCCATGGCGGAAACTTCGGCCGGACTTCCGTGCGGGTTACCCTCAGATAGGCGATAGACCTGGACTAAGTATTAGCGTGGTTAACGGTCGTACCCGACTCCCTCGCTGGGCTTCCGCTTGAAGGTTGCCGAGGTGCATGACGTGCATATGGCGATAAGTGGCGAGAGCGTGTGTGAAGAAGTACACCCCTGCAGGGTTATGATCTATTCGAATAGTCGCGTCCGCGGATATGGACTACTTGGAAACATATGTTGTTCATAGATAACTATAATGGCTACTCATAAAATTGTCAAGATAAGCATGAGTGTCGTGGACGGCATTTCCGTAGGGAGACGGAATGATTCCACGATGGAGTATTGTTATGGTGTTAGTGGACTCGTGTGGTTGTCTAGCCAAGAGTCAAATGCTGGCTTTCTGCGTGAAACCCCCAACTCCTTGTTGATACAATAAATTGTTGCAGAGGTTGTTAATGACCCTAATGGAGGGTTCTTCCTGGACATCGACGATGACGAGTGGCTGGTATCCAATCTACGATCTGGCCCTATGTTGGGTCTATAGATAGTCAGGCCATGTGCCTTTATCTTTCCATCTGTGTGTACTCAGACAGTTTTAAATCTTCCGCTGGCTTGTAAGAATTGTGTGTATGACTTGTGATGATGGGTCGTGAGACCCCTACCTTGTAGTATTATGTGTGAGGCTGTTCCGAGCCTTTTAAATAAAGTTTGTATGTTTATGGTTATGTTGTGATGCCATCGATGTATCTATACATATCGGTATGCCATGCGTACGTGTGTTGTACTTGATATGTATGGGGTTCGAATACCTAGTCGTATGCCTTAGTAGCACTCCATACGGGGAAATGCCCCTTTGTGATTCCATCGAGCCATGGTAGTTCGCTACTGCTCCGGACACATTGCTTGACCGGCATGTGTCCTTCTTAGCTGTTGTGTGTGTGCCTTTGGGAAATGTCACGCGTTGTAATGGAGTCCTTGTAGCTTGCTATGACTCATCTACATTCGCTGATGACCGACACCTGCTTTGCTGGGTCATGTATGCCTGTCCCTGTACGGCACTGCCACTTTAGTTTATGACTAGACATGTCGATCCGGGTTCTTCGACATTGGATTGCTAGCGACACAATCGCATACGCGATTCAAAAGGAGCAAACGGTCCCGGTTAAGGTAAGGCTGCAGCCGTGGGGATAACTGTGCGTGAGACCGCAAAGAGATGCGATGTGTTACAGGCTGGATTCCTATGGCTTAGGACCGGGGTCCCGACAGCGTTGGTATCACAGCCTGACTGACTGTAGGATTACTAAGCCAAACTGGTCGAAGTTGAGTCTAGAATTGCTTTAGTTATACATAAGGGAATTGTTTGTGGAAGGGAACGAAAGATTCTTGCTTGTCTTCTCAAGTTATTCTATTCTGGTCATCCTCGTCTTTCCTGCGGGGATTAATGACTAGGTTACTTATCTTTATCTTAGGCTCGTGTTTCTGATCGGTAGATCATAGGACAATGAGTCGAGAGTTACTTCGTGTTTCTTTTATTCCAAGGAAAAGAAAGTAAGTTTTGATGTTGGAATTGAACTTGGTAGTTGAGTGGTTATGCTATTCTATTTTTTGGGTTGTCTCAAAATTGTTTTTGAGCATTTACAGCCATTATGCTGCCCAATTTTGTCTTCATAGCTCTAATGCTTTTGCATTACTCTCTATTTTCAGATGTCTGTCCGTCCTTCTCGTCAGGTGGTCCGTCTGACTAGGTGCATTGATATGCCGGGTCACACGGCCATGCTAGTGAGGATGATGTCAATATCCGGTTACCGCTGGTACCCAGAGTACACTGTGGAGGAGAAGTACCGGGATTTTAATCAGAGTCAGTATCTCTGTACTGTTAGGGTATTCCCAGATTACCCTGGAGCTGAGGAGCCGATCCATTGGTCTTATGGATTGGGGGTCACTATTGACATGGCAGTACAAGATGCTGCCTAGTCAATGCTGACCATCATGAGGGCCAGACATGCACTGTTGCAGAATTCAGAGTTCTGCTATGTTCCTTCCTCTTAGCCAGGAGAAGAAGGATACCTCAGTGGGGTCTACTTTGATTCCTCTATGGAGGATCCGCTGCTGTAGTCCACTGCTGAGATGCTAGAGAATAGAGACAGGGATGCTCGTGCCCTTCGTATGGAGCTTTATGCTACCCGTGCCTATCTGTGGACGGCTTTGACACAGTTGGCACCTGTAGTCCAGACAGGGTATGGAGATATGGAGATGCTGAACCCTGTTAGGACCCATCTTCCGGCTCATGTTGACTGGCCTGCTATAGGAGGAGTCACCCCTCTTCGGGGACCTCTACTACCACTAGTCAGGTGACCAAGGCCGCACCCGTGTCCTTACGGATCCCAGGGGTCTCAGGCTGGAGTGTTTCTTGATCCGCAGGTTGAGCTTCCAGGCCATGGAGGCAACCTTTATGAGATGTTCTATGCGGATGCCTGAACCCGTGAGTGGAAGGATACTATGGTAGTAGTTATACTTCCACAGTCCTGTGTGACTTGTGAAGTATGCTTGTGTCGTGAGATGAATTCTAGAGGCATAGATAAATAATGTATAGGAAGCTTGGAAAGCCTCTGATGAGTAGTTTCATGTTCTCAGTAGTTTGCTCTTCGGTTAAGGTTGTACTGAACTATGTAATGGTGTGTATGAACCATGGTGTATATATAGCAGTTGCTTGTTACCAAGCTGTTCGGATGTTCTTTTCCGCATTCCATGTGTTCAGTGCATTCTTAATCCATAGTTAGTGTTGATGTTGATATTGGTCTAAGCTGTGTGTTTGTTTGTCAGGATGGTGTTCACCAGGTTGAACCGTGCCCCTGCTCATGAGCAATGAGAGGGTAGTCAAGCGTCGTAGGAGGAACTGCCTCACCCGCCCTCTCTGGCCGAAGTTATCCTTGAGGCAGAGAGAACCAAAAGGGAGACCAACCGCCTGTTAGAGCGTATTGAGCAAAATACGGCTCGTCAGCCTAGGAATGCTGCAGTGTCCCTCAATGACTTTGTGAAGCTGAATCCTCCAAAGTTCCATCACTCCTTCGATCCCCTCGACGCTGATGATTGGTTGTGCAGTATATCGCGCAAGATTCGCTTTGCAAATATTTCCGAGGCCGACAAGGTGATCTTTGCGGCGTACTTTCTGGAAGGACCCACCAATCTGTGGTGGGAGAACTTTGAAGCTATGCGTCCTGCCGGACCAGCACCCACATGGGCAGACTTTAGTGCAGCCTTCCGTTTGGACCATATTCCAGAGGGCCTGATGGACAGAAAGAGAGAGGAGTTCTGTGCATTCACACAGGGAAAGTTGACCGTGGATTCCTATAGCCGCGTGTTCGGTAACCCCGCCCGCTATGCAACAGAGGAGGTGTCTACTGACGCCAAGAAGCAAGCAAGATTCCAAAAGGGTCTGAGCCCTGAACTTCGTCGTGATTTGAGCTTCCACGAATGTACAAGCTTTCAAGCTCTTGTCAACAAGGTGATAAGTGCCGAGACTGGTCATACCGACTATGAAGCCACAAAGAAGCACTCCCGTGACTCTGGCTCGTCATCTGGTTTCGCGTTCCCGAAACATAGGATGTGGGTTCCAAATAGTTCTCTGCCGCCAAGATACACTCCGAGGCCATCCTATGGGGCGCCTCAGACGAATCAGACCAATCCTCCAGCAAAAGCCTATGGTGGTCCAGCTAGCAATGCTGCACCACGTGCCAATCAGGTGATATGTTCCAAGTGTGGAGAACCAGGGTAGTATTCCCGAGAGTGTCCTCAGAATATGGGTGCCAAGCAACCCGGAAATTCCGTTGGGCAAGGCAAGTCAGGCAAAGCTTACTATGTGAAGCGAACTCCTGCACGTGGCCGTGTGAACTATGTTTCAGCGGAAGAAGTTGTAGAGGATCCCGACGTCATTTTGGGTACGCTCCTTGTTAATCATCACCCAGCGTCTGTTCTTTTTGACACTGGGTCATCTCATTCCTTCATTTCAGAAAGTGATGCACAGTTGCATTACATGTCTTTCTGTGATATGCCAATCCCATTGGTTGTCCAAACCCCTGGTAGTAAGTGGCAAACCTCCAGGATAACCTATGACAATGAAATTCTAGTAGACATGCTAGTTTTTTAGCATCTTTGATAGCCCTGAAATCTTCGAATATCAATATCATCTTGGGTATGGACTGGATGTCAGCTCATTATGCCAAGATTGATACTCATTCTAGAAATGTTCAGCTTACCCATCCCGCGGGTGATATAGTCAATGTCTCTACTCGATTTGCCAAATGCCAACTCTATTCCCTCAATGCCAACCCTCTTCCGGAACTTGAAGACATTCCGGTTGTCCATGACTTCCCGGATGTTTTTCCAGAGGAACTGTCAGGAATTCCACCTGACAAAGATGTAGAGTTTGTGATAGACCTTCTTCCGGGAACTGTCCCAATAGCCAGAAGACCTTATAAGATGGCACCCCTGGAGCTAGCCGAACTTAAGAAGCAATTAGATGAGGCCTTGAATAAAGGTTTCATTCTTCCTAGCTCTTCTCCTTGGGCTTGTCACGTCCTCTTCGTCAAGAAGAAATATGGAACGGATCAGATGGTTGTAGATTATCGACCAGTTAATCTGGTCACCATAAAGAACAAGTATCCGCTCCCCAGGATCAATGACCTGTATGATCAGCTAGCTGGATCCTCAGTCTTCTCAAAAATGGATTTGAGGTTGGGATACCATCAAATCAAGATCAAGAACGGGGACATTCCATAAATGGCTTTTGCCACTCGTTATGGCCAATACGAGTACACCGTCATGTCCTTCGGTTTAACCAATGCCCCAGCCACCTTCTCTCGCTTGATGAATTCAATCTTCATGGAGTATTTGGATAAATTCGTCGTAGTATACCTCGAAGATATTCTCATCTACTCGAAGAACGAACAAGAACATGCCGAGCATCTAAGGCTGTTATTGATGAAACTTCGAGAGCATCGCCTTTATGCCAAGTTTTTAAAATGTAAATTTGGGTTACGAGAAGTGACCTATCTAGGTCACGTAATCTCTGGTAAGGGTATTGCTGTCAATCCCGAGAGAGTTCAAGCTGACCTTGATTGGACTCAACCTGAATAGGTTAAGCAAGTTAGGAGTTTTCTTGGTCTAGCGAGCTATTGTCGCTGCTTTGTCGAGAATTTCTCCAAGGTTGGAAAGCCTCTAACTGAACTCCTCAAGAAAGATAAAAAGTTCGAGTGGACACCACAGTGTGAGTATATTTTTCAGGAACTGAAAAGACGCCTGACTTCCGCACTTGTGTTGTTACCACCAGATTTCTCTAAGGACTTTGTTATCTACTGCGACGCCTCGCGACAAGGATTAGGTTGCATTCTCATGCAGGATTGTCATATGATTGCATACGCATCTCGACAGTTGCCTCCACATGAGGATAATTATCCTACACATGATCTTGAGCTTGCAGCTGTAGTCCATGCACTTAAAACCTGGCGACATTACCTTCTTGGTAATCGTTGCGAAATATTTACTGATCACCAAAGTATGAAATATAGCTTCACCAAGCCGAATTTGAATCTCAGGCAAAGACGGTGGGTTGAGTTGATGACAGATTACGACTGAGGGATAACTTACACCCCGGGGAAGGCCAATGTTATGGCTGATGCACTAACTCGTAAGTCTTATTGTAACAACCTGATGCTACAACGAGGTCAACCACGTCTCTATGTGGAATTTAGGAAGTTAAATCTTCACATTGTTCCTCAAGGATTCCTTTCTACCCTGGTGGCGAAGCCTACTCTTAGGGATCAAATCATAGCCGTGCAGGCATATGATAAGGGTATATCCCGGATCAAGGAGAATATTGCTAGCGGAAACACTAGGGATTTCTCTATCAATGAGCAAGGTGTTGTGTTCTTTCAGAACCGTCTAGTGGTTCCTAAGAGCAAACGTCTGCATTAATTGATCCTTAAGGAGGCTCATGATTCTCCTCTCACCATTCATCCTGGTAGTACTAAGATGTATCAGGACCTACGCCAGAGCTTTTGGTGGACTAGGATGAAGAGAGAAATTGTTGAGTTCGTTGCTAAGTGTGATGTTTGTCGTCAAGTTAAGGCAGAACATCAAAGGCCTGCTGGCACCCTTCAACCTTTAGCTATTCCTGAATGGAAGTGGGATAAAGTGAGTATGGATTTCATCACTGGATTTCCCAAGACCAAGAAAGGAAATAATGCTATCTTTGTGGTCATTGACCGTCTTTCTAAAGTAGCTCATATTCTTCCAGTTCATGAGTGTATAACAGCCACTCAGCTAGCAGAGTTATATATCTCCCGAATAGTGTCTCTTCATAGTGTTCCTCTGGAGATTAACTCAGACCGTGGAAGTATTTTTACATCTCGCTTCTGGGAGAGTTTTCAGAATGCCATGGGGACTCACTTATCTTTTAGCACTCCTTTCCGTCCTCAATCAAGTGGTCAAGTAGAAAGAGTTAATCAAATCTTAGAAGATATGCTCCGAGCTTGTGTTATATCGTTCGGTATGAATTGGGAGAAGTGCCTTCCATTCGCCGAGTTCGCTTATAACAATAGTTATCAATCAAGCTTGGGCAAAGCTCCTTTTGAAGTTCTCTATGGACGAAGATGTCGAACACTTCTTAATTGGTCAGAAACCGGAGAGAGGCAACTGTTTGGCCCGGATATGATCTAGGATGCAGAAGAGCAAGTTCGCATTATTCGTGAAAAATTGAAAACAACCGAGTCTCGTCAAAAGAGCCAATATGACCGCCATCATAAGGCTGTGACCTCTGAAGTTGACGAGAAGGCTTACCTTCGGGTTACACCTTTGAAGGGTACCCATCAATTCGGTATCAAGGGCAAGTTGGCTCCTCGTTACATTGATCCTTTTCACATTCTTTCCAAACGAGGAGAAGTTGCATACCAGTTGGAACTTCCTCTGCATCTTTCCAAGGTTCATGATGTATTCCACGTCTCGCAACTCACGCATTGCTTTTCGGATCATATCCGCGAAGTCGACCACGACACGCTTTGATCTCCAAGATAACCTTTCATACCGAGAATACCCTGTGTGTATTCTTGATCAAGCTGAGCGTACCACTCGATGTCGAAACCTCAAGTTTCTTAAAGTTCAATGTTCAAATCATTCTGAAAAATAAGCAACATGGGAAAGAGAGGATCGTCTCCAACTTGAGTATCCCGCGCTATTCCCGACGACTTCCAAATCTCGGGACGAGATTCTTTTGAGTGGGGGTGAGTTGTCACATCCCTGATCCCTATTATGTTTAGTAAGATGTTCTCATATTTTATTTCAATGCATCCAAGGAAATGAAATGAAAAACTCAAAAGCAAAGCAAGAAAAACCAAAGCAAAACCCTAGCAACCCCTCATTCAAAAGCATTTGAAAAATTGATGTCAAATCAATGAACCCAAAATGGCCTTAAGAAAAGTTCATCTTTTCTGATAAATATAGAAAACAAGATATCAAATATGGAACTTATTTTCAAACTACTTTTGGCATTTTAAAATTAAGTTAAAAGCTACTAAAATCAACTATAAATTTGATTTCAAATAATTTAAAGTTTCCAAAAATGTTGAAAACTTTATGATTGGTTGGAAATATTCCTACTAACACTCTGGTATTTTTCAAACTATTTTTAGGAATAGCCTGGAGCCAAAAATAAATGAAAAAATATCAGAAAGAATAGAACAGAAACAGAAAAGAAAAGAAATGCAAAAAGCTTACCTGACACTCACCTGAAGCCCAGCCCACCTAGCGTCGTCGTCTTCCTTGCCAGCGAGCAGCAGGAGGTGGCCGCCGCTCGATGTGGCGCGGTAACGCGCCTGTACGTCTACCTGGCCGCCGCGTCGTGCTGGCACAACAGGGATAAGCTCCCCGAAGGCCTCCCCGAGCTCATTCCCTCCCCATTCGCTCTGTTCTCTCTCCCCCTCTCGGCCGCCATGACCGCAAGCTCAAGCTTGAGCTCGCCCTCGTTCTTGTCCCTCTCCCTCTCTCCTGAGCCGCGCAACAGCTTCACCGTGACCCCCTGAAGCTCTCCAGCAAGTCGCTCGACGCCGAGAAGCTCTGAAACACCGTGAAACCATCGTATTCTTCCTCGGGTCACCGGAGCTTCGCCATCGTTGTTCTCCCTCCTCAGGCCATCCCCGAGCCCACTCTCGATGCTTCTGCAATCCCTGTGAGCTCAGGGTTCTTTCCCCTAAGTTTCCCCCCTCGATCCCTTCCTCTAGGCCCCGATTTCACCGGAGCCCGACGAGATCCGCCGTGGGACCTCGTCGCCGGTAGCTCTCCGGTGATCGGCTGGTCCATCTGAGGCCACCAATGGCTTCAGTGCGTCGCGTAGATGTTGTACGAGCCCTGCCCCGTGCGTGATGCCCTCTGTTTCGATGACCCCGATGATGCCTGAGCTTCGGCCGCTGCCAAGCTCGTCGCCGGCGTCATCTCCGGCCATCTTAGCTTTGGGTCTTTGCAAAAATTGAACCGTGGGTGTGCGCTGGTTCGTTTGGTGCCCTCCGCCGTGCATTTGGTCGTAGGAGATGCACTCCCGAGCCCCTCCGCTGTTCTGGTGGTCGCCGAAGGTACACCGCCGGCGAGATCGACCTCGCCGCCGGTGGAACTGACCCCCTGATCCTATGACAGGTGGGGCCAGCCCCTGGCTAATTAAGTTTAGTAAAAATAAAACTAAATTAATTAATTAAATTAAACAGACACTGACAGGTGGGTCCTCCTCTGTTAATTAACTAATTAAGTTAAATCTAAATTAAAACTGGCCAGAGACACTGAACAGTGGGTCCCACTGGTCAGGTTTGACTTTCAACGGCCAGTTGGACCTGCTGATGTCATGCTGATGCAATAAAGACTTTTATGTTTAAAAATAATTCCAGAATAAGTTCAAAACTTTGGAAATTCATAGAAAATTGAATATAACTCCAAATTTGACAAATAATATTTGTAAATGGATCAGAAAAATCCAAGGAAGCCAATGGTGCTAATTTCATGCATGAAAAACAAAGTTATGAAACAGCATCAGGGCAAATCAATTAAAAGAATGTAATAAATCATAAATCAAATGATATTTGAATTATTATTTCAAATCAAGATCACCCCAAAGGGTTCTTCTAGTCATGTCAAACCATGCCACATTGCATTTCATGCATCATTTTGTTGCATATGTTTGATATGGATTGATTGTTGTTATTCCGGTAGGCTCTGGCCCTCCGGATACGTCTGATTATCCGACTGACGGATATCACCATTCTGCTAAGCAACAAGGCAAACAACCATTTTGATCATCCCGATAAATCCAATGTTCTCGCTCCTGCTCTTATTTATTGCAATAAGCCAAAATGCTTTCACTGCTTTGATCACGTTAGTTGAACCCACTTCCTTTGCATGACCTGCCCTTGTCTCAATAAATAGCTGAACCTTGCAACCTAGCATACCTGGTAGATGCTTGAGCCATAATGTGCCTTATCCTGCTATGCATGCTATGCTTAGAGTTGTGTATTGTCTGTCATCTGGTTGATGAACGGAATCGTGAGAATGTGTTCGGTTGGTAAAGGTCGGGTGTTGAACCTGATTTGGTAAAGGTACCGGTGAAAGTCTATGTAGGAGTACATGGCGGGTTGTTTCATTGGAACCGTCCTTAGGAACTGAGTTCCGTGTATGTAATCCAAGACTAGATGCTACCACACGTTGGGATAGTTAATTGACCCTCTCGACTTATTAATCGCTTAGTACTCGGTCCAGGAGTTGCAAGTAGTTTCTGGTGTTTCTAGTCATGCTGGAGGCCGTACGCAGCGGTGACCTTAGAGGTGGGCTATGATGAGGTAGGCAGTGGCACGGTGTACCAAGTGGCACCTGGATGGTGGGCTTGGGAACCTTGCGCACATCGTTTGGGGCCGTGGCGGAAACCTCGGCCGGACTTCCGTGCGTGTTACCCTCAGATAGGCGATTGACCTGGACTAAGTATTAGCGTGGTTAACGGTCGTGGCCGACTCCCTCGCTGGGCTTCCGCTTGAAGATTGCCGAGGTGCATGACGTGCACATGGAGATAAGTGGCGAGAGCGTGTGTGAAGAAGTAAACCTCTACAGCGTTATGATCTATTCGAATAGCCGCGTCCACGGATATGGACTACTTGGAAACATATGTTGTTCATAGATAACTATAATGGCTACTCATAAAATTGTCAAGATAAGCGTGAGTGTCGTGGACGACATTTCCATAGGGAGACGGAATGATTCAACGATGGAGTATTGTTGTGGTGTTAGTGGACTCGTGTGCGAGAAACATAGTTGTCAAAACTATTTAAAAATGTAAGTTGTCTAGCCAAGAGTCAAATGCTGGCTTTCTGCATGAAACCCCACAACTCCTTGTTGATACATTGCATGAGTAGATAGTTTACCCTAAATTCTTGCTGACTACTTTTGTACTCACGTTTTCTTAATAAATTGTTGCATAGGTTGTCAATGACCCTAATGGAGGGTTCTTCCTAGACATCGACGATGACGAGCAGCTGGTATCCCAGCTACGATCTGGCCCTAGGTTGGGTCTGTAGATAGTCAGGCCATGTGCCTTTATCTTTCCATCTGTCTGTACTCACACATTTTTAAATCTTCTGCTGGCTTGTAAGAATTGTGTGTATGACTTGTGATGATGGGTCGTGAGACCCCTACCTTGTAATATTATGTGTGAGGCTCTCCCGAGCCTTTTAAATAAAGTTTGTATGTTTATGGTTATGTTGTGATGCCATCAATGTATCTATACATATCAGTATGCCATGCGTACGTGTGTTGTACTTGATATGTATGGGGTTTGAATACCTAGTCGTATGCCTTAGTAGCACTTCTTACGGGGAAATGCCCCTTTGTGATTCCATCGAGCCATGGTAGTTCGCTACTGTTCCGGACACATTGGTTGACCGGCATGTGTCCTCCTTAGCTGATGTGTCTGTCCCTTTGGGAAATGTCACGCGTTGTAATGGAGTCCTTGTAGCTTGCTACGACTCGTCTACATTCGCTGATGACCAACACCTGCTTTGCTGGGTCATGTATGCCTGTCCTTGTACGGAACTGCCACTTTAGTTTATGACTAGACATGTCGATCCGGGTTCTTTGACATTGGATTGCTAGCGACACAATCTCATACGCGAGTCAAAATGCGCAAACGATCCCGGCTAAGGTTAGGCTGTAGCTGTGGGGATAACCGTGCGTGAGACCGCGAAGAGATGCGATGTGTTACAGGCTGGATTCCTATGGCTTAGGATCGTGGTCCCGACAAATCAGCCCTGGCTATCAACTGGAAAGTTGTAGCTCTTGTTTTTTTCTAGCTCTTTGTCAATTTTCATTCCATTTGGATTCCTGTAGATATTGTTTTGGGTGCTGTCAAAATGCTTCAGAGCATAAATGGCTAGTGAGAATCAAGAATTTTCACTAAGTCCCTGAAAACTGATATTTTTGTCCAAGTTAGCAGCTATAAAATTTTCTGTGTGAAACTCTTTAGTATTATCTTTTTGCTAATGCTTGTAGTGATTTTGAATAGCTACTGCCACATATCTTATTTGGCATATTTGGGTGGCTGTAGGTGCTTTGCATGTAGCTCTCAAACTGCTATGATGTTGTTTAGGATTGATTGTATAGTTTTGATGTTTTGATGCTTGTGAGTGCATAGTTGATGGTGTGGTGATATTCTTTGCACCACCCAATCCATACTTGGTTGTTTTGTGATATGGCAACCTGGGAATACCAGAAGTATGCCATTGGAGTGTGTTGTGATGGATTTGTTCCGTAGGACTACGTTTCTTGTTTTGTTGTTTCCGGTTGATCCGTAGCTCCGTTCGTAACATTCTTTATATGTTTTTGCATCGTTTTCGTGTGATGCATCTGTTCATGTCATCCTCATGCATGTCATGATAGCTTAGAGTGCAGTTCTGTCCAGGAACTTGTATTTTTCTTCTCATGCTTGTGCTAGTAGCTAGGATAGAGATGCATGTTCATTTTCATCTCATGCATCATGTGTTTGTTGCATCTTGTTGTGCTGTTGTTCATTGGATGCTATTTTTATGTTGGGTAGGACCGGGATCGGAGAATGAGCATGTGGATCTGGGAGAGTACGTGCAGGACGAACAAGAGCAGTTCCAAGCTGAGGACATCACATGCAAGATGATATGACCTTGATTCCATCTCTAGACTTGTTATGCTAGATTCACGTTTCTTCGTCATATGCTCGCTGCCTACCACTGAAATATTAGCCTCGTGATATTTCCATGAAACCCAAACACTATCCCTACCTAGCAAATCTTGAATGGCTAAGTAGGCTTTGCTTAGCTTCTGATGTTAGCATTGCTAGTTGCAGGTGCTTTGTCTCATGTGATAACATGGGTTTGATATCATTATGTTAAATATGTTATTTAATTAATAAACCTATATACTGGGTAAATAACGGAAGGCCTAGCCTTTTGCCGGGTGTTTTGTTCCGTTATTGCCGCCATAGTTTCCGGCTACCGGTGTTTGATTCCATAACTGATCGCTCCTAACACGTTCGGGGTTGTTATGGGGACCCCTTGATAAATCGTGTAGTATTAAGACTTGTCCGCCAGGACCCAACATTGGTGTTAATTTTCTAATCACTAAATAATAATCCGCGTAGGGGAACAGCTACCCCGAGGAATTAATCAACAACCCGGGCCAGTGCTCCTCATGAGTGTTGGTCCAAACCAGAGTCGTGTGCGGGGCCAACCCAGGGCAACTCGGGAGATGTCTATCAGGCCACTGTACGCTGTGCTCATCCGGCGTGTCCTAAGACTGAGATACGCATCTCTTATCAGGGTCATCGACACGTCGGGAGGTCCTGCTAGTCTTGTCTTACCTTAGCGATATATCTTGCGTATAGGAATCCCCGTGAAGCTTTGGTTCTCCCCAGAGTTGAGGTTTTCCTCTAAGTAATCCGACGAGATCACGAGATTCGTGATAGAGGATTACTTTGCGGCTCGTGACCGTTTGTGACGGACTAGTTGGAGCACCCCTGCAAGGTTTTATCTTTCGGAAAGCCGTGCCCGCGGTTATGTGGCAATTTGGAATATTTGTTAACATCCGGTTATAGATAACTTGAACATAATGTAATAAAATTGCCAACTGTGTGCGTAACCATGACTGTCCCCTTTGAATACCTCTCTTCAATACTTGTTTATGTAAGTTAGCCACCATATATGTTTAGGATACTGCTACCTAAACACTGAATCTTCCTTACCTAATAACTTGACTAGTTCTGGCACCAAGGTCATAGATTGCTGACAGATTACTTCAACACCCCAATAGGTACAGGTACGCCCCACACAGGTGATCCCGACGGCACGCAGCTGGCGTGGCAGTACGATGAGGATAATGACCGCTTGTACGTGAACTATCCAGAAGACTGAGGCGTGTTCTTTATCGTGGGAAAGCATGAAGGGTAGCATAGCCATTTCTCATGTTATGTAGTCTGTAGCAGAACTACCTTGTTTTAATAAATGCGTGATGTAATCTCTAATTTATTCTATGAGATAACAGATGATGTCCCTATTTGTCATTCTATTACTATGTATGTGCTATGTTACCGTGCTTGCGAAACGCTTAGATCCGCTTCTTTCCAATTCAGAGCCTCGTTCCCTAAATCGGAAAGGACAGTATCTTAGTCGTTACACATGGGCTATTCTGTCTCACCACAAGACTCCTCAGAAACTTGCAGAGATGGAGTTCCAGCAAGACTTTGACTGGTCCTAGCCTCCGAAGAAGAAGTTCAAGAAGATCCTTGTTCCTCAACTGGTGGCCAGCTTATTTTCTACAACCCGCACAACTAATGAAGCTGAAGACGTTGATGAAACTTCTACAATGGCCGACACCAACGCACCTTGATGTCTACTACACAACCTTCTTCTTGTAGACTCGTGTTGGGCCTCCAAGCGTAGAGTTTTGTAGGATAGTAGCAAGTTTCCCTCAAGTGGATGACCTAAGGTTTATCAATCTGTGGGAGGTGTAGGATGAAGATGGTCTCTCTCAAACAACCCTGCAATCAAATACATGAAATCTCTTGTGTCCACAAAACAACCAATGCAATGTAAAATTGTATAGGTGCACTAGTTCAGAGAAGAGATGGTGATACAAGTGGAATATGGATGGTAGATATAAGCTTTTGAAATCTGAAAATATAAAAATAGCAAGGTAACTAATGATAAAAGTGAGAACAAACGATATTGCAATGCTTAGAAACAAGGCCCAGGGTTCATACTTTCACTAGTGCAAGTTCTCTCAACAAGACTAACATAGTTGACTCATATGTAAATACCTCTCATGCGACAAAGAGTTTACTCAGAAGTCACAAATAGCGGAGAACTAACAACGAAATCATTGTAGGGTACGAAACCACCTCAAAGTTATCTTTTCCTATCAATCTTATGAGCTATCCCTATAAGTGTCACGATCAGCCCTAGAGTTCGTACTAAAATAACACCTTAAGAGACACATCAACCAAAACCCTAATGTCACCTAGGTACTCCAATGTCACCACAAGTACCCATGGGATTGATTATATGATATGCATCACACAATTTCAGATTCATGACGTTCAATCCAACACAAAGAACTTCAAAGTGTGCCCCCAAAGTTTCTACTGGAGAGTCAAGACTTAAACATGTGCCAACTCCTATGCATAGATTCCCTAGGTCATGGAACCCGCAAGTTGACTACCAAAACATACATCAAGTGGATCAATAGAACACCCCATTGTCACCATGGATATCCCATCGCAAGACATACATCAAGTGTTCTCGAATCCTTATTGACTCAATCCGATAAGAAAACTTCAAAGGGAAAACTCAATTCATCACAAGAACATAGAGAGGGGAAAACTCCATATGATTAATCTATATTAATAAAGCTCGCGATACATCAAGATCGTGCCATCTCAAGAACACGAGAGAGAGAGAGAGAGATCAAACACATAGCTACTCGTACATACCCTCAGCCCCAAGGGCGAACTACTCCCTCCTCATCATGGAGACCGCCGGGATGATGAAGATGGCCTCCGGTGATGGTTTCCCCCTCCGACAGGGTGCCAGAACGGGCTCCCAATTAGATTTTCGTGGCTTTGGAGGCTTACGGTAGCGGAACTCACGATATAGCTTTCTTTCTTGGGTTTTGGCATTTATAGGAATTTTTGTCTTCGGTCTCAAATCAAGGGGACTCCCGAGGGACCCACAAGCCAGGGGCATGCCCCTTAGGCTTGTGACTGCCTTGGGACTCCTCTCCGGTATCTTTGTGCTCTAGTATTTTTTATATTTTCCAAAAATATTCTCCGTAAATTTTTAGCCCATTCCGAGAACTTTAATTTCGGCACAAAAACAACACCACGGTAGTTCTGCTGAAAAGATTGTCAGTCTGGGTTAGTTCTAATAGAATCATACCAAAATCATATAAAATTATTGTAAACATGGCATTAATACTTCATAAATTGTAGATACGTTGGAGACATATCATCATCCCCAAGCTTAATTCCTGCTCGTCCTCGAGTAGGTAAATGATCAAAGAAATAATTAATGAAGTATGAATGCTAGCAAGTGCACAAGTTTGATCAATGAAAATTTCAGTCACTTTTTTCTAGCATCATTATATATCATAAATAGTAGCTCATCTCATAAAACATCTCATGATGAAGTAACAAGCTATTCACATGTTAAAGTATAGACCATAAAGTTTCTTGAAAATTAACAAACTGTGATTTCAGTCACTAAAAATTTACAATTCATCTTATTTTCACGAAGGGTCTATGTAAGAGCTTTTGATTTAGCAAATTCCACATACTCAACAATCATATAGTCTTCCATGATTGCTAACACTCAAAGCATATTTTTAGAGCAAACGACATCTGTCGAACACAGAGAAAGATAGGGGCTTAATGTTTTGCCTCCCATCTTATTTATCATATAGATACCACTACACCACGATAGAGCTTTAGTGACACACCTATGTGTCGGCATAGGGTACCTTTGCCGACACATAAGTTGTCGCTAACATCAATGCTGACAGAAGACGGAACAGTCGGAGGACTTGTTGTGAGAAAAGTATTGCCGACAATTATTCACTTCCTCACACATTTTCAGTCGGCATACACCCTATCTATGCCGACAGATTGCCTCGGTACATACACCTTACCTTTCCTGATAGTTGATTTGTGGACATACACGCTACCTGCGCTGACAGTTTGTGTCTGTGCATAAATCCTACTTTGGCTGACACATGGATTGTCCTTCTAAGTATATATCTTTGCCGACACTTTTTCTGTTAGTCTAGGCACATACCTTTGCCGACACTTATGTTGTCTATATAGGTACCTATCTTTGCCAACATTTATTCTTTTGGGCTAGGGACATACCTTTGCCGACACTTATGTTGTCTGTATAGATATATATCTTGGCCAACACATAGTTTGTTCCTGTAGGTATATATGTTTGCTGACAGTTTGAATTTGTTTACCAACACATGAATTGTTGGTAAGTAGTGCATAGCGAAACCAATAATTTCACATATATACTTAAATGCAATCGACAAACAACATCAAGATGGACACAATGTACAACAAAGATTATATGTTCACAAAGATACATATATTGACATAGGTTCACAAATAGCCATATATATCACATAGGTTCACAAATGCCATATATATCACATAGGTTCACAAATGCCATATATATCACATAGGTTCACAAGCACAATTAGAAGTATAGTTTAACCATACAAAACACACAAGAGAGATCGTCCAAAAGTTTCTACTCCAAGTCCTTCTCACATGAGCACAAAGTTTCTACTCCAAGTCCTTCTCACATGAGCACAAAGTTTCTACTCCAAAACACTTGAAGCACCAATTAATCCGAAACACTTGAATCGCCAATTGGACATGATTGAAGTTGGCTTCCAAAATACTGTGAACAGCTGTTTATGTTCCATGATACTCCAACTCCTTCTCCCATATAATGCTAGGTGTCTAAGTACGTGAAAATATTCCATACGAATTTGTAGAGAAAGTATAATCAACTGAAAAGTTGTTCAAAACTCCTGAACAGTGATATGACATTATTGTACTATGATTACTAGAACACTGGTACCAAAGTGTACATCAACATTCAACCATCTTGTAATATTCACCTAAGATTACAAAGTTACCAAATAAACCTTAGTTTCCAAATTAAATGCACTTAGCAGCCCATGCAAAACATACATATTTATCACATAGTAATGTATCGTTTGACCAAGATGCTCGAAACACGCTATTTGTATCTACTTTTTTGTATGAATAAATATGGTTCTATAAACGTAAATTGGTGCACAAAAATATGGAGATTGACAAATAACTACAGATTTTTACTTGTTAAATGTCTCCAGGGTGGAACAAGTGCCAATGGTGAGAAAAATGTGCACACAAATACGGAGATTGTAAATTCGATGTATATCATAGTACCTGTACCTCAAAGCACATTAGTTATCTTCTTGGGATCTTTGATCTGTAACAACAATCACTACTTAATAGGTGACCGATTAGAACAAAACAGAATAAATCAAGTGCTCTAGATTATTACTATAGTAGATGGCCATGCAATCGATTTCCCCTTAGCATCTCCCATGGTCAACACATTCCCATACGGACGAGGCAACTGAGTATCCCTTTTGAACACCGAATAGATGACAATTTTGACATGTTGAGAAACTAGGGGCTCATCCCCACCACAACCTTTGGATTAGTTGTTTGAATTTTTCCTTTGGCAATAGCAACATTTAAAGGTCTAGTGAATGTAACACCATGGATTTTGTCAAGTTCTTTTTTCCTTTCACTTTGATCTGGTTTTCCTTTTTGTGACTAAATAGTTTTGAAACCTAAAGGGATTACCCTTGATTTCTTTTTCCTAGTGGCTTGCCAACCTTCAAACCACCCCAAGACCTAGCCATTTCCATCTTGAGCCAATCCCAATATTCTTTTCCCTCGGAATATTCCTTTTTCTTTTAAAGGAATAACCTCTGTTGCCTTACGTTGTGAAGCAACCCCCATTTCTATCTCTCAAAAAATTCCAAAATAATTCTCATAAATCTCTTGGGTCATATCTTCCTCAGATATGACAAAATATTTCCTTGTCATTTTAAAAAATATTTCCCAAAAATTCCTTTTATGATTCTGCCCTATTTGTCAAGTTGTGAAGCAAGTACCCTTTTCATTTGCTTGATTGATATAAAAATTTGTGGGCAATATTTCCTAGCCATATCATTGCCTCATACCAAAATTCAACTCAATTTAGCTAGTAAATATTTCTTGGCAAATTTCCAAAGTTTCTGATCCAAAAGAAGCTTTGGGAAGGAAGTGCTAGCTAGGAGTGTTCAAATGAGTTGAAACTTTGGCATCATCTCAATATTGTAAAATTATGCTTCTCCACCAAATTTGAGCATCACTCCTTCAACCATGTGACCATAGCTTCAAATCTTTTCTCTCGTCATTATTTTGGATTGTGAAACAACTATATTTTAAGTTGCTCCATAAATTCTGAAATTTTACCAGGACATTCTCCTATCTATAAAACCTTGCTAAACCAATTTTGAGCCTATTTTATTTAGCCAAATATTCTCAGTAATTCTCCCAAGTTTCTGTCCAGTAGGATACTGTGTGAAGGAAGTGCCACTTTGGCTTATCAAGATGGCATGACATTTATAAAGCATCCTCACATGTCTAAATGATTTGTCTCCTCCAAGTTTCAGCTCCATCCAAGCCAGTATGTGAGTGCCACATCAAAATCGCTATTCTGGACCAGATTAGCTAGTTCCAAAGAAACCCTATTAAATATTAATCTTGTGCACCCCAAATTTCACAGGATTGTAGTCCTTCCTACCCTAAGCCTCCCAGACATGATCTTTTGCTCTTATCCCTTCTATGTTGATCACTGTGATCAGGTCAAGTGTGATGCAGGAAACTTCCAGTGAAGCATCCCATCAACCCTTAGCTCCTTTTGGTGATCTATCACCTCAGTTGGGCATCTCATTGGATGGACTATCTGCTAGACATAGTGTGCCAGCCTTGCTTGTACTCTCAGTGCCAGTGCACGTGGTGACCATGCCTGTGGCATGCAATAACCATGCTCTGTGCAATGGAGCCCTTGGTTTTGTCGATTCCTCCTCTCCCTCGAGCTCTAGTCATGCGTAGAAGCTCCGCCTCATCGTTCCCTTCCTCTTGGAGCCCTCTCCCCCTCTAGATTTTTCCTTACCGCGCCACGACGAGCTCTGTCCAGTTGCTCCAGCTGCATCCATGTCGTTTTCTTCCCCGAGCCTTCGCGAGCTCACTTGAGCTGTCCCATCTCCTCCTCGAAGCTGCTCGCCGCCGCTAAAGGCCAGCCACGTCGCCCTGGAGCTCCAGTGCGTGGCTAAGCTCGCCACGACGGCCGTTCTTATCGGCTCTTGTCGCTGCGGCCATTTAAGGAGCCCCGGGGTTCCGCGACCTCTCCATCCTCCTCTCCTCCATCCCTGCATCCTCCCCAACCTGTTCATCGAGGTCCCGGAGCCCCCTTGCCCTCCAATTGCCTCCATGGCCGCCGTCGGCCTCGGCCTAAATTCGAGCTGGTCGAGCCCTTTTCCTCCCTCTAATCCTCTCCAAGGCTCTCCTCCAGCTACCTCAAGGCTTGCTCGACCCGGACCCCTCCTCTCTGTGCCCGCGTTGCGTGCCCCCATGAAGGCCGTGGCCGCTGTCCGTCGCGACGAGGGTTTCGTTGGCTCCGCTGCTTTCCAGCGAGAGCCAAGCCCCCTGGCGGATGCGACCGGTCGCGCTGGTCACACCAGTGGTCGGACCTTAGCCGGAGTTGCCCGGTGGCGCCGGGACCAACATCGACCGTGCTCGGCCTACCATCCTCTGTCGTGGCGTTGGGAGGTAGTAGAAGTAGAGCGAGAGGAGAGAGAGAGAGAGAGCGGGACCCGACAAGTGGGCCCTGACCCCACCTGTCGGTGAGAGAAGGCTCAGCCAGCTGGATAAGTGGAAGTGCCCCGGGCGTGTTTACGTTTTTCCCACGGGAAAACGTATTCTGCCTGAGTGCGCGACCAACTTAGCTGCCATGGACCCCATTGTGAATATATTTTATTGCAAAATAGGCCCTGAATCCAAAACCCTTATATCTTTTTGCTCGGGACTCCGATTCGGGTGATTCCAAAGCCCTTGTCTTCGTCTCGTGAAGCCTGACAAGATGGTAACATTTCCACCACGTGATCACACAGTGGAAATGACCATGTTCCCTTGCCATAAACAGCCCCTCCTCCGAGAGAGAACTGTTTCCAGCATTTCCTACCGCGAGCTACTCGCGTTTCTTCCCGGTGGATCCATCATCCCAGGGAAGCCACAACTTTCATTTGCTTCATTGCATTGCAATATCATAGTCTAATTAACTATTTGAATAATAAATATATATGTTTCTAGTCTGAAATGTAAGTATGCACTTTGAATAAATTATTACTCAGATGAGTATGGGATCGTTAGTGAGTAGTGTCTTACACACTAGTCGATAACATGAGGTTGAGATTACTTTCTATGATTACTTTCTGAACATGGATCAACGGTAGTGGCTTGACCTTATTATTTATCAGATTACTATGATGTCGGAGCGTCAGCTATGACAGGCATATTATTCGGGATAAGATACCTAGTTGGTTGATCAGAATCACTTGTCCGGGCTCATCAGTGCAACCACATTTGCCGACATGGGACGGCCTTGACTTGGTCTGATTGCGTGCTCCTTCACTGGTACCTCCAAAGAGGGAGGGTTATGCATGCGTGCTACCTTGTCCCGGTAGGCGGTGATAACCCTGTGAGCCAGTTGAGTTGTTTGTGTCGGCGTCCCCGATTGGGACAGTTTAGTTTGGCCACGATGGTGGCAGGTGTCATGAGGACACAGGGCCACCCAGGGTAGGACTCCGGGGGAGGATGAGTGCCGGTGGTACGATGAAAGAGTCAAGGGTCAGACAAGTTTCGTTGGAGCAACACTGGTCCACCCGAATGGGATCACGAGGTCAGTGCTCCATAGTGTGGGTAAAGTGTGCAACCTTTATAGAGTCTCAAACCTATTCGAATAGCCGAGTCCACGGTATTGGACAGCCCGATCAGACCTCGGTAGGTGGTCAACCGTAACTATGATAGTAATGATGGAAGAACTCGTCCGAGTATGAAAACAGTTGGGCATCATGCCGATGATAAGTCTTGGTATCCGTCTTTAGGATACTCGCTAAAGGATCTTGGTAAGATCACATGAGTTGGTATCTCCCGAGTACAGTGAAAGTAGCCTGGTATCGTTAGTTCTCTGCTACTCCCTTAGTAATAACAACCCTTTACTTAATCCTGGTTGCTATGATGTTGTCTTGCATTAATGCTAATGTTTGTTGTGAGTTTGCGAGTACATTCAAAGTACTCACTTGGCTTGTCATGCCAGTTTGCAGGTCATGCCTTGAGTGTTTGCTTGCCGAGGATTCCAAGTTGCGAACTAGCATGCGCATTCCAGCCAGAGTCCGTGCGGAGTGGTGTTCATCACATCGGTTGTTATTCTACTGCTAGCGTAGGATTTACCGTAGGCAGGTGTAGTATCGCCAAGGCGATGTAATCCATGTATCCTTGTAATCTTTTCCATAGTATTAAAGAGCTGATTTGTTCTGTGCCAACGGTTCTGTATTCCAGAAGACTTGTCCTTGGGCTGGAATACGGGGTGTTCCCGTTTCCTCTAAGCCGGGGTGCCACAGTTATGCTATATAGTATCACATCTCTTCCACCCTATAGAAAAAAATAGCAATTTAGAATATAATCATGGTAAATAAGCAAGTTCATATAGCATCATATAGGCACTCAAAGGCGAAAAGGGAAGGAAAGATTTACCCCTTGTTGTCTGTTATGTTTCTCAACATTAACAATTCTTCTTCCACTAAGAGTGTCATCATTCTGCATAGAAGCATTTGACTCAGCCACGTCCTCTAAAATAGAATTACTTTTTCCAGTATTATTGGCTTCTCTTGTCCTTACGTTCTACATCAAAATCAAGCATTATAGATGTTAAATATAATAAACTACAACGAGATCAGAATATTACATGTTCCACTATTGCAGAGGTACGATATAATAGAACTAGTTCTACCTGGTGTGGAGTATTTGGTTCATGTCCAGGTGTGCTATTTGTTTCTTCTTGTTGCCCCTATGAAGATAGAAAAAGTTTCCTCATCTCAACCATTTGCCTCTTCATGTCATCCATTTGGTCTTGCAGATGTTCCACTTTTAGGTGTGATACACGACACTTTTCCATTGCTATTTGAAGCTTTGTAGATTTATACTATTGGTTCCTGGCAACTCTAGGTCACATGGAGTTGGCGACAAACCAACTGCACGAACATATCCATCTTTTTCCTTTCCACAAACAAATGCAAACAAATCACCATCCTAAATACCATTCTCCAACAATTCTGGGTGCTTTAATGCTTCATCTTGAAGTTCTTCTGTAGATTTCAGGAATTGTTACCTGTTCATATTTACTACATAAATAGAAATATGAAAGCAATCGAGAAATTCAAGTGCATACGAACTTACAATTCTTACTTCAGACCCTTCTTGTGGAAGTCCACTAATTCGATGTGTATGTGTTTCAATAAACAATTCATGTCTATGTGAGCGGCGCTTTAGCTCCTCGGTCTATGTCAACTGATAACAAAGATTGAAACAATGAGGAAAATGTACAAACATAAAAGTTTACAAAAAGAATTGCATGGTTGCATACAATTTTGGTGTCAATCCGAGAAAAACTATTACATGGAGATGTGTGATTTTGTGTGTGATGTGCTCGATTATTTTTACCTCTTATTGAGCGAGCCTACCAAATGATTTGATGACGATCATGTCACACGAGCAATCTAGTCACACAAGTAGAGTCAAACATTAATACAAACCTAACAAAGAGCATACCTTAGCTTTTGGAGTCAACCAAAATGCAACAAGCAACTTCCATTGGTCAGGATGAACTCTAGCATCACATGATGCTATAAGTTCATCATATTCATATGATTCATCATAATAATCCCTCTTTAGGTCTGATTTGAAGTCTCTTCATTTAATTTGTGTTGTTTTCATATACCATTGGAAAAACCGTTCGTCTAATTCCGAAACAACTGAAAATAGGCACTTGAAAATAAGCATTAGAGAACAATATAGTAGCAGCAACCAATAACCATATAGCAGCAACAACCAATATCAATATAGCAGCAACAACAACCAATAACAATATAGCAGCAACAACCAAGTACTGGAAGGTTCTATTCTTAGCAAACTCTCGTTACCTTTGCGTCGGTCCATAAAGCAAGTTTTTTAGACAGATCAATCTTCCTCCAATCATCAAATTCAACTGGAAAACCCTTGGTTCTTATTTGTGTTCCAGCAAAGATGGCGAACCGTGTAGCAGATTTACCACAAGGCTGACCATACTCATTGATTTCCAACTTGAGTTTAGGCTTGTTTTGCCTCCCCCATATGCTTTTCATAGCAATAACTTTCCTAACCTCCCTTTCCCGGAGTGATATCCAATAAATGCAGAAAATGGTTTAGTACTACGAATGCATTATCATTCAATTGCTAATCTTGAAGGTACATGCATCAAAGTAAAGGAGCATACCTTCAGGTTGAGTTGTTACAACCTTAGGTTCCGTTGTAATTTTAGTATTTAATCTTATACTAGACCGCAATTGTCGGTCTCGAGCTTGAGTTTGTGAAACATGAGTTCGCTTTTGTCTCTACAATTAAACACATGAAGAAATAGTGTAGTAGTTTTAGTAGTATATGATGCAGAACCCCAATCCAACATGAAGAAATTGAAGACATGTGTTTTCTGTTACTTATGTCATGCCTAGCAACAATACCCTTTTCTTCTTTCGGGGAGCAGGTTGGCCTTCCGACTCAAATGCATCTGCTAGGACTTTAAGATTCAAAGTTCTCTTCATGTTCTCATTTTGTCTTCTAATTACTTCAAGTACATTTTTGTTCCTTTCGAGTTCATATTTAGGAGTTCTTTCTGCGCTTGTTGTTGCGGCTGCCATTTTAGCTCCTGCTCTTGTCAGTGTTTACAAATGAGTTAGCACTCCATACAACATCCAAGTATTTCAAGTCAAGTTACAACTAAATTTTACACATCTACCAAATAAAATGCGGAAAATCATTATCACAATTACTTCCTCTTTGGTGCAGCAACAATTATTCCATCTATATCAGCCCTTAGATGAGAAAAATTGGTATAATCAATGTTGGGATCAACATCTGTGTGTAGATCAATTAACAACCCCTTATTAGCATTGTCAAGATCTACATTTTCAGCATCTACATTTTCTTCATCATCCATAGCAGCCATAGAGTAGGTGCCATGTGGATTTGTGTTCTGGACAACTACACACCAGCCATTATCATCAACCTCTGGAACATAGAAAACTTGTGCGGCTTGTGATGCTAAGATGAAAGGTCATCTGATAACTTATCACCACTACTGAATAAATGGTTGAAGTTAACAGTAGTAACCCCAAACTGGTCGCTTTTACTCATTTGTCTTGTTCACGATTGTCTACCCAATCACATCGAAATAACACCATATATCCTTTTTGGCGGTAGTTTAGCTCAACTATCTCCCAAATAATGCCATAATATATATCTACTCCTCTTGAGTTTTGTGCATCTATAGCTACTCCACTATTTTGAATAGGTCTACCTTCATCACTCGTGTGTGTATAAAAATCGAACCCATTAGTAGTATAGCTGTTAAATTTTCTAGCAATCATGAAAGTCTCTTGGGCTAAAATTTTCATTTCTTCTGATACTTCTATTCCTCTGTCAACTATTGACAATACCTGAGTATAGAATTGCTGATAGTTACAACAGGTTAACATGATTAATGCTGAGCATAGGTCAAGTGATGTCCTACTTACATGGTCTTGAAACCACTCATGGAACTTCTCATGTAGCGTAGTGTTGACTGGTTTTTCATTGGGAAGACCAATTGAGGATAGGTGCTCACGGTGCTTCCTAGAAATGCATGGGCAGCTTATGAAATTAACTATTATAAGAAAGATACAAAAGGAAGATATAATATTACTAGTGTGGGCAGCTTACTTCACATAAGGTCCTATTTCACTGTGGTTGAACAAGACAATATATGTGCTTGGATCCAAGAATTGTTTCATAATGATACAGTGCTACCCAATCATTGCCCCTTGTTGCACAAGTATGGATTGGTGTTGGGCGTTTCATTATTCAACACCTCAACATATTATCTTGGCGAGTGAACCTAGTCTCACACCCTTTCAGATAGCGAGAATATAATGTAAGGCCCTCATCAAACAAATAACCCTCAATGATTGATCCTTCCGGATGGCTTCTAGTGCGAACATGTCCTTTGTAGTGCCCCAAATGCCTACATACTACAGATTGTAAGCCTATTTGCAAAATTCATTTGCAAAAAAATAGATTGCTATTAGACTTTGTTTAGAAGATCACCTTTCTACTGACCACATGCTCCGGAAGTGTACTAGACCACCAATTCTAACTTGGGAACGCAAATGAACCATCAAGTGGACCATGACATCAAAAAAACTTGACAGGAATATAATTTCAAGTATGGTTAAGGTCTGAGCTATTTCAGCATCTAGAATTTGCATATCACTGATGTGGATAACAGGTGAGAAAATCTTCTTGATGAAGTTACTAACACGAGTCGATGCAGCACATACTCTTGTTGGCAATATTTTTCGAATCGCAAGCGGAAGAAGGTGATGTAGCAGAATGTGATTATCATGGCTCTTTAGTCCAAAAATCTTCTTCTCGACAACATGGATATAACATCGTATATCCGCTGCAAAGCCTTGTGGAAACTTGACTCCCATCAAAACTTGGAGAAAATGTTTCATCTGATCACGTGTCAAAGTGTATTATCCTGGAGGTATATACAATTTACCCTCTTCTACTTCAACATGGTGCATGTCCCCCATAATACCCAAAGCTTGGATGCCTAAGTGAGAATTTGCGCTATCCTTTGATTTCCCTCAAGGCCCAGTAGTGTGTTAAGTATGTTCTCACATACGTTTTTTTCTATATGCATAACATCAAAGTTATGACGCAACATCAGATCTTTCCAATAGGGCAACTTAAACCACACAGATCTTCTTTTATACAAGGGAGGGGATTCACCTTCTTTGTGTTTTCTTTTTGTTGCATTGTTGGCAGTTGAATCTTTTCCAAAGGGTGTTTCTAGATTTTTTGTCAAATCATCGATTTCCTCATCGGTAAGAGGTATAGTTCCTGTCCTATGCTACGACTTGCCATAAAGTAACTTTTCATCTAACCTAAACTTATCGTTGGATGATAAGAACCTGAAATGTCCCATATAGCAATATTTGTTTCCCTTTTTAATTGTAGAGAACAAGTGAATGAATGGCACTCAGGAAAAGCTACCTCACCCTGGGTAGCACATCCATGAGTGTAGCTTAAACCTGGAAAGTCCTGTATTGTGCAAAGGACGACAACACAAAGATCAAATATTTCAGACTTAGAAGGATCAAATGTTTTCACACTATGATAGTACACATCTACTAGATCATCTACCAAAGTATCAAGATAGACATCCATATCGCCACCACGTGCCTTAGGGCCAGGAATGAGCAAATAAGGAATAAAATTAGTCTGCTTCAGGCACATCCAGGGAGGAAGGTTGTATGGAATCAAAAAGACTCGCCAAATATTGTAAGCAGTCCTTGTTGACCTAAATGGATTAAAGCCATCAGTTGTTGCAACCAATCTAAAATTGCGACTATCATTACCAATTAGTGGATGTTTGTTATCAAAATCCTTCCCAAAAATAGCATCCACTGGGCACCTAATCAAACCATCTCTCGTCCGTTGTTCATCATGCCACCTCATGTCAGTTGCAGTTTTAGAAGACATGAAGTACCTTTGAAGCCTTGTTTTAATAGGAAAATAGTGAAGACCCTTTCTAGGAACTCTATGCACACTCTTCCCATCAGGACTGTTCTTTTCTGATTTCCACCTTGAAGTTTTACACTTTGGACACTCAGTCTCCTTATCAAATTCATTTCTGAATAGTACACAATCATTTTCACACGCATGAATACTAATATACCCAAGCCCAATCGATTTAACTATTTTCTTAGCTTCGTTGAAAGTTTTGGGATGTACTGAATGTTTGGGGAATGCATCACTCTGTAACTCAAGCCCCATGTCAAAACTTTGGTCACTCCATCGCCCAAGAAGTTTGATGTGGATAATTTGTCAATAAAACGCCATTTTGAGAAGTTTTTACACCCAGTGTATAGTTCTTTGTTGTCATCATCAACCATCTTCAAATAGGCCTTTGTATCATCATGAACATCCATCCTAGGGTTGTTATTGTCCTCAATGTTCTCTTCCAACACCCCCAATCATCTAATCCACAAGCTATGTCTCGCAAGAAATTACCTAATTCATTATCTGCCGGTGAAGTCTCTACTTCTACCTCCTCAATATTAGGGCTAGCGTGGCTGGATTCTCCATGAAACAACCATATATGATACCCCTCCATGAAACCCTCACATATCAAATGCTCATGTATTTCTGTTGCTGTACTCCATTTAGAGTTCATACATATCTTGCAAGGACATAAGATTTTGTTTCCATTTGTTGACTTAATAAAAGAAAACTCTATAAACTTCCCTAACCCGTGTGGATACTCATTTGTGTGCCTACATGTAATTATTTTTTTAGATATTAGAACAGCTAATGACAAAATTATACCGTTTATGAGTTTGCAAAAAAGGAAAATCCAAGTATCTGAATTTGGTCAGTGTGGTAGTATTAGCTTTGCACCGGTGAAGCAACAATCATTATTCAAGAAATAGAAGTACAAAACAATAACCATTCAAGCAACAATTACACATTCTTGTTCAGTTATCTACTATCACAAAACAACTGCATATGGAGAACTACATTCAGATACGGAGAAATTAATCTAGGGAGTAGTTGATGCTTACTCAGGCTACAAAGACGGACCCGTAGGACTAGAGCAGAGATGGAGCTTTGCCGGAGATGGAGACTAACAGCAGCAGAGCAGAGATCTGGCAGCAGCACTGCAGAGGTCCGATAGCAGCAGGCCCAGAGATGCACCTCCAGTAGCAGCACAGCAGAGGTCCGGTAGCAGCACGCCCGAAGATGGAGGTCCGGTGGCAGCCGGACTCCGGAGATGGATCCCCGGTGGTGGAAGGGAGCCCGGATATGGATCCACGGCGGCAACAGGGACGGGGATTGGTGAGGACGGCAACTAGATGTCAGGGGGAGGGGGTGCGAGGATGACGACGATGGAGATAGGGGGGAGGGGGGTGCGAGGACGACGATGGTGCTCGAGGGGAGGGGGTACGAGGACGGTGATGGAGCTCGGGGGGAGGTGGAAATGAGGACGGCGATGGAGCTCGGGGGGAGGATGGGGTGGAGCACAAGGGCGGTGGCGATGGCAGCACGTTTGGATCGAACGCTAGGGCGGCAACACAGGATTGGATAAATCACGAGGTCGGGAGCGGCGGCAGGCACATGTTAGGTTGAGTTGATTTGGGGTATTTAGCAGGGGGACAGCCAAATTTTTTGCTCACGTGCCCAAATCGCGCGCCAATGCAGTCGACTGACACGTGTCCATATTTACCGGCACTTAATCTGAGTCTATACACCCTATATACGTTGACACATTTTAAATCGCTAAATACATACCTATGCCGATTGAAAAGCTATCAAAACCCATAAATATGACGACACATAACACGTTATTAAGCAATTACTGACAATTACATAGTTGCTTAGCGGTTGCCGACATATAATGTGTCTACAATGATGTACCTTCACCAACACATGTTCCGAAGAAAAACTTAAAAGCTATCGTGACAGTTATTTTGTGAAGATTATTGTACCTTTGCCCACATAAGTGAGTCATGTAAGCTCTACTGTGGTGCAGTGTAATTGTCAACAATAATAATTCATGATCAAATATATTTGAATGGCCATATATGCTTGGATCTTTCGCCACCACATGATTCTTGCCAAGAGAAAAAGGCGAAATATTGGAAGTGGTGAAGATCACCATGACTCTTATATAAAGGTAAGTTCAAGAAAGTAAAAGATAGGCCCTTCGCAGAGGGAAGCATTGATTTGCAGAGGTGCGAGAGCTCAAGCTTTTAAAATAGAGACGAATATTAATTTTGAGCGGTATGCTTTCATTTTCAACATAACAGCTGTCGGGACCCCGATCCTAAGCCATAGGAATCCAGCCTGTAACACATCGCATCTCTTTGTGGTCTCACGCACGGTTATCCCCATGGCTGCAGCCTTACCTTAGCCGGGACCGTTTGCGCCTTTGGACTCGCGTATGCGATTGTGTCGCTAGCAATCCAATGTCAAAGAACCTGGATCGACATGTCTAGTCATAAACTAAAATGGAAGTTCCGTACAGGGACATGCATACATGACCCAGCAAAGCAGGTGTCGGTCATCAGCGAATGTAGACGAGTCGTAGCAAGCTACAAGGACTCCATTACAACGCATGACATTTCCCAAAGGGACAGACACAACAACTAAGAAGGACACATGCCGGTCAACCAATGTGTCCGGAGCAGTTGCAAACTACCATGCCTCGATGGAATCACAAAGGGGCATTTCCCCGTAAGGAGTGCTACTACTAGGTATTCGAACCCCATAGATATCAAGTACAACACACGTACACATGGCATACCGATATGTATAGATACATCGATGGCATCACAACATAATCATAAACACACAAACTTTATTTAAAAAGGCTCGGAAGAGCATCACACATAATATTACAAGGTAGGGGTCTCACGACCCATCATCACAAGTCATGCACACAGTTCTTACTAGCCAGTGGAACATTTAAAATTGTTTGAGTACACACAGATGGAAAGACAAAGGCACAAGGCCTGACTATCTAAAGTCTTGCTGAGTACTTTTGTACTCACGTTTCCTTAATAAATTGTTGCAGAGGTTGTGAATGACCCTAATGGAGGGTTCTACCTAGACATCATCGACGACGAGTAGCTGGTATCCCAGCTACGATCTGGCCCTAGGATGGGTGATAAACTATCTACTCATGCAATGTATCAACAAGGAGTTGTGGGGTTTCATGCAGAAAGCCAGCATTTTAAATAGTTTTGACAACTATGTTTCTTGCACACGAGTCCACTAACACCACAACAGTAGTCTATCATGGAATCATTCCGTCTCCCTACGGAAATACCGTCCACGATACTCACGCTTATCTTGAAAATTTTATGAGTAGTCCATATCCGCGGACGCGGCTATTCGAATAGATCATAACCCTGCAGGGGTGTACTTCTTCACACACGCGTTCGCCACTTATCGCCAAGTGCACGTGATGCACCTCGGCAACCTTCAAGCAGAAGCCCAGCGAGGGAGTTGGCCACGACCGATAACCACGCTAATACTTAGTCCAGGTCTATCGCCTATCTGAGGGTAACCCACACGGAAGTCCGGCCGAGGTTTCCGCCACGGCCCCAAACGATGTCCGCAGGGTTCCCAAGCCCACCATCCGGGTGCCACTTGGTACACTGTGCCACTTCCTACCGCATCATAGCCCACCTATAAGCTCAACGCTACGCACGGCCTCCAGCATCAGTATAAACACAAGAAACTACTTGCAACTCCTGGACCGAGTACTAAGCGATTAATAAGTCGAGAGGGTCAATTAAGTATTCGAACGTGTGGTAGTATCTAGTCTTGGATTACATACACGGAACTAAGTTCCTAAGGAGGTTCCAATGAAACAACTCGCCATGTACTCCTACATAGCCTTTAATCGGTACCTTTACCAAATCAGGTTCAACACATGACCTTTATCAACTGAACACATTCTCACGATCCTGTTCATCACCCAGATGACACACCATACACAACTCTAAGCATAGCATGCATAACAGGATAAGGCAGATCATGGCTCAAGCATCTACCAGGTATGCTAGGTTGCAAGGTTCAGCTATTTACTGTGACAAGGACAGGTGATGCAAAGGAAGTGGGTTCAACTAACGTGGTAAAGGCACTTAAAGTATTTTATCCTAATGCAATAAATAAGAGCAGGAGCGAGAACATGGGATTTATCGGGATGATCAAAATGGTTGCTTGCCTTATTGCTCAGCACAGGGGTGATATCCGTCAGTCGGATAATCAGACGTATCCGGAGGGGCGGAGCCTACCGGAATAACAACAACCAATCAATATCAAACATATGCAACAAAATGATGCATGAAATGCAATGTAGCATGGTCTGAGATGACTAACAGAACCTTTTGGGTGATCTTGATTTGAAATCTTAATTCAATATCATTTGAATTATAATTTGGCAAATTATTTTAATTGATTTGACCTGATGGTGTTTCATAACTTTGTTTTTCATGCATGAAAATGGCACCATTGGATTCCTTGATTTTTTCTGATCCATTTACATATATTATTTGTCAAATTTGGAGTTATATTCAATTTTCTATGAATTTCCAAAGTTTTGAACTTATTCTGGGATTATTTTTAAACAGAAAAGCTTTTATTGCATCAACATGACATCAGCAGGTCCAACTGGCCGTTGAAAGTCAAACCTAACCAGTGGGACCCGCTGGTCAGTGACTCTGGCCAGTTTTTAGTTTAATTTTAACTTAATTAGTTAATTATCAGAGTTGGACCCACATGTCAGTGTTTGTTTAAGTTAATTAAATAAGTTATTTTTAATTTTTGCTAAAATTAATTAGCCAGGGGCTGGCCCCACCTGTCATAGGCTCAGGGGGGTCATATCCACCGGCGGCGAGGTCAATCTCGCCGGTGGTGAGCCTCCGGTGACCACCAGAACGGCGGAGGGGCTCGGGAATGCATCTCCGACGGCCAAAAGCACGGTGGAGGGCACCAAAGAAACAACACACAACCACGGTTCCATTTCTGCAAAGACCCGAGGCTAAGATGGCCGATGATGACGTCGGCGACGAGCTTGGCGGCGGCCGAAGCTCGGGCATCATCGGGGTCATCGAAACAGAGGGCACCACGCGCAGGGCTGGGCTCCTACTGCATTTACGTGACGCACTGAAGCCATTTTTGGCCTCAGATGGACCAGCCGATCACCGGAGAACTACCGGCGACGAGGTCCCGCGGCGGATCTCGTCGGGCTCTGGTGGAATCGAGGCCTAGAGGAAGGGTTTGAGGGGGAAAACTTAGGGGAAAGAACCCTGAGCTCACGGGGAGTGCAGAGGCATCGAGATTGGGCGTGGGGATGGCCTGAGGAGGGAGAACAACGACGGCGAGCTCCGGTGACCCGAGGAAGAAGACGATGGCTTCACAGCGTTTTAGAGCTTCTCGGCGTCGAGCGACTAGCTGGAGAGCTTCAGGGGGTCACGACGAAGCTGTTGCGCGGCTCGGGAGAGAGGGAGAGGGGGAGGAGCGACGGCGAGCTCGAGGTCAAGCTTCGGTCATGGCGGCCGACAAAGAGATAAGAGAGCAGGGCGAATGGGGAGGGGATGAGCTCGGGGAGGCCTCGGGGAGCTTATCCCCGTTCGAGCCAGCGCGACGCGGCGGCCAGGCAGGCACGCAGCTGCGTGGGCGCGCCGAGGAACGCGGCGGCCACCTCCTGCTCCGACTGGCAGGAGGAAGACGACAGGACTAGGTGGGTTAGGCTTCAGGTGAGCGTCACGTAAGCTTTTTTGCATTTCTTTTCTTTTCTGTTTCTGTTTTATTCTTTCTGATATAGTTTCATTTATTTTTGGCTGCAAACTATTCCTAAAAATAGTTTGTAAAATACCGGAGTGTTAGTTGGTATATTTCCAACCACTCATAAAGTTTTCAACATTTTTGGAAACTTTGAATTATTTGAAATCAAAAATATAATTGATTTCAGTAGCTTTTAACTTAAATTTAAAATGCAAAAAACACTTTGAAAATATATTTTACCCCTGATATTTTGTTTTCAACATTTAACAGAAAAGGTGAACTTTTCTTAAGGCCATTTTGGGTTCATTGATTTGACATAAATTTTGAAATGCTTTTGAATGAGGGGTTGCTAGGGTTTTGCTTTGGTTTTCTTGCTTTGCTTTTGGGTTTTCATTTCATTTCCTTTGATGCATTGAAAGAACACATGAGCACATCTTACTAAACCTAATAGGGATCAGGGATGTGACAACAACCAAGAGATCTCAGTATCTTCCATGCTAGATACATAATAGGCGGTTCCCACACAGAATGGTAAAGTTCTTACTCCCCCTTCACCAATCAATCACACTCCATGGTGAGCCGAATCCATGGGTACCGTCCATACAAACGACAATCCTGGGGTAGTTTTGTTTCATTATATTTTGATTTGATTTTTTTAGCATGGGACTGGGCATCCCGAATACTAGCCACTTTCTTGTGAATGATAGTGAATCAACACATATCATGAGAATAAATCACCTAGGATGGAAGATACTGACAGCCCCTAGTCACTATACTAAGCGATTCGGGCATACAAAACAGAATATTATTTGAAGGTTTAGAGTTTGGCACATGCAAATTTACTTGGAACGGTAGGTAAATACCTCATATAGGTAGGTATGGTGGACTCATATGGAACAACTTTGGGTTTAGGGGTGCTTGGATGCACAAGTAGTATTTCTACTTGGTGCGGAAGTTCTGGCTAGTATGAGGTGGAAGCAATCACCACATGTTGGAGGATCCATACCAATATAACTTCTATACAAATATACCCAAGCATAACTCATTATGTTGTCTTCCATGTCCAACTTCAACTAATTTGCTCAAGTTTGAAAACAATTAACGGGTATTCACGATCATAGAATATTTCCAAGATAGTATATTTATATGTGAAATATCTCTTCCTTCAATATTCTTTCATGAATTGTTCAAATGACCAATGCGGTGTTTGCTAACTTTCAATAAATTTTACCACCTATACTTCTTATATGTGAAGTCATTACTCCCCATGGGATAAGTATATGAAGCATATTTAATTATATATATATGATATTAAATACATTCAATGATTTACTCATAAGATATAAGTGAAGCATGAAAGTAAATGACAAAACTACTCCAATTTACTCATAGGATATAAGTGAAGATCAATGAGTAGTCAAAATATTAAGTAGTTATGTGAGGACTTTCTCTCTATCTCTTAATAAAGATTTTTAGATCTAAGTTTTTTATTTAAACAACAAGAAAGAGAATAACAGAGAACAACAAAATAAAATGACACTCCAAGAAAAACTCATATTATGTGATGAATAAAAATATAGATCCAAGTAAGATATACCGATAATGTTATAGACGAAACAAGCTATGCCTTCCGGGGCATCCCCAAGCTTAGGCGTTTGAGTATTCCTTGGATATTACCTTGCGGTGCCTTGGGCATCCCTAAATTTAGGTTCTTGTCACCCCTTATTCTCCTCATATCTGTATCTCACCCAAAACTTGAAAACTTTAATCACACAAAACATAATGGAACTTCGTGAGATGGGTTAGTATAATAAATAATGATCATTCACTTAGGTACTGTCCAGACAAGATTCATAATTATTCCCACATTATACCTACTGTATTCTACTATTTCCATAATTTATATCACTGAATATAAGCTATGGGAACACTAAAACAAGCAAACTATGCATGCAAAACAGAATTTGTAAAAAACAGAAAAGTCTGTGAAGATCTGTAATGTAACCATACTTCCCTGTCTCTAAAAATTCTGAAACATTAGGAAATTACAGGAAATTTGCATATCAGTTATGTGTAAAAAATTCAGATCAAAATCATGTTCGAGTGAATCTACAAAATTCCTAGACTGAGAACAAATGTTTCTGTTGTTGCACATAATCAAGTCAACTGTGAATCACACAATCCCAAAGGTTGTACTTGGCTCTTTATTGAAATAAAATGCATAAAACATGATTACTACAGTACCTTAATCATATGAACACCAAAAAACAGAAAGTAAAAGTGTTGGGTTGTCTCCCAACAAGCGCTTTTCTTGAAACCTTTTAGCTAGGCATGATTATTTCAATGATGCTCACATAGGAATAATAATTATAACATGCAAAAGAGCATCATGAAACTCATGAGTAGCACATTTAAGTGTAAACCACTTCCAATGCTTAGGGATTTTGTGAAAAAACAATTTATGGGAGCAAGAATCAGCTAGCATAGGAAGACAAAACAAGCATAACTTCAAAACTTTGAACACATAGATAGGAAACTTGATATTATTGCAATTCCTACAAGCATATATTCCTCCCTCATAATAATTTTCAGTAGCATCATGAAGGTATTTCACAGTATAACCAACACATAAAGCATTATTTTCATGATCTACAAGCATGGAAATTTTACTACTCTCGACAGAAGGAAATTTCTTCTCATGAGTAATAGTGGGAGTATCATAAAAGAATTGAATACTAGAAATTGGTTCCATATTAAAAGAGTAATATTCAGTAAAAGGATATTCATATTTATGACAAGTATCATAATAGTAATCATCACTCTTTTTCATCACATAAGTATCATTAGAATAGTCATCATAAGTAGGAGGCATGCAATCATCATAATAGTTTTGCTCATCAAAACTTGGGGGATTAAAATTTCATATTCATCAAGCATATCATCCCCAAGCTTGTGGCTTTGCATATCATTATCATTATGAATATTTAGAGAATTCATACTAAAATTATTGCTATCATTCTCATCACTCAAAGATTTAGTGCCAAACATTTTAATAACTTCTTCTTCTAACACTCGAGCACAACTTTCCTTTCCATCATTTTCATGAAAGACATTGAGAAGATGAAGCATATGAGCAAACATCAATTACATTTTTTTGTAGTTTTCTTTCATGAAACCAAACTAGTGAAAACAAGAAACTGAAAGATTTAATTTCAATATCTAAAGATATACCTTCAAGCACTGACCTCCATGGCAACGGCGCCAGAAAAGAGCTTGATGTCTACTACACAACGTTCTTCTTGTAGACTCGTGTTGGGCCTCCAAGCACAAAGTTTTGTAGGACAATAGGAAGTTTCCCTCAAGTGGATGACCTAAGGTTTATCAATACGTGGGAGGTGTAGGATGAAGACGTTCTCTCTCAAACAACCCTGCAATCAAATACAAGAAATGTCTTCTGTCCCCAACACACCCAATACAACGGAAAATTGTAAAGGTGCACTAGTTCGGCGAAGAGATGGTGAGACAAGTGTAATATGGACGGTAGATATATGTTTTTGTAATCTGAAAATATAAAAACAGAAAGGTAACTAATGATAAAAGTGAGCACAAACGATATTGGAATGCTTAGAAACAAGGCATAGGGTTCATACTTTGACTATTGCATGTTCTCTCAACAATACTAACATAGTTGAATCATATATACCTGTCCTGTGACAAAGAGTTCACACCAAAGTCACAAATAGCGGAGAACTAACGAAGAAATTATTGTAGGGTACGAAACCACATCAAAGTTATCTGTTCCGATCAATCTTATGAGCTATCCCTATAGGTGTCACGATAAACCCTAGAGTTCGTACTAAAATAACACCTTAAGACACACATCAACCAAAACTCTAATGTCACCTAGGTACTCCAATGTTACCACAAGTACCCATGGGCTTGATTATATTATTAGCATCACACAATTTCAGATTCATGATGTTCAATCAAACACAAAGAACTTCAAAGAGTGCCCCAAAGTTTATATCGGAGAGTCAAGATGAAAACACGTGCCAACTCCTATGCATAGATTCCCAAGGTCTTGGAACCCGCAAGTTGACTACAAAACATACATCAAGTGGATCAATAGAACACTCCATTATCACCATGGATAGCTCGCGTTTCATCAAGATCGTGCCATCTGAAGAACATGAGAGAGAGAGAGATCAAACAGATAGCTACTGGTACATACCCTTAGCCCTGAGGGTGAACTACTCCCTCCTCGGCATGGAGACCGCTGGGATGATAAAAATGGCCTCCGGTGATGGTTTCCCCCTCCGGCAGGGTGCCGAAACGGGTTCCCAATTGGTTTTTTGTGGCTCTGGAGGCTTACGGCAGCGGAACTCCTGACCTAGGTTTATTTCTGGGGGTTTTGGGATTTATAGAAATTTTTAGCGTCGGTCTCACGTCAAGGGGACTCTCGAGGGACCCACAAGCCAGGGGGCGTGCCCTAGGGGGGTCGTGCCCCCTAGGCTTTTGACTGCCTCAGGACTCCTCTCCGGTATCTTTTTGCTCTAGTATTTTTATATTTTCCAAAAATATTCTCTGTAAATTTTCAGCCCATTCCGAGAACTTCTATTTTTGCACACAAACAACACCACGTTAGTTGTGCTAAAAACAGTGTCAGTCGGGGTTAGTTCTATCAAATCATACCAAAATCATATAACATTATTGTAAACATGGCCTGAATACTTCATAAATCATAGATACGTTGGAGACGTATCACACCTCCTTGGACTCAGAAGTGAATTTCTTCAAGGGCTTTAGTGGTTAGTTTTATCCCTTTTTGTCATTTGATGACAAAGGGGGAGAAATTTGAGTTAGTCTTCAAGCGGGTCTACTTATGGGCTATTATAAAGTTTATTAAGTTCTAAACTCTCATTCTTCTGAAGTTTTTGTTGTAGTGAGTTCTAACTTAAGCTCGGTGGTGATCTGACGCTTTTATACATTTTTCCTCACATGTTTTTTCCTCAACTTCTTTAATTGCATACACGCTGAATTTGTCAGACACCATTTTTCATCATGCATTTCAAATTCCTCATACTATATTTTATATGCATGCATGAATTACAAGATATACGGGGAGATCTCCATGATATTATTCATAAATGTGCATTTGCAGTCCAAAGCTAATTCCTCAAATATGCACATCTTCACGGGGAGTTTCTCTATATCTTGCAATCAAATTCCTCAAACTCTGTACTTACACTTCATATTTGTATCCCCATTGTAAACTTAACCTGTTTGTCATCAACCACCAAAAAGGGGGAGATTGTAAGTGCATCTAGTGCCCCTTAGTAATTTTGGTGGCTAGAAGACTTATATGTTTGTAAGTGTACAAACGCTCTATAAGTTGCAGAGGAGTCTGAGTTATTCGATGAATATCAACCCCTAAAAATGTATGTCTTTGGGTGAAGACTTTGGTCATTCCTTGAAGACTTTGATCACGAAGAAATTGTGAAGAAATTGATATTCCTCATCAAGATATTGAAGATGAGGAATTCGGTGTGCCCGGAAGAAAATACTTTGAAGACTTTGAAGCTTGAATATTTTCTCTTTCCGTTTCATTTTCTTCATTCTTGAGTCATAGGAACACTGTGCTGTTAAAGGGGGTTGAGGTAAAGAATTTCTTCATGATGCTCAAATCAAACCTACACCTACCAGATCCTCAAAGTGAGGAAGATGAGAGACATGAGGACTTTCACAGTTGAAAGCTCTCATCGTTGTCGCGCCGCACGCCACCAGTCCCCAATCTTATCCACCCAACGGTCATATCATTAAGTGCATTAATGTCATATCATGTTGAGATGCTCCATGGCTGTAAATAGCCACCCCTTACAACCACTGGTTGGCTTCTCCGAGAGAATCTGACACCTGCCATATAGAGCAAACTTATTCCTCGAGGACTTTGAGAGAAAATCATCAAGTGAGGAAAAATCCCAAACACCCAAACCAAAACCCAAAACCAAAAGTGATTGAGGATCACTGAAGAGATTGTTCCTGTGTGAAACCGACACTTGTTACCTTTGAGGACTATGCATCCTCCACATGGTTAGCCGTCATGGTATAGAGTATCCAATAGTCAATTGTGGATCGCCGGGTGACGAAGTTTGTGAGGGTTTGGAAGTCTGCCCTGAAGACTTACCGTGAGTGTTGGGCGAGGACTGTGTGTCCTTATCTCAAGGAGAATACGGTAGGGCTGTGTGTCCCGGTACTATGTGTCCTTTGGTTTCAATACTAGGCCGCTCCAAACCAGACGTACAACTATCACAGCAGTTGGAACTTGGTCATCAACCACTGTCTTCCTCGAGCTACTGGTTTTATTACTTAAACTCTTTTCATTTCCTCAATTGAATGTTGAAGACTTTCATCTATACGAGTTGAAGAATTTCACTAAACAATTTCTCCTAATTTGTAACCTCAGATTCTTCACCTGGGTAATTCATCACATGCTTATCGAGTTTAAGTGACCTGTGCAAACCAAACCTATCAATTCACTCTGAGTACTTTGTTGTAGTCACTTTTGCACATCTATCTTAGTACTATTTCTGCTGCACCAAGTTCATGACTCAGGACTTTCCTCACTAGGAATTTCCTCAGTGATGAATTTGTAAAAATCACCTATTCTCCCCCTTCTAGTCAATATAACACACTTTCAAGCGCATTGGACCCAGGCTTGTCAAATGCTCCACCGACTCGCAAGCCTCATGTCGAGGTAATAATATTTCCAGCTCTTCTTTTCAAGCTGATATTTTTTCTATTCAAGTAGGCTCTCAATCTTTTAACTTTTCTTTAATTCAGGAATCTTCCCCATCTCCGGGCGCCACATCGGCAACTTAATTTTCCACTTTCAATATCAATCATGGGCAAGTTTCTAATCATAACTAGATTGCCTATCTTATCCTTCTTAATATACTGCTTGACTTCTGATTTGTGTAGGGCCAAGGCTACTTTATCCAATCGCGTTACCGAGTCATGTTCTGATGTTGATAAACAAAAAAATTTGGATTCTCAAACCGAAAAGACAATCGCCGAGGAAAGGTCTTGCGCTTGGAGATGGCGACTCCCCCCTCCTACCACCTCCACCGGCGACTCCATGGTGATTTGGATATCTAGCCAGAGCGCACATCTCTCCCTCTGATCATCAACTTAGGTGATTACCCATGATCCTCGACATGCTTTCCACCATGGATCCCTCTCGTGGCTCCACGTGGATCTGTATTTCTCCCCTGGTGTGGCTTTTGCTTATGATGTGTTTCGACACTATAGTCTTTCTGTGCACCCGATGGATCACCGACACTCCTTCATCCTGGTGGTCTCATTTAGTCATCATGCTTTCCGTTTAACCGATGATTCAGTTGCTGTCGCCCTTGAGTCATCTATTGGGGGTTCGGCCATTGATCTCATGGTTAACCACATTAAAAATACGGTTTTCTCATTTAGTGTTTCTTGCAAAAAAGTTGGATTTGATATTCTTGATTTGGGTTTTTATAAATGCACAAGTTTCAAATGTTTCTTCCATCTCTCGGGTAATAGTGGACCAAATTGGAGACGTGAATTTACTCTATGGAGGAAACAGTGTGATGCTGAGTGGATTCTGGTAAGCCCATCCAAGCGGTGAGCGGCTTTAGGTCTGATGGCAATGCATTCCAGACCACGAAAGTCTTCGCTAAAATCTAGATCATCAATATGCAAAAAGCTTTCTTTTGCGTCTCTTCAGCAATATGATGTTTGCAAAGGATACATGTGTCCTGTTACCCAAGATGAAATTGTTACACTTCGCAGTGCGGGTTACTCTCTGTCTCAGCACGAACGCTTGGTCATCAGTACACCACCGCTGGCCGAACTTCGATGGACGACGGCGTCGCCGCACATCACATTCGGGATGGTTTCTCAAGCATCGTTGCCTTGCGAAACATCCGGGATTCAGGATCACCAATGCGACAATCATGGGATTTCTTCTGCACTTGGCAAAGATTCTATTACTCCCGCAACTATTGGCGGGATTTCTGGAATTTTAAAATCGGTGCCACACGCAAGTTTGGCCCATGAGCCTTGCTCTCCGCGGATTGATAAGAATGCAACTAGCGAGCCGGCTGGGGGAAAATCTTCACCAATTGGGCTTGGCACTCATATACCTTCTTCCCAGGAGGCCCATGAGCTCTTTGAGGACATGGTAAATGATATGCTCACTCAGATTTTTTTCTGCTCAATTTCTTTAAATCAAGGGCATCTGGCTTCCAACTGCACATCTACAGATATTTGCTCTTCGTGCTGCCGTGTGGGCCACACCAAATCTAGGTGTGCTTCTTTTGCATTAGAAAATTGTCTTACTTGGAAACGGAAGAATCCCACCCCTGTTTCAGATTTTCTGGGAACCTCTACCGGTCTTCGGGATACCGCTCAACCTCAAAGCTGCTCTCTCCCGTCCCATCACATTATACCTCTCCCTGGTCTCCATCTGAGCCGCCTCCATTGACAGCACCTCCCCCAGCTTCCGTCCCTGTAACGGCCAACTTAGAGCTTGATCCCGAGCGATACACTCATACGAGTCACCACATTATCGACTGTGGTCCACATCGCCTGCCATGTTCCTTTGTCACTCCGGCGGCTCTCTAGGCCGCCGGCCAACCAGATAGGATAGGTACAACAGGAGGTCGTTAAACTTTTAACAAACAAGGGTTTTCATGTCCGTTCTGCCCAGCCTTGGATTGCAGGGTAGGCCTTTTTGAACTTAGGGATGCTGGGGAAAGGTTTGCTATTGTTAAAATGGTTCCTCGAGACTTAGAGAATGACTCCCTTGTGAGATTTACGAAGCACAATGAAGGCGAGGGTTTTCGGGGTGCTACAGGGTTTCGTCAGGGTTGTCTCATGTTTTTGGGGGTATCGCTGGATTTGCGCAATACAAAGGATCTTCGTGAGGCGGTAAATACCTTCGGTGAATTCCATCATTGGGTCAGTGATGACCCGTACCTTGTGCGTCCATTGTCTTTGCTTCCTTCCCAGACGATACTCTCGTGCCTCGCAGTGTTACATTTTCTGAATATGTTGCTTGGGGAGGAGCTAGGATTTCTTGGTCCGCGCCGCTTTACATCTTAGGGGCGAATTTTGCTCAGCAGCTGCCCCAAGATGAAGACCCCATGCCCCTCAATGGTAACCCCCACCGAATGCAGGGCCAGCTTGAGCACGATAACCTGATGTTTTCCCTGCCACCCTACCCTGCCCTGGGTCGGAATGATGTCCCCACACGACCAATGGAAGAGCAGCCCCAGGAACCTCAGCATCATCATGAAGACGATGGTTGGGATTGGCATGCTGAGGCACCGGTAGCTCATCCAGCTGTGCCTGATCAAGATCAAGAATCCATGGTTATTAACCAACGTGCTTCTTTAGATTCAGTGCAAGAGGTAGAACATGTGGACCCTCAGCCGGACAATGCTGATGCAGATGATGAAGCTCATGAGGATCAACTTCAGTTTAATCCTGTGGCAATTGTTCCCTACCAGCAGCCCATCATTCAGCCAGTCAACTTGATGATCGGATCAGTCCGGATGGTTTATGGTCCACCACTCCCCCCTGTTATGACTTGGACAAGATGTTTTGAATCTATGATGGGGGTCTTTAGTGCACAACACATTCCACACAATCTTCCAATGGTTGCTGTTGCACCTGTTATACTCTCTAAGTGCTCATGGTCCATTGCTTTTGATGAAGCCAATGGGGGAGTCTAGTATTGTTTAAACTGACTATTGATACGACCAAAACGTATCTATAATTTCTTCTTGTTCCATGATCTTTTGGGTGACATTGTTATATGTTTTGCTATACTTTTATACCATTTTACACATATTTGGACTAACCTAGTAACTCATTGCACCTAGTGCGAGTTTCTTTCTCTTGATGTCTATTTTGCACGGCCTTTTACCCAATTTTTCGAAGCCCGAAAATCCCAAGAAAAATATATAAAAAATCACATAACGTAAGCTTCCAGATCACCAAAGATGAGCTTCTGCACCGCCATGGACGCGTCCCGGACGTGCCGTGAGTAGTCCTCCTTGGACCATGAGTCCATGACCAGTAGCTATGTGATGTCTTCTCTCCAATCTTGTGCTTCAATGGTTAGTCCTTGTGAGCTGCCCTACATGATCAAGGCATCTATGTAATTCTCTTGCCATTTCTATGCTCGGTTTGTTGGGATCCGATGGATTATGATATTATGTTCAGATTGTTATGAGTTATATATTTCATTATCCTTTTATAATATTTTCCTTAGTGATTCATGCATGTTCTCCGTTGCTATTTATTTCTTTGGCCGAGTAGTAGATTGTAAATTTAAGAGGGAGCGTTATTCATGATAGTGGGTTTATGCCCCTCGATGTCTATCTTGAGTGACAGAAAGATGAGACTAGGGGATGTGTTGTTGCCACCAGGGAGAAAACAACGGTGCTTGTGACCACGGTTCCAAGGATTGTTTACCTTACACATAGCTTGTTAATGCAATTGTCCGTTGCTTTGAGTTTACACTTTGGGTGGGGCTCGCAACTTAATACTGGCGAGATGTTCTGGATAGATATCTCAAGGTGGATGATTAGGAAGTAGATGCTGACGAATAAACGGTCTACTTGTCTTGGCGTACTTCCCATTACTATCGAGACTCTAACTTTCAAATAGCATAATTAGCATTGAAGTGCGTTCATAATTCTGTCAATTGCCCAACTGTAATTTGTTTACCCAAGAACAGTTGTTTATCATCTTTTGGGAGAGAGACATCACTAGTGAACATCATGTAACTTCGGTCCATATCACCATCATTATTTACACCTCCATCTTCACCTGGGTAATTCATCACATGCTTATCCAGTTTAAGTGACCTGTGCAAACCAAACCTATCAATTCACTCTGAGTACTTTGTTGTAGTCACTTTTGCACATCTATCTTAGTACTATTTCTGCTGCACCAAGTTCATGACTCAGGACTTTCCTCACTAGGAATTTCCTCAGTGATGAATTTGTAAAAATCACCTATTCTCCCCCTTCTAGTCAATATAACACACTTTCAGGCGCATTGGACCCAGGCTTGTCAAATGCTCCACCGACTCGCATGCCTCATGTCGAGGTAATAATATTTCCAGCTCTTCTTTTCAAGCTGATATTTTTTCTATTCAAGTAGGCTCTCAATCTTTTAACTTTTCTTTAATTCAGGAATCTTCCCCATCTCCGGGCGCCACATCGGCAACTTAATTTTCCACTTTCAATATCAATCATGGGTAAGTTTCTAATCATAACTAGATTGCCTATCTTATCCTTCTTAATATACTGCTTGACTTCTGATTTGTGTAGGGCCAAGGCTACTTTATCCAATCGCGTTACCGAGTCATGTTCTGATGTTGATAAACAAAAAAATTTGGATTCTCAAACCGAAAAGACAATCGCCGAGGAAAGGTCTTGCGCTTGGAGATGGCGACTCCCACCTCCTACCACCTCCACCGGCGACTCCATGGTGATTTGGATATCTAGCCAGAGTGCACATCTCTCCCTCTGATCATCAACTTAGGTGATTACCCATGATCCTCGACGTGCTTTCCACCATGGATCCCTCTCGTGGCTCCACCGTGGATCTGTATTTCTCCCCTGGTGTGGCTTTTGCTTATGATGTGTTTCGACACTATAGTCTTTCTGTGCACCCGATGGATCACCGACACTCCTTCATCCTGGTGGTCTCATTTAGTCATCATGCTTTCCGTTTAACCGATGATTCAGTTGCTGTCGCCCTTGATTCTTCTATTGGGGGTTCGGCCATTGATCTCATGGTTAACCACATTAAAAATACGGTTTTCTCATTTAGTGTTTCTTGCAAAAAAGTTGGATTTGATATTCTTGATTTGGGTTCTTATAAATGCACAAGTTTCAAATGTTTCTTCCATCTCTCGGGTAATAGTGGACCAAATTGGAGACGTGAATTTACTCTATGGAGGAAACAGTGTGATGCTGAGTGGATTCTGGTAAGCCCATCCAAGCGGTGAGCGGCTTTAGGTCTGATGGCAATGCATTCCAGACCACGAAAGTCTTTGCTAAAATCTGGATCATCAATATGCAAAAAGCTTTCTTTTGCGTCTCTTCAGCAATATGATGTTTGCAAAGGATACATGTGTCCTGTTACCCAAGATGAAATTGTTACACTTCGCAGTGCGGGTTACTCTCTGTCTCAGCACGAACGCTTGGTCATCAGTACACCACCGCTGGCTGAACTTCGATGGACGACGGGGTCGCCGCACATCACATTCGGGATGGTTTCTCAAGCATCGTTGCCTTGCGAAACATCCGGGATTCAGGATCACCAATGCGACAATAATGGGATTTCTTCTGCACTTGGCAAAGATTCTATTACTCCCGCGACTATTGGCGGGATTTCTGGAATTTTAAAATCGGTGCCACACGCAAGTTTGGCCCATGAGCCTGGCTCTCCGCGGATTGATAAGAATGCAACTAGCGAGCCGGCTGGGGGAAAATCTTCACCAATTGGGCTTGGCACTCATATACCTTCTTCCCAGGAGGCCCATGAGCTCTTTGAGGACATGGTAAATGATATGCTCACTCAGATTTTTTTCTACTCGATTTCTTTAAATCAAGGGCATCTAGCTTCCAACTGCACATCTACAGATATTTGCTCTTCGTGCTGCCGTGTGGGCCACACCAAATCTAGGTGTGCTTCTTTTGCATTAGAAAATTGTCTTACTTGGAAACGGAAGAATCCCACCCCTGTTTCAGATTTTCTGGGAACCTCTACCGGTCTTCGGGATACCGCTCAACCTCAAAGCTGCTCTCTCCCGTCCCATCACATTATACCTCTCCCCGGTCTCCATCTGAGCCGCCTCCATTGACAGCACCTCCCCCAGCTTCCGTCCCTGTAACGGTCAACTTAGAGCTTGATCCCGAGCGATACACTCATACGAGTCACCACATTATCGACTGTGGTCCACATCGCCTGCCATGTTCCTTTGTCACTCCGGCGGCTCTCTACGCCGCCGGCCAACCAGATTGGATAGGTACAAAAGGAGGTCGTTAAACTTTTTACAAACAAGGGTTTTCATGTCCGTTCTGCCCAGCCTTGGATTGCAGGGTAGGCCTTTTTGAACTTAGGGATGCTGGGGAAAGGTTTGCTATTGTTAAAATGGTTCCTCGAGACTTAGAGAATGACTCCCTTGTGAGATTTACGAAGCACAATGAAGGCGAGGGTTTTCGGGGTGCTACAGGGTTTCGTCAGGGTTGTCTCATGTTTTTGGGGGTATCGCTGGATTTGCGCAATACAAAGGATCTTCGTGAGGCGGTAAATACCTTCGGTGAATTCCATCATTGGGTCAGTGATGACCCGTACCTTGTGCGTCCATTGTCTTTGCTTCCTTCCCAGACGATACTCTCGTGCCTCGCAGTGTTACATTTTCTGAATATGTTGCTTGGGGAGGAGCTAGGATTTCTTGGTCCGCGCCGCTTTACATCTTAGGGGCGAATTTTGCTCAGCAGCTGCCCCAAGATGAAGACCCCATGCCCCTCAATGGTAACCCCCACCGAATGCAGGGCCAGCTTGAGCACGATAACCTGATGTTTTCCCTGCCACCCTACCCTGCCCTGGGTCGGAATGATGTCCCCACACGACCAATGGAAGAGCAGCCCCAGGAACCTCAGCATCATCATGAAGACGATGGTTGGGATTGGCATGCTGAGGCACCGGTAGCTCATCCAGCTGTGCCTGATCAAGATCAAGAATCCATGGTTATTAATCAACGTGCTTCTTTAGATTCAGTGCAAGAGGTAGAACATGTGGACCCTCAGCCGGACAATGCTGATGCAGATGATGAAGCTCATGAGGATCAACTTCAGTTTAATCCTTTAGCAATTGTTCCCTACCAGCAGCCCATCATTCAGCGAGTCAACTTGATGATCGGATTAGTCCGGATGGTTTATGGTCAACCACTCCCCCCTGTTATGACTTGGACAAGATCTTTTGAATCTATGATGGTGGTATTTAGTGCACAACACATTCCACACAATCTTCTAGTGGTTTCTGTTGCACCTGTTATACTCTCTAAGTGCTCATGGTCCATTGCTTTTGATGAAGCCAATGGGGGAGTCTAGTATTGTTTAAACTGACTATTGATACGACCAAAACGTATCTATAATTTCTTCTTGTTCCATGATCTTTTGGGTGACATTGTTATATGTTTTGCTATACTTTTATACCATTTTACACATATTTGGACTAACCTACTAACTCATTGCACCTAGTGCGAGTTTCGTTCACTTGATGTCTATTTTGCACGGCCTTTTACCCAATTTTTCGAAGCCCGAAAATCCCAAGAAAAATATATAAAAAATCAGCATAACGTAAGCTTCCAGATCACCAAAGATGAGCTTCTGCACCGCCATGGACGTGCCCCGGACGTGCCGTGAGTAGTCCTCCTTGGACCATGAGTCCATGACCAGTAGCTATGTGATGTCTTCTCTCCAATCTTGTGCTTCAATGGTTAGTCCTTGTGAGCTGCCCTACATGATCAAGGCATCTATGTAATTCTCTTGCCATTTCTATGCTCGGTTTGTTGGGATCCGATGGATTATGATATTATGTTCAGATTGTTATGAGTTATATATTTCATTATCCTTTTATAATATTTTCCTTAGTGATTCATGCATGTTCTCCGTTGCTATTTATTTCTTTGGCCGAGTAGTAGATTGTAACTTTAAGAGGGAGCGTTATTCATGATAGTGGGTTCATGCCCCTCGATGTCTATCTTGAGTGACAGAAAGATGAGACTAGGGGATGTGTTGTTGCCACCAGGGAGAAAACAACGGTGCTTGTGACCACGGTTCCAAGGATTGTTTACCTTACACATAGTTTGTTAATGCAATTGTCCGTTGCTTTGAGTTTACACTTTGGGTGGGGCTCGCAACTTAATACTGGCGAGATGTTCTGCATAGATATCTCAAGGTGGATGATTAGGAAGTAGATGCTGACGAATAAACGGTCTACTTGTCTTGGCGTACTTCCCATTACTATCGAGCCTCTAACTTTCAAATAGCATAATTAGCATTGGAGTGCGTTCATAATTCTGTCAATTGCCCAACTGTAATTTGTTTACCCAAGAACAGTTGTTTATCATCTTTTGGGAGAGAGACATCACTAGTGAACATCATGTAACTTCGGTCCATATCACCATCATTATTTACACCTCCATCATTTATTGTTTTCATTTACTTTTCCGTTGCAATCACTATTACTTTTCCTGCTTGTGTTTTGATCCTTTGCAAACTAGAAGGCCGGAGAGATTGACAACCTCTTTGTACTCGTTAGGAGCAAAGTTATTTGTGTGTGTGCAGGTCCATGTCTTCTGCTAGCGCCAGGGTGGGAGACACTTACTTGTTGAGCCTAGGAGTCCTCCTAGTTTGATAAACCTTACAGTTCCCATGTGAGGGAAACCTTGCTGCTGACTATATCTCAACCTTCCACTTGGGGTAACCAAAGAGGTGCGAGAAGTGTATACAACATCTTGTCATCAACTACACCCCTGCTCCTCGCACTCCGATGGATGGAGTTCTTCACGCTGATGATAGTAACTTGGCATCCATAGGGAGTGTTTTCTCATTCTCCACCCCAGGTGCCAAGAAGAAGATGCCGCCCAAAAAGTACACTCCTAATGTTGACTTGGTTGTTCGGAGGTGCACCAGAGGATCGGAGAAATGAGATGGCTTTAAACCTGTTATGCAGGAACTACTGATAGCAATGCCAAATAAGTGAAAGCCTCGCGCCAAGGCCCATGAGGTGACTACTGACAACGAAGAGGGGACGCCACCACCGCAGGAGGAATCCATCCTACCAGCAACGCCTGTTCGTGTCATCCAAGCTGTGTGCCAGAGTCTTGGCATAACACGTGAGAAGCTGACGATGGATCTTCTCACGGAAGATCGTGCTGCCACCGAGCCCGCACCCAAGGTTGATTAGAAGATCATTTATGTAATGGGGCTTTATATGGTGTTCTCAATATTTTGTTTCTGGTTGTTCTATGCTACAACCTTTTGAACTCTGTTTGTGTCAGTTATTATGTAACTACACCTCTCCTTTTAAACTTTGTTGCTAAGGATAATTGATCTAAGATAAGATGGTGGGTTGTTTGCTGGAATGTACGTGGGTTAAATTCAGATGCGCGTCAAAGAGCGGTGCAAAACAAAATTGAAGAAAGCCTGGCTTCGGTGGTTTGTCTCTAGGAAACTAGAATGCAGCATATTGATCATCGAAGTATTAGGAATTTTTGGACCAACAAATTTGATCGCTTTTGTCGGTGCACTAAAGACTGGGGTCTCTAGTGCCGCAGACTTGTGCACGGGCGCAAAGAGCCCCTGACGGCAGGGCGTGGCAGATTCCAGACAAGATGCTCCCCCAAGATATCCAAGGCCCCGACAGGCCTGCCTTACCGAGAAGACATCCATGGCCACGTCCATTTAATGGACAAAATGAACACACCAAGAACAAGACCCCGTCGAGCTTCCCTCGCTGGGAAGACAGCCGAAGCCCCCGGCAAGCTTCCTTGCCGGGACGAAGACCCAAGGCCCGGGCAAGTACCCTTGCCGGGATGACGTGGTAAGGCACTAGAGGGCGACCGCCCTTACCACAGTGCCACCGCCCCCTGAGTTCCTGCGCATTTCGCATGCGCCAGCGGGGTGTCCAGGTGTTGAAACACCTGGACACATGTCTTCACCAGCACTTAGCTGACAAGGACAAGACGTGCATTTAATGCACCTGACAGCGGTAGATGGATAAGCGCCACTCTAGGTTCACTGTAAGAACTCATGAACCTATCATCGAGCACTGTAGGTGCCCCCGTTGCATATAAAAGGAGGCCCTTAGCTGATTCACAAGGGGTTAGACTCTTTGGAGATTGGCCAAGAAGATAATTATCATCACTTTAACGGACAACAAAAATGCTTAATATGATCAGACGAGTAGGACGTAGGGTTTTACACGTAAGCGGCCCGGACCTGGGTAAGAAGGGCTTGCCGGGTGTTGATCGTTAGATCTGCTCTTGACGTCGTCCTTCCCAGCCCTACGATCACAAGGGGATCAGCTTGATCCCCATAGGTGTCAATCTAGCATCGTCGACATCTTTGGCGTGCCAGGTAGGGGGCGGGGGAGAGATGCGTGGATCGGAGCAAGCTCAACATCGGCTCCATGAAGTTTGGGCGCTATGCCGCGTTCCCACGTAAACAGGGTACCGCGGCGGGCAACCTATTCTTCTACGGCTTCCCAAGGCATGCGCGAGCGCGTTTCTATACGCGCACGCGGGGTAGGGAGGCAGGGCCTCCAAGAGCAGCGTCGCCAGGATGATGCGTCGCTCGGAGCCGACGCACAACTGTCGAGGGCGTGCCTGGGTGCTTCACAGAGGCCCCGGCGAACGTACCTCCGCGGAGCGATGCATAATCGTTGAGGATGTGCCACACGGTCCCGAAGCCCTGACGCGCACTCCAGCGCGAGTGTCACGCCCCTGAGAGCGTCGCATCGTCGCCCAAAGACGCGCTCGGGGGCTGTCGGTGAATACTCACAACATAAGCCATATGTAGAATAAAGATGGTGGGAACCGAAGTGGCACTGGAGGGCGCTGGGAACGAGGTTGGTACACGCATGGAACGCATGATGTACCCAGGTTCAGGGCTCTCCGTAGAGATAATACCCCTAATCTTGCCGGAGTGTATGATGTATGAATGGGACTACAAAGTGCTCCTTGAGTGGTATGCGGAGGAGGAAGAAGAAGCTACCGGCTCGCGTCTGCCTCTCCTCTGTGGTTGGTGTGTGTGCTAAGTTGACCGACCCTCTGCATGGAGGGGGGTTATAGACGAACCCACCGACCTACAATATGGATAAAAGTACAAGAGTGGGACCCGGCTGGCAGCCTCGCCGGCTGGCCAGGGGGGCCCCAGGGGTCTTGTCTTGTCGCTGGAGGGGCCGACCGGCTGGGAGGTCCCGTCTGGCTGTGGGACCCGCTGCTGCGGCAACAAAAGTCCTTCCCTGGCGCGTAGGAATTCTTCTTGTTACTTCTCTGGTTTGCCTCGGTTTTCCCTTGAAGAGGAAAGGGTGATGCAGCACAGGAGAAGTAAGTATTTCCGTCAGTTTGAGAACCAAGGTATCGATCCAGAAGGAAGGCCTCGTCAAGTCCAAAGTACCTGTGCAAAGACAAACAAGCTTGCACCCAACGCTTCAAAGTGGTTGTCAATCCCTTCAAGATTGTTTGCAAAGTAAGATCTGAAGGTGGAAAGTGCAACGAAGTAAAAAGTGTAGGGCTGAAAATATGTTGTGGAGTAGACCCTGGGGGCCATAGTTTGACTAGAGGCTTCTCACATAATAGCAAATATCACGGTGGGTGAACAAATTACTGTCGAGCAATTGATAGAACCGCGCAAAGTCATGATGATATCTAAGGCAATGATATAGCATATAGGCATCACGTCCGAGACATGTATACCGATACTTCCTGCATCTACTACTATTACTCCACACATCGACCGCTATCGAGCATGTATCTAGTGTATTGAGTTCATGACGAACATAGTAACGCTTTAAGCAAGATTACATGATGTAGAGGGATAATCTCAAACCAATGATGAAAACCCCATCTTTTTACCCTTGATGGCAACAACACGATACGTGCCTCGCTACCCCTTCTGTCACTAGGTGAGGTCACCGCACGGTATGAACCCAAAACCAAGCACTTCTCCCATTGCAAGAATCATAGATCTAGTTGGCCAAACAAAACCCACAACTCGAAGAGAATTACAAGGATATGAAGTCATGCATAAGAGAGATCTGAAGAAACTCAAATAAGATTCATAGATAATCTGATCATAAATCCACAATTCACCGGATCTCGACAAACACACCGCAAAAGAAGATTACATCGGATAGATCTCCATGAAGATCATGGAGAACTTTGTATGGAAGATCCAAGAGAGAGAAGAAGCCATCTAGTTACTAGTTATGGACCGGTAGGTCTATGGTGAACTATTCTCGCATCATCGGAGAGGTCATGGTGTTGATGAAGAAGCCCTCCGTGTCTGAATCCCCCCTCCGGCATGACACCAGGACGTGCCCTAGATAGGATCTTGTGGAGACAGAAGCTTGCGGCGGCGGAAAAGTAATTGCGATCGTCTCTTGATTTTTTTGGGAATATCTGGGAATATATAGGCGCAAGACCTAGGTCAGGGGACCTCCAGGGGGCCCACAAGCCTGGATGGTGCGCCCCTAGCCGCAGGGTGGGTGCTTGTGGGGCCCCTGGGGCTCTTCTGGCTGGGCTCCCAAGTTCTTCGATCTTCTTCCGTTCCAGAAAAAATCTTTTCGGGGATTTTCTTCCGTTTGGACTCCGTTTCAAAATCTCCTCTGAAAGGGGTCAAAAACAAGGAAAAACAGGAACTGGCACTTGGCACTGAGTTAATAAGTTAGTCACAGAAAATAAATAAAAGGCATGCAAAACATCCAAAGTTTGAAAAGATAATAGCATGAAACCATCAAAAATTATAGATACGTTGGAGACGTATCAAGCATCCCGAAGCTTAACTCCTGTTTGTCCTCGAGTAGGGAAGTGATAAAGAATGATTTTTTGATATGGAATGCTACTTAGCATAGTTGTCCTTTGCAACTTCTTTCACGTGACATGAATGTTCAGATCCGTAAGATTCAAAACAATAGTTAGTTATTGACATGAAAACAATAATACTTCAAGCAAACTAGCAAAGTAATCATGAACTTTCTAAATAACAAGGCCAAAGAAAGTTATCCCTACAAAATCGTATAGTCTAGCTATGCTCCATCATCCTCACACAACTAATGTAAACCATGCACAACCCCGGAATTGGCCAAGTAATTGTTTTCGCACTCTTACTTTCACAAACCTTTTATAACTATCACGCAATACATGAGCGCGAGCCATGGATATAGCACTATAGGTGGAATAGAGTGTGGTGGTGGTTGTGAGACAAAAAGGAGGATATGGTCACACTGTCTCGGCGTATCAATAGGCTATGAAGATGCCCATCAATATATATCAATGTGAATGAGTAGGGATTGCCATACAAGAGATGCACTAGAGTTATAAGTATGTGAAAGCTCAAGAGGAAAACTAGTGGGTGTGCATCCAACTTGCTTGCTCACGAAGACCTAGGGCAATTTTGAGGAAGCCCATCATTGGAATATACAAGCCAAGTTGGAAAATGAAGATTCCCACTAGCATATGGTAGTGACAAAGCAAGAAGCTCTCAATCATGAAGAACATGGTGCTAATCATGAAGCACAAGTGTGGAAAAAGTTAGTACCATTGTCCCTTCTCTCTTTTCTCTCATTTTTTTATTTGGGCTCTTAGGCCTCTTTTTTTCTTTTCTTTTCTCTTTTTTTTTGTTTTTGGGCTCTTTGGCCTCTTTTTTTATTTCCTCACATGGGACACTGCTCTAATAATGATGATCATCACACTTTTATTTACTCATAGAACAAAGATACAATGATGATGACTTCATAGGAAATGCCTCCGGTAGTGTACCGGGATGTGCAAAGATCTAGTATGATCATGCAATGGCAATATGAGAGTGACGGCACAAGTCATGAGACGGAACGGTGGGAGTTGCATGGTAATATATCTCGGAACGGCTATGAAAATGCCATAGTAGGTAGGTATGGTGGCTGTTCTGAGGAAGGAATTTGGTGGGTTAGTGCACCGGCGAGAATTGCGCGGCACTAGAGAGGCTTGCAATGGCGGAAGGTAAAAGTGGGTCTATACCATGGGCTCACATTAGTCATGAAGAACTCACATACTTATTGCGAAAGTTTTTATTAGTAACCGAAACAAAGTGCTAAACGCATACTCCGAGGGGAAGGGTTGGTAGGTGTAAACCATCGCGCGATCCCGACCTCAACACAAAGGATGACAATCAATAGATCAATTATGCTCCGTATTCCTAACATAGCGGTTCACCATACGTGCATGCTACGGGAATCACTAACTCCAACACAAGTATCTCTAGATTCACAACACCCTACTAACATAACTCTCAATATTACCGAATCCACGTCTCAGAACTAATTGAGAGGAATCAAAACTTCTCTTTCTATTCAATGCACATGAAGATGGAGGTTTTTCCATCCTCTTCAGGTACCTAGCACATTTGGGACTACATTCGTAGCATAAGCCAACTACCAAATCACGCACCGCCGTGCTCTAAAGATATAAGTGAAGCACAAGAGCAAAAGTATCTAGCTCAAAAGATATAAGTGAAGCACTATGAGCATTCTAGCAAAATCACGATGAGTGCATGTCTCTCTGAATCAAAAAGGTGTGCAGCAAGGAGGATTGTGACACAACAAAAAGAAAAGACTCCTAAGATACAAGAAGCTCCAAGCAAAACAAATATCATGTGGTGAATAAAAATATAGCTCCAAGTAATGTTACCGATGGATTGGAGACGAAAGAGGGGATGCCTTCCCGGGGCATCCCCAAGCTTAGGCTTTTAGGTGACCTTGAATTTGGCTTGGGAAGCCTTGGGCATCCCCAAGCTTGATCTATTTCCACTCCTTATCTCTTTGTCCATGAGAACGTCACCCAAAACTTGAAAACTTCACAACACAAAACTTAAACATAAACTTGTGATAACATTAGTGCAAGAAAACAAACTACCACTTCTTTTGGTACTGTAGCAAACTTGAATTCCATCTATATTGATGATGGGCTACTGTATTCTCACTTTTCCATGGCTAGTACCCCCCAATACAAACCATATTTTCATCAAAACAAGCAACCAAGACAACAAAAAAATAGAATCTGTCAAAAACGGACCAGTCTGTAGCAATCTGTATACTTCGTATACTTCTGGTACCTCAAAACATCCGAAACATTATGAAGGTCTGGGGAAAAATCATATCAATCAGCAGCAAAAAGAATCAACTCAAAAACTCTTTTTGAATAAAAATGAAAAATCATCTCATGAGCGAAAAGTTTCTGTCTTTTTCCAGCAGGATCAAACAACCATTACCAAGACTATTCATAAAGGTTTTGCTTGGCTCAAACGTAAAAAGAAACACAAAAAACACAACCAGAACAAAATTATAAAATTGTGGATGCAACAAAACAGAAAGAAAAATAGAAATTCATTGGGTTTCCTCCAAACAAGCGCTATTGTTTAACGCCCTTAGCTAGGCATAGGAGCGATAGAATCACGTATCGTCATCTTTGGTGCTCAAACCATAAGTAGCCCTCATCATGGATTCATAAGGCAATCTTATTTTCTTTCTAGGAAAGTGTTCCATGCCCTTCCTTAAAGGAAATTGAAATCTAATATTCCCTTCCTTCATATCGATGATAGCACCAATAGTCCTCAGGAAAGGTCTACCAAGAATAATAGGGCATGTAGGATTGCAATCAATGTCAACCACAATGAAATCCAAGGGTACATGGTTCCTGTTTGCAATAATAAGAACATCATTGATCCTTACCATGGGTTTCTTGATAGTAGAATCAGCAAGATGCAAATTAAGAGAACACTCTTCAATCTCATTAAAACCCAGAATATCACATAAAGACTTTGGAATCGCAGAAACACTAGCACCCAAACCACACAAAGCATTGCACTCATAGTTTTTGATTTTGATTTTGATGGTAGGTTCCCACTCATTATGAAGCTTTCTAGGGATAGAGACTTCCAATTCAAGTTTCTCTTCAAGAGCTTTTATCATAGCTTCGACGATATGATCGGTAAAGACTTGGTATTGGCTATAAGCGTGTGGAGAGTTCAACATGGATTGCATCAAAGAAATGCATTCAATCAAGGAGAAACTATCATAACTGAATTCCTTGAAATCCACGGTAGTATTTTCATTACTACTCAAAGTTTTAACGTCTTATACTCCACTTTGAATGCTTTTAGCATCAAGATGGATGGACTCTGAATCCTTGGGGCACTTTTCAACCAAAGTGGATTCATATCCAGCCCCATAATCATTAGGTTTGACCCAAGAAAACAGAGATTCAATGGGAGTCACACCAAGCACTTTAAGATCTACGTGATTCTCATCACGAGAACACACCTTTTTAACCCATTCATGTGTAGCACGAATTTGGGAGGTTCGTTCTTGGCTCTCAATCATGGAAACACGCAGAGCTTTCAAAGTTTCATCCATGTTGATTTTGGGAGGAGCAGATCAAAATTTCAAAGCATCAACATCAAAAGAAATTGTATCAACGCTCTTAGCCAAATCGTCAATTTTGAGTAGTTTTTCCTCTATGGACGCATTGAAAATCTTTTGAGAGTTGATGAACTCTTTGATATTACTCTCTAGATCAGAGGGTAATCTATTGTAATTTCCATGAGTGTTGTTGTAGGAGTTTCCAAAGTTATTGGAGGAGTTACTAGGAAAAGGCCTGGGAACATAGTTTCCTCTAAAAGCGTTGTTGTAGCCAAAGTTATTCCATCCAACAAAATTAACGTCCAAGCTAGCGTTGCTACTCTCAATCAAAGAAGACAAAGGCATATCATTTGGATCCAAAGGAGCACTTCTACTAGCAACCAAATTCATTAACTCATCCATCTTAGCACTCAACGAGTTAATTTCTTCTATAACGTGTACCTTCTTACTAGTAGGTGACCTTTCAGTGTGTCGCTGAGAGTAGTTTGTGGCTTCTCCTAACGTGATTTCCATCAATGTTCCACCTGAGGCAGAGTCCAAGATATTTCTAGAAGCGAAATTCAAGCCAGCGTAAAAGATTTGAATAATCATCAAAAGACTCAAACCATGAGTGGGACAATTTCTAATCATTAATTTCATTCCCTCCCAAGCTTGTGCAACATGTTCATGATCAAGTTGCTTGAAATTCATGATATCATTACGGAGAGAGATGATCTTAGCCGGCGGAAAATACTTGGATATATAAGCATCTTTCACTCATCCCAAGAATCGATACTGTTTTTGGGCATTGAAGAAAACCAAGTTTTTGCGCGATCTCACAACAAGAAAGGAAAAAAGCTTCAATTGAATAACGTTATTATCCACATATTTTTTCTTTTGCATATCACAAAGCTCAATGACGGTATTGAGATGGGATGCGACATCTTCACTAGGAAGGCCAGAGAATTGCTCTTTCATAACAAGATTCAGCAAAGCGGCATTGATTTCGTATGCCTCCGCACTAGTGGCGGGAGCAATCGGAGTACTAAAATCATTATTATTAGTATTTGAGAAGTCACAAAGCATTGTGTTTTCGTTCATGGTGACTTCAGAAAGCAAGCAAGCACACAAGCAAACAAAAAGCGGGCGAGAAAAAGGACGAACGAAAAGGAGAAAAGGCAAATTGGTGAAGTGGGGGAGAGGAAAATGAGAGGCAACTCGCAAACAAAGTAAATGCAAGAGATGAGTTCGCGACACCTACTTGGATGAGTTCTTGACTTGATCTTCCTCCCCGGCAACGGCACCAGAAATTCTTCTCCTGCGGCAACAAAAGTCCTTCCCTCGAGCGTAGGAATTCTTCTTGTTACTTCTCTGGTTTTCATCAATTTTTCCCTTGAAGAGGAAAGGGTGATGCAGCACAGGAGTAGTAAGTATTTCCCTCAGTTTGAGAACCAAGGTATCGATCCAGAAGGAGGGCCTCGTCAAGTCCAAAGTACCTGCGCAAACACAAACAAGCTTGCACCCAACGCTTCAATGGGGTTGTCAATCCCTTCAAGATTGTTTGCAAAGTGAGATCTGAAGGCGGAAAGTGCAACGAAGTAAAAAGTAGAAGGCTGAAAATATGGTGTGGAGTAGACCCTGGGGGCCATAGTGCACACTAGAGGCTTCTCTCATAATAGCAAATATCACGGTGGGTGAACAAATTACTGTCGACCAATTGATAGAACCGTGCAAAGTCATGACGATATCTAAGGCAATGATCTAGCATATAGGCATCACGTCCAAGACAAGTAGACCGATACTTTCTGCATCTACTACTATTACTCCACACATCGACCGCTATCCAGCATGCATCTAGTGTATTGAGTTCATGACGAACAGAGTAACGCTTTAAGCAAGATGACATGATGTAGAGGGATAATCTCAAACCAATGATGAAAACCCCATCTTTTTACCCTTGATGGCAACAACACGATACGTGCCTCGCTACCCATTCTGTCACTGGGTGAGGTCACCGCACGGTATGAACCCAAAACCAAGCACTTCTCCCATTGCAAGAATCATAGATCTAGTTGGCCAAACAAAACCCACAACTCGAAGAGAATTACAAGGATATGAAATCATGCATAAGAGGGATTAGAAGAAATTCAAATAAGATTCATAGATAATCTGATCATAAATCCACAATTCATCGGATCTCTACAAACACACCGCAAAAGAAGATTACATCGGATAGATCTCCATGAACATCATGGAGAACTTTGTATTGAACATCCAAGAGAGAAAAGAAGCCATCTAGTTACTAGCTATGGACCCGTAGGTCTATGGTGAACTACTCACGCATCATCGGAGAGGTCATGGTGTTGATGAAGAAGCCCTCCGTGTCTGAATCCCCCCTCCGACAGGGCACCAGGACGTGCCCCAGATGGGATCTTGCGGAGACAGAAGCTTGCGGCAGCGGAAAAGTAATTGCGATCGTCTGTTGATTTTTTTGGGAATATTTGGGAATATATAGGCGCAAGATCTAGGTCAGGGGACTTCCAGGTGGCCCACAAGCCTGGATGTCGCGCCCCCCCTGGCTGCGGGGTGGGGGCTTGTGGGTCCCCTGGGGCTCTTCTGGCTTGGCGCCCAACTTCTCCGATCTTCTTCCCTACCAGAAAAAATATTTTCGGGGATTTTCTTCCGTTTGGACTCTGTTTCAAAATCTCCTCTGAAAGGGGTCAAAAACATGGAAAAACAGGAACTGGCACTTGGCACTGAGTTAATAAGTTAGTCCCAAAAAATAAATAAAAGGAATGCAAAACATCCAAAGTTTGACAAGATAATAGCATGAAACAATAAAAAATTATAGATACGTTGGAGACGTATCACCCGCCGGCTAGCCAATAAGGCTCTCGCGTAAGGTTGACACAGGACACATGTTGTGCGTCCGGCGTCGTCCAGCGAGATTCGTCATGGCCAGTCGGTACGGTCGTCTCCACTGTTCCCATGCCGAGTGCAGTAATGGAGTGGGAGTTCGACGACCGACACTGTGTAGGGTGAGGGATCAGAGCCGGAGGAGGTCAGCATCGTGGCCGTCGATGCTCGGACCTGTCGTGGACTCTGATCCAGTACCTTTGCTGACGCGTATCCACCTTTAACCGTAGGGTCTCGTCATGACCTACGGTCTGATGTGACTTGAGATCCCCAGCCGGCTGGCCTACTTGGCTAGCCGGCCTGGGCACGGCCGCCTCGACCCTCACCGGCTGGCTTGTCCTAGGAGGCAAGGGGAAGGTAGTCGTCTCGTCTCTAGCCGGCAGGTGATTCCCTTCCGGCCAGAGAGTTGGTCGCCTCGCCTCCCAGCCGGTAGGTGCTTCCTATCCAGCCGGGGGACTTGGGCCTTGTAGAATTGTTTAGTCATTCCTTCTGGACTAAAGGCGAAGGAGCAGGCTCGTTGAGCCGACCCCGAGGTTATCCCCCTAACAGTAGTCCCCGAAGCTGGGGAGGCCCGCTGCTTTGGAGCCGGTGGCCTCACCAGCCTGATTGTTTGTTGTTGTATTCCTCCCGCCGCTTGCGGCAGGGGACGCCAGCTGGCTTTCAAGTGACGCCTCGGCTTCATCGTAGGCCACGTAAAACGCGCCACGTGCCAGGCCCGGCCTGACGTGATGATGGTTTACGCAGGTGACGGGACTGGGCCTGGGCCCTGGGTCCCGCCACGACGCCCCCTCGGCCCTCATGCGGAGGATCCTCTCCGGATTTACTCCATGACGGTTGGGTTTCGGGAAGCATTACCGCACGTAATAAACGGGATTAGTGGGGTCTTTGTGCGCACCGGATCCCCTCCCAACGATCCTTCGTGGGCTTTAAATGGAGCGCGGGGGTACCCAGGAGGGCATTCGCCCGCTCTCTCGCCCTACATCGACGCCGTCTTCGTCCCTGAGCCCAAAGAAAAAGAGACCATCTACCTTCGTCTTCATCCTTTCCGTCGCCGTCGGGCCACCAGTCGCCGCCAGTCTTCCCAAGAGCCCGTTGCCTGTAGTCATGGCGAGCGGCTCCTCCTCGAAGAAGAGCTCGTCCAACGGGACCTGGCTGGGCAGCGAGATTTGTGACGACCACATCAAGGTGCTCCACACCCGCCGGATGCTGCCTCCAGCCACTCTCGTGACGGTGCAGATCCCCGAAGCCGAGTCCTCCCCGAGGACGCAAGAGGGGGAGATCGTCGTGTTCGACGAGCACTTCTACAGGGGCTTCGGGCTTCCAGCGAGCACTTTCTTCTCCAACTGGCTCACTTTCTTCGGTCTGCAGCCGCACCACCTGGCGCCGAACGCCATTCTCCAACTAGCTTCGTTCGTCTTCCTGTGCGAGGGCTTCCTGGGGATTGAGCCTCGCCTTCACCTTTGGTAGAGCCTGTTCTTCCTCAAGTAGCAATCCAAGAAGATGGACAAGGCTGAGCTGGAGAAGCTCGATGGCCTTCACCCGATGATGACACGCGGAGCTGCACTGGTGCACCATCGGTTGAAGTCCGGCTTCCACCAGCTTTCACTGCAAGAATCCATCAAGCAGTGGGAGAGAGGCTTCTTCTATGTGAAGAACGCCAGACCAGCACACGACGCCCTCAACATGCCTCCCGTCGACATCGAGCCTCCGATGGCGAAGCTGAATTGGCAGGCCAAGTATCCTAAGCCGATTCCCGAGGTGGCACAGATCTATGCCTACCTTGATAGCTTGAAGAATCGCGGCCTCCTGGGCCGCGACCTGCTTACCACCATGAGCACCCAGAGGATCCTGCCCCTGTAGAGGCGGCCCCATCTAGTTTGCCAGATGGGCGGCCGGTATGATCCCTGCCGGATCTCCACCAAATACTTCACAGCCGGCACGGTGGCTCGGGGTGTGAACTAGATCTCCATCGCCCGCCTGGATGATGGTGGGAACTGGGAGTGGGGGCTGGTCCCTTACGACAGGGCCCATCCGCCTCCGATGGTAAGCACTCTTGTTGATGCTGTTCTTGTCATTTTTCTTGTAGTCGATCATCTTTTTGAGCCAGCCGCCGACTCCATTGCACAGCTGTTCGAGAAGTTGCAGGCGCTTAACCCGCCTTCCGCCGACGTGGTGACGTCCGACGCCTCAGAGATCGAGGACGAGGGCATGATCAAGCCGCGCTCTATCGCCTCCGAGGGTTCGGAGGATGCGCTGGAGTCGGAGGGCTCAGAGTCGTCTGGTGAGCATATGAAGCCCTCCATTGTTGATAGGACGGATGATGACGAGACACCGCCCTTCTTATCTTATGCACCTTCGAGGAAGACTCCGATGGGGTGGAGGAGGTCACCAGCCCACCCCTGACGCGTGGTTGCCGCCATGCGGCCGAGGCGGTCGGTCTTGGCAAGGCGGCCCGGAAGGAAGGCAAGGGTGCCACAGCTTCCAGGCCGGCCCCCAAGCATGTCGCGATAGGACCTCCAGCCGGAGGACGAGCAGGCGGCGCTAAGAAGCGTCGTGCTGGTGCCGGCAGGAGGTAGGTGCCCATCGTTGCAGGGTAAGGATTCCCTTTCATTCCTTTTTTGATTTGTCTCATGTGAATATAGGTTCCTCACAGCGATGCTTGGCAGGGAGGCGGAGGACGTGGTGGAAGATACCATATCCCCTACTGAGCGAGCCGGTTGGGCAGCGGCTGACGCTGCCTAGAAGGCTATTGGAGAACAATCTGTCCGCTGCTGGGAGGTGGCGGCGGTGAAGATGGCCGAGGGCCGATCTCAGCCCAGCTAGGCGGAGAGGCGTAGGAAGGCTAGACATGACCCCTCCACGCGTGCTCGCATGGAGGAGCCAGCTAGCGAGGCGGCACCGAGGCATACCCAGAGGACCGAGGCGGCCAATTCGTCCGAGCCGGATGCCCCTGCGCTAGTGGACCTCGAGGAGATCCACGAGACGCCGGAGGCCGAGGCGGCGTTCGATGCACCGGAGCCAAACCTGGACGCACCAAAGGTGGCCATGGATGCGCCGGACACGGCCAATCCGCCTCCTGCTGCGGAGACGGTGCCGACTGGGACGTCGACGGAGCCGACTGCTAGACCAAAGCCCGGAGACGGCACCATCGTCGTCTCCAACCGTGGCCCGGTTGCTCCAGGAGCCGGCCCCAGAGCTGGGAGCCGACCTATGAAGGCTTGGCGAGCGGCCATCCTTGAGCACCAGACGCTGCCCGCTGGAACCATACTCCAAGGCGTCCCGGAGCTGGTGTCGCTGTTTGGCAGCAGCCGGTACAAGGTGGAGCAGGCAGCCCGTGTGGCGGACAGCGATCTGGAGCGCTTGGAGGAGCGCACCAGGGTGACTGATTCATCCTTTGCATCCTCCTCGTCTTGGTTTTGATTTTCTCTTCTCTTGAATCAGTGGGGGCGCGCCAGCGCACCCACTGGGTGTAGCCCCAGAGAATTGGGCCGGCCAAGCATTGGCCGGGCTGAATCACTTCGAGCTTATCCCTTGTCTGTTCTTTTTTAGTGGGGCGCGCTAGCGCACCCACTCGGTGTGGCCCCCGAGAATCGGGTCGGTTATGAATTAACCGGGCCGAATCTTATTCTTCTTCTTTGCTTTGCTCGTAGGGCATTTACGACGCCTAGGTGCAGGCGTATAACACGCTATGGGCTCAGAACCAGACGGCTGACGGCCAGGTTGCCGAACTTCTGGTCCGGCTGGGCGAGGCCATCATGGAGCAGGACGCAATGCGAGAGGCGGACCGGCGGCTCCATCAGTAGCTGGCTCTTCTCCAGCCGGAGAAGAAGGAGCTCGAGGCGGCCCGCCAAGCTGAGCAAGAGCAGCTGCGCGCCACCCTGCAGGAGAAGGACGATTCCTATGCTGCCGACACGGAGCGTCTCAAGACGGCTCATCTTGAGGAGATGAAGCTTAAGGACGCTTCCCTGAAGGAGAAGGAGCAGGCCCTGATCCAGAGGCAGGCGCAGCTGGCCAAGGCGCTGGAGATGGCCGCGACCCTCCAGGAAGAAGTCTCGTGCGCCGCTCAAGCGAGCAAGGTGCGGGAGCTCGAGGCCCTGGAGAATGCCCACGAGACTGACGGCCATTTCGACCGTATGTCCTTTTGTATTTCGTCTTGAGTTTTCTCCTTTACTTCCTCCTATTCTTATTCTTATTCGCACCCCTTCCCCTATCCCAGGTTTCTTCCCTCATACACGGGAAGCGGCTGACACGGCTGTCGAGGTTAGCCGCGAGGAGCGCCGCGTTGCCAGGCAGGAGGTAGACGTCACTGCGAAGTGAATCTAGAGAGCGTACTTGAGATGGTTTCCTTTCGGAGACGTCAAGATAATGCCGGATCCCAGACCAGTTTGCATCTTCGAGCCGTCGAAGTGCATCCGCCAATGAGTGGAATCTAGAGGCGGCGGCTCAAACTGGGTTTTGGCCCAGTCGACAAGGAAGTCGGCCACCACTTGAGACATGATGGCAGTGCGAGGCTCGTAGCGTATGTCGTGGTCGGGCATGGAGATGGACCACCTGGCGATCCGGCTAGTCACGGCACGGTTGCCCATGATTTCTAAAAGAGGAACAGTGCTGACCATAGTGATGGCATGCTCTTGGAAGTATTGCTTCAACTTCTTTGCGGCAAGGTAAACACCATAACACATTTTTTGGTAGTGGGGGTAGTTTTGCTTGGAGGCGGCAAGACCTCGCTGAGGTAGTAGATAGGGCATTGCACTAATAGTACCTTGCCCTCCTCCTTGATCTCAACTACCAGCACTACACTAACCACGCGAGTGGTCGCTGGAATGTATATGAGAATGGGTTCCCTTTCAGCAGGCGCTGCCAAGATGGGCAGGCTCGAGATGACCCACTTGAGGTCGTGGAAGGCTTCCTCCGCCTGGTCGTTCCACTCGAACTTCATTGTCTTCTTCATGAGCTGATAGAGTGGAAGCGCCTTATCGCCGATCCGGCTAGCGAACCGGCTAAGCGATGCCAGTCAGCCGACGAACTTCTAGACATCTAGGATTCGAGCCGGCTTCACCATCCGCTCCATGGTACTGATTTTCTCGGGGTTTGCCTCAATGCCGCGAGCGGACATGAAGAACCCCAAGAGCTTGCCGCCCGGAACTCCAAAGATGCACTTCTCCGGGTTGAGCCGGATCTTGTACTCGTGCAGGTTGGCGAACGTCTCCCATAGGTCGTCGAGGAGGCTGAAGTGCTGCTTGGTCTTGACGACGATGTCGTACACATAGACGTGGATGTTCCTACCAATCTATGGCAGTAAGCACTGCTGCATGCAACGTTGGAATGTTGCACCAGCGTTCTTCAGACCGAACGTCATGGTGGTGTAGCAGTAGGCCCCGAAGGGCGTGATGAAGGAGGTCTTCAGGCGATCAGCTGGATTCAGCTTGATTTGATGGTAGCCAGAATAAGCATCCAGAAATGACAACAGTTCGCAGCCGGCTGTGGAGTCAATCACTTGATCTATCCGGGGCAATGCGAAAGGGTCTTTCGGGCATGCCTTATTCAGGCTTGTGTAGTCGATACACATTCGTCAGGTGTTGTTTTTCTTCAGCACCAGGATTGGATTGGCTAACTAGTCCGGGTGGAAAACCTCCATGATGAAGCCGGCTGCAAGGAGCCGAGAAATCTGTTCTCCGACTGTGCGCCGCTTCCCTCGGCGAAGTGGTGCAAAGGTTGTTTCACCGGCTTTGCATCCGGTCGCACGTGAAGTTTGTGCTCGGCGTATTTCCTCGGAACACCCGGTATCTCTTTGGGGGACCATGCAAAGATGTCCGGATTCTCATGGAGGAAGTCGACGAGCTCGCCTTCCTATTTGGGGCTGAGGCCAGCCCCAATGGTGATGCACTGCTTGGGGTTTCCAGGGTCGAGTGGCACCTCCTTGGTTTCTTTAGCCGACTTGAAGGAGCCTTCGCCGGCCGACTAGGATGGAGACATAGGGATCGCCGGCTGCTTGGTATCCTGAGCCACGAGCCGGTCAATCTGCCTTCTCTCCTCGGCAATCACCAAGGCGTCGTCCAGGCGGCTGCTGTCCGGTGCATACTCGAGCGACTTCTTGTAGTCGCCAGCAATGGTCATGATGCCCTTTGGATCCGACATTTTCATTTTCAGGTAGGCGTAGTCGGGGATAGCCATGAACTTGGCCAGAGCCGGCGTGCCCAGCAGCGCGTGATACGGGCTGCTGAGATCCACCACCTTGAACCATATGGAATCATGGCGGAAGTGAGCCTTGTCACCGAAAAGGACGTCCAGCTGGATTTTACCAATCAGCGAGCAGGACTGTCCCGGCACGATGCCGTGGAAGACATTGCTGGTTGGTAAGACGTCCTTCTCCTTGAGCCCGAGCTTGAGAAGGGTGTCGAGGTAGAGGATATTGATGCTGCTGCCGCCGTCGACCAACACCCGGGAGAACCGGCAGGTGAGCCTCTGGGAGGCGAAGGTACGGTCGAGGACGAGCGCGTATGAGCCCGGTTTGGGCATCACCGCAGGATTGTCGACCCGGCGCCATGTGATGGGCTTTTCAGACTAGTGCATGTATTGGGGAACCGGGGGGACCGTGGCATTCACCTCACGCCGGCGCTGGCGCTGGCTATTCTTGTCGTCGCCTTCACTGGTGAAGACGATGAATGCTCCGTCTTTATGGGGGTAATAGTCGTGCAAGCGGCCGTCGTCGCGAGGCGGCGGTGGTGGAGCCGGAGCTGGACCGGGAGCCGGAGCTTGAGGCGCGGCTTGTGCACCTGGGGCAGCCGGCAGGCCCTCCCCGTGCGACAGTCGGTGTGCGAAGCTGCACCGCGAAGGATATGGGTAGAGGGTTGTGCCCCAGAATGCATCTTGCAGGGCGCGTCAAGCTTCTGCTCGAAGGTCTGCTTGGGCTGCTAGTTGCCTTTGTTGGTCCACCTCTGTTGGCAGCTTCGATGAAGTACTCGATCGCCTGTACCTCATGCACTCCCTCACAGGAGTTGTGAAGCTCCGTCTAGCGCGTGACGTAGTCGCGAAGGGGTTCGTCGGGCCTCTGAACGCACATGGCCAGCTCGCGAGGCCGGCCAGGGCGCTTGTAGGTACTAGTGAAGTTGTGTACGAACGCCTCCTCGAAGTCAAACCATGAGTTGACGCTGCCATCTAGAAGGCTGTTAAGCCATGTCCGAGCTGAGCCGACCAGCATGAGTGGCACGTAGCAGACTGCTACGCGCTTGTTGCCCGTGGCAATGCCAACGGCGGTGGTGTAGTCGGTCAGCCAGTCTTCTGGCTTGGCGGTGCCATTGTACTTGGGAGTGTCCCGAGGCAGCGTTAAGCCTCGTTGAAACGGCTCCCCTCGGATCCGGGGGTTGAAGCACGCCGAACTGATGGGCCCGTCCTCCTCCAGAAGAGCTGATTGTGCCAGCGCATTGAGACGCCTGCGGGCTTCATGGTCGCCCTGGGGGACGCAAGCACTGATCCGAGCCACGATCGGAAGGGCTCCTTGTGAACCGGTAGCATGGGCTCTCCCTGGACGAGGAACCTCATACATCGAGTCACTCTCATCACCTCCTCGACGCCGGTTCGAATTATGCTCCCTCTAGCGTTGAGAACGCCTGTCGTGGCTGCCCTTGCCCTTCCGGCCGGAAGTGCGATGCGAGGAAGATCCTTAGGCTTGTTGATGATCGCTGGGGTTACGCCGCGCTCCGGGGTTGGGTCCCGGAGACTCCGATTGAGGTTGATCGGGGTCAAGCTATGTCTCCTGCTTGTTGGCGGCGTCAAGGAGATCCTTGGACCGCTTCTCCTGGAAGGCGCGCTCCTCGCCCTCCAAGCTTGGCATTTCTACCATGACCACCTGGGCCTCCCATAAGTTGGCCGCATGAGTCCCGTAGATGGGCTACTTGCCGCCTAGAATCTTGGCGATGACCCGGCCGCGGCCGCGGACCGAGCCAAGCCGGCTAGGGGCCTCGGAAACCGGAGTAAAGCCGTATGCAGTGTTACACTCATGCTATGTGGCCTCCATCCGGCATTTAGCCAAGGCGATGGTGATTCCCTCCTCCAAGATGTGCCTACGAGCCTCCTCCAGCGAGGCCCGCGTGTCGTTGGGGTTTGTGGAGGCGGCGATGGGTGTCTTCACGCTGGTAAGTGTAGCGTTAAAGTGTTAGCCGTGACAGTAGCAGGCTCACCAGCATCTGCTGACGCCTTGCCATGAGCCGTGCTAGTGCCAGCGCCAATGACCATCACCTCCACGATGTTGGAGACGGTGGTGACATGATACGGGGTGAAGAACCCCACAGATGACGGAGGGACATCGAAGACGAGTAAGTTGCTGGGGTACACGTCGGATGTAGGCGTCTCATTGATAGAGAGCCTACTGAAGCTGGCGCATAATGCCTCAACATCGAAGTCCTCGCCAAAGTAATGAGGACCATCTTTGAGCCGCAGAACGCTAAAGAGAACGCTGGGGTTCTCCAAAGCAACGATGACGATGCTGGGAGGCGCCTCGTCATCGGACTCCTCGACAGAATCCGCATGACGGACAGGGACATCGATCATCATCGATGAAGCCTCATCGAAGGCGGGCTCCACGAGCATGCAGATCTGTCCGAGCGCGATGCCTCCGGTGGTGTAAGCGTGGGGCCCCGCCCAACGTGTGACGCCATCCAATGCTGCGGACAGCCCCACGGTGGGCGCCAAATGTCGGCGAATACTCACAACATAAGCCATGGGTAGGCTAAAGATGGTGGGAACTGAAGTGGCACCGGAGGGCGCTGGGAAGGAGTTTGGTACACGCATGGAATGCACGATGTACCCAGGTTCAGGGCTCTCCGTAGAGATAATACCCCTAATCCTGCCGGAGTGTATGATGTATGAATGGGACTACAAAGTGCTCCTGGAGCTGTATACGGAGGAGGAAGAAGGAGCTGCCTGCTCGCGTCTGCCTCTCCTCTCTGGTTAGTGTGTGTGTTAAGTTGACCGACCCTCTGCATGGAGGGGGCCAGGGGGTTTTATGGACGAGCCCACCGACCTACAATATGGATAAAAGTACAAGAGTGGGACCCGGCTGGCAGACTTGCCGGCTGGCCAGGGGGCCCACAGGGGTCTTGTCTTGTCGCTGGAGGGGCCCGCCGGCTGGGAGGTCCCGTGTGGCTGTGGGACCCGCCGGCTAGCCAATAAGGCTCTCGCGTAAGGTTAACGCAGGACACGTGTTGTACGTCCGGCGTCGTCCAGCGAGATTCTTCATGGGCAGTCGGTAAGGCCGTCTCCACTTTTCCCATGCAGAGTGCAGTAATGGAGTGGGAGTTTGATGACCGACACAGTGTAGGGTGATGGATCAGAGCCGAAGGAGGTCAGCGGCATGGTCGCCGACGCTGGGACCTGCCATGCACTCCGATCTAGTATCTTTGCTGACGCGTAGCCACCTTTAACCGTAGGGTCTCGTCATGACCTATGGTCTGATGTGTCTTGAGATCCCCAGCTGGCTAGCCTACTTGGCTAGCCGGCTGCGGCACGGCCTCCTCGACCCTAGCCGGCTGGCTTGGCCTAGGTGGCAAGGGGGAGGTAGCCGTGTCGTCTCTAGCCGACAGGGGATTCCTGGCCGACCAAAGAGTTGGTCGCCTCGCCTCCCAGCCGGTTGGTGCTTGCTAGCCGGCCAGGGGACTTGGGCCTTGTAGAATTGTTTTAGTCATTCCTTCTGGACAGAAGGCGAAGGAGCAGGCTCATTGAGCCTACCCCGGGGTTATCCCCCCGACACGGGCTCCGCGAGCACAACCTAGCAAGAGAAAAGCAAAGGGGTTACCCCCTGGCTGGTTCTTCCTCCAAGTGATGGTCATGGACCATCGGCAAGAAGTCCTTGTCGGAGAGGAGACCGCGAGGAGCGGTGATTTTCTGCTTGCCGAAGGCTCCGACGCCCCGGTAAAAGATTTAAGCGCCTCGCGACCACGGCGCAGACAGGTAAGTTTTTAAGTTTGAGATTCAGATTTGAAGTAGATAGATCTTTTGCTTTTTCCATTTGAAAGTTTCCAATCATTGTGTGAGGAGTTTGCGCGTACAGGTACCTTCCCAAAGTTTTGTGCACCTTGTCTTTGTTTCGAACTCGTTCAAACGAACTGAATGGCCGCAGAGCGCCGTCAAACAGTTGCGAACCTGATCAACAAAGCAAGCGGCTACGTAGCACCCGATTTCGTCTCAAGCTACGCTTGGCAATTTCCATGGTTGCACCGAACGCGGCAAGGAGCCTTCCCGGTAGTCGCCGACAAGCTCCCAGATTATGCAAAAACGAATCATACAAAGACCGGGATCAAAAAAGGGAAAAACAATCTTTTCATTCATCTGTTTGGGGAACTTCTCAAACACGTCACATGGATGATATAATCTACTCTAACCTAGAACTTTTGTCCTTGGCGACGAACTACGCTCACGGGACTGGAGCAAGGAAAACATGTGGAGGCCCTTGGCGCGTTCCGGGCTAGTTCCACTGGGACCAGCGTTGTGTGGAGGGGAACGAAGCCGAAGAGATGGAGGAGCAGAAGCCCAGGCGTCGATGGGAAGATGAGGCACTTGCGGTCGGTCTGACGCGGAAGGGAGCGAACCGTAGACTGACGGTGATGGTACGGCGAGCGGTTGGCCCGAGGCCAGGCCTCCTCATGCAGATATTAACTGCGAGGGGCCAGACCCGCTTCTGCTGTCATCATCGCGTGTGCTTTCCTCGCTACTCTCACGCGAGGAAAGGCATTCAGTCCTACTCGAGCTCTCTTCGCAGCAGCCGAGACGCGCACTCGAGATCCCATATAGCTTGAAGGAGAGCGTGTTCTCTGCCACTTCTTGAAGCGGAGAACATGCCTATCCCAAATGTTGTGGGCGCGAGCGAAGCTTTTCCACCTGTGGCCGAGGAACACGGTCTGAGGCCCGGTGCGCTGCGCAACCACCGACACCGCACTGTTGCCGTAGCCATGCATGCGGAGCCACAGGGTCGGGCCCCCCTCTCCTTCCGTTGCCTCGGCGAAGACACCAGGGAGTCAGAGGCGGACCGGATGGGCCCTCGTAGTTGGACAAGAAACTCCATCGGGTTCCTTCCGATATGGGCCGCCACAGTAGCAAGCCACGGGGAGGACGGAGGCGTTGGAGTAGAGCTTCGCCTCCCCCGGCCTCGACCTCCGCGGCGACCTCGGCCCCTCGCCCTTCCTCCACCACACGCGTTCGGGCCGCCTTCCGCCGCGACACCCTTAGAAGTTGTGGCATGATCCGAATGGGATACCCTCGCGGCCCTCACGACTGACGGTGGCCGACCCTGTCCCCTAACAATGGTTAGGGGCAAGTGTCACCAGCAGACAGAAGAAGATTCCAAGGACCAAGACCGAGGATTTGGTCGATCCAAGAGGAGTTGAGTGAGCAAAACCCCTCGCAAAACCCTCCCAATTTATAGGACATGGCATGGGGGCTAGCCTCCCTTACTCTAGAATCCACCACCCTGAACGACCAATCTCTCGAGCTCATGGGCGAACAGAGAACCGCCCTGATGCGCCAATGCATGCACGGGCGGGCCCAACCACTACTGCGCGTTTCAAGGCATCGTCTGCCACCTGTCCATCCATGACTATGCACGCCATGCGCGTGGCAGAGGCATTTCAGGAGACATAGAGCCACTCCGCGCACGATCTCCCACTTCACGCATTTGATGCGCGGCGTGGGAAAGGCAACCGCTAGCAGATCCACCCACAAAGGCCCGTGCACCTCTCACGGCCTGGCCCAACAACGCTCCGTGCGGGGGTCTCCTGTAGGTGTACTAAAGACTGGGGTCTCTAGTGCCCCAGACTTGTGCACGGGCGCAAAGAGCCCTTGACGGCAGGGCGTGGCAGAGTCCACACAAGATGCTCCTCCAAGATATCCAAGGCCCCAACAGGCCTGCCTTGCTGGGAAGACATTCGACGCCACGTCCGTTTAATGGACGTGATGAACACACCAAGAACAAGACCCCGGCGAGCTTCCCTCGCCGGGAAGACAGCCGAAGCCCCCGGCAAGCTTCCTTGCCAGGACAAAGACTCAAGGCCCCGGAAAGTACCCTTGTCAAGATGACGTGGCAAGGCACTAGAGGGTGACCGCCCTTACTAGAGTGCCACCACCCCCCGATTTCCAGCGCATTTCGCATGTGCCAGCGGGGCGTCCAGGTGTCGAAACACCTAGACACATGTCTTCACCAGCACTTAGTTGACAAGGACAAGATGTGCATTTAATGCACCTAACAGCGGTAGATGGATAAGCGATGCTCTAGGTTCACTGTAACATCTCATGAACCTACCATCGAGCACTGTACGTGACCCCTTTGCCAATAAAAGGAGGCCCTTAGCTCATTCACAAGGGCTTGGACTCTTTGGATATTTGGCAATAAGACGGTTATCGTCACTGTAACGAACAAGGAAAAACTCTAAATACGATCCGACGAGCAGGATGTAGGGTTTTACGCATAGCAGCCCGAACCTGGGTAAAAAGGGTTTGTCAGGTGTTGATCGTTAGATCTGCTCTTGACTTCGTCTTTCCCCGCCCTACGATCACTAGGGTATCAGGTTGATCCCCATAGGTGTCGATCTTGCATTGCCAACATCTTTGCATATAGTCCATCGCATGGAGCCTCTGGTGCCTAATCACTCTCTGGAACTCTTCAATCTTAAATGGTACTCTGATTGACTCCCAAAGTTTTGTACTAATTGTGTCTGTCACCTCCAACCACAATAGTGAAACATGGATTTTTGTAAATGTTTATGGACCCTGCCATGGTGAGGCGAGAGACCAATTCGGCAGCTAGCTTTATAACCTAAATATACTTGTCAATGAAAAATGGCTCCTACTAGGAGATTTCAATTTAATTCGCTCTCCATCTAATAGAAATATTCCTCGTGCTGATGTCAATGATATTTTCATCTTCAGTGAGATTATTGGTCACCTTGGTCTTCTTTAATTACCCCTCAAGGGTAGGTCATACACCTGGTCAAACATGCAGGACACTCCACTCCTCGAGCAGTTTTTCACCTCTGCCAATTGGACATCTTACTATCCCCTTACACAGGTGCTTCCTTTGGCTAAAACTGCATCAGACCATGTTCCATGTGTAGTGTGCATAAACACAACCATTCCCAAGTGCAACCTTTTCCGTTTTGAAAATTATTGGGTGGAAATGGCTGGTTTTCTTGATGTTGTGGAGAAATCTTGGAAGGTGCCCTCTCGAAAAGGTCATATCACTGCCATTATAATGGATAAGTTTAAAACTCTAAGACAGACACTAAAACGATGGAAAACTAGTCTTTCTAAGATCAAAGCACTTATAAGTAAATGCAATCATGTGATCTTACTTCTAGACAATCTTGAGGAATTGAGTCCCCTGTTCAGACGTGAATCCAATTTCAGGGTGATTGTACAGCTACACTTAGAGCACCTTCTCCATTTGCAGTTTCTTTACTCGAAAAAGAGAGCCACTATTAGATTTATTAGTGTTGGAGAAGAAAACACAAAAAAAATCATGCCATGCCCACTGAAAGATTTAGAAGGAACTCCATTTCATCTCTAAAGCTTGATGATGGAACTATCATCACTGACCATGAGCAAATTGTTGGTTGCTTTTGGTTAGCCTTTTAGGGCAGGATGGGTTCCTCACAAGGAATAAACCTGGCTTTTGACCTTCAGTCTCTACTTCATAGGGTAGAAGGGTTAGATGTTCTTACCCTCACTTTCACCAAGTAGGAGATGGATAGAACTATCAAACAAATGCCCACTGATAAAGCTCCAGGCCCATATGGGTTCAATGGTTTATTCTTCAAAAAATGTTCGCATATCATTTATGAGGATTTTTATAACCTTGCAAATTAATTCCTTGCAGGGACTGCAAAGCTTGAGAATATGAATTCTTCTTACATAACCCTGGTTCCCAAAAAGAGATCCCCTGAGCAAGTTGGACACCTTAGACCACTTTCTCTCACTAGGATGGTTCTGAAATTCTTATACAAAATGGTTGCCAACAGGTTGCAGTTACAAATCATGAAATGCATTCATCAAATCCAGGACTATTCAAGACTGTGTAGGTTGGACCTTGGCGTACCTACACAAGTGTCATCACTCAAAGAGACCTATTGTCATTCTCAAGCTTGATTTTGAGAAAGATTTTGACTCTATTGAACATCAATTTATCTTCCAGGTTCTGAGACACAAAGGGTTAAATGATAAATGGATCTTATGGGTAGAACAACTGCTCTCCTCTAGATCTTCCTCGGTATTGCTAAATGGGGTGCCTGGCAGAAAATTTATGTGCACGAAGGGTCTCAGGGACGGAGACCCTATGTCCCCTCTCCTCTTTACTATTGCTGCAGATTTCCTTCAAACGTTGGTAAATCAATTGTTGAGGACGGAATCATTAAGCTACCCATCCCTTGTCATGATAAGGACTTCCCAATTATGCAATATGCAGATGACACTCTTATCATCTTACCTGTTGTGGAGTCCCAATTACCGGAGTTCAAAAAAATGCTTCAGTTGTTCTCACAGTCTACTGGCCTTCAAGTAAACTACCATAAATCTGCCCTATTACCAATCAACATTGTTCACGTGGAGCTACAAAGGTTGGCAGATTCCATTGGGTGTAAGTTTGGATCCTTACCTTTCACATATCTGGGTTTGCCTGTTGGGACATCCAAGCCAAGAATTATAGACCTAATGCCCCCGGTGGATAACATGGAAACAAGACTTTCTCCTAGCTCTTCCTTCTTGGCTCAAGGTGGTAGACTGCAATATCTCACCTCTGCATATCTTCTATACCCATCTTCTTCCTGTGTAGTCTAAACATACCTCCAGTAATTCTTAAGCAATTGGAAAGGATACAAAGGCAATGCATTTGGAGAAGAAGTGGTCAAGATCATGCACCTGTTCTTGCTGCTTGGGACTTGGTATGCAGACCCTAGATGAATGAAGGTTTGGGTATTATGAATCTGCCAGTGCAAAATGTTGCTCTTCTGCTTAAACATGATGATAAGTTATTTAAGAGAGTAGAAGTGCCATGGGTTGACTTAATATGGAACACATACTACCATAACACAGTACCACAGGGCACATCACTATGTGGATCTTTCTGGTGGAAGGATATCTCCAAGAGGATGGACACTTTTATAGTTGTGACTTACATTCAACCAAATAGAGGGGATACTTTCCTCTTCTAGTCTGATTCTTGGGCACTCAGTGACTCAACTTTGCCCCTGGCTCATAGGTTCCAAAGACTATTCTCTTTTGCTATTGACACCTTCTACACCGCTGAGGAGGTTTTCAAAGCTTTTGAGACAAGCACGATGACAAGTCTGTTCCATCTACCACTTTCTGACAGAGCCTTCCAGGAATTGCAAATAGTTCAGAGCCTTTTTCAGAACCTGCGCAGGGAACAATCAAGCAAGGATGTCTGGCTTTGGAGTGGGGACAGTAACGGTTATTCTGCCAAAAAGTATTACATGCATGTCCATCAACCAATTATTCCCAACCCTCTTCTCTGTTGGGTTTGGAAGAGTTGTTGCACCATGAAAATTAATATGTTTGCCTGGATGCTCATTATGGACAAACTGAACACTCGAGACATGCTTGAGAGACGCCATGGGAATGTTCCAGACTCCAATTTGTGTGTTCTGTGTCATGCAAGGATCAAAGAGGACAGGGATCATCTTTTCTTAACCTGCATGTTCAACACGAGGGTTTGGAACTCTCTTCAAATTTCATGGCAGGGATCCTCCATGTGGGACATTATTCTAAGAGCCAAAAGAGAATTCCATCATCCTTTTTTCTCCGAAGTGGTTTTTACTTATGCAATGGTCTTCAACAATAAGCGTCCATGATTCAATAGATGGAAGTCAACTTCGTTCATGACATTTACCTTTTCTCTTATAGAAGTAAGGCTAGATTTAAAGATGATCTCCTCAAGTGGATCTCCTTTTTACCTCCCTGCACTACAGGAATCTGAGACTTTGCCGTCTTCCATGGTTGACGGCAAAGGGGGGACCCCGGCCGACAAAGGCTTTGTCGTCCGTCAGCTAAGGGCAAACTAGACGGCAAAACAAATCCGGTGAAGAGGTTATTTGCCGTCTTCTTTTGCAAGGCGGATGGCAAAGAATCTTTGACATGGGGGGGGGGCAGAAGGCAAAGAAAATGGGACGACAGATCCGCAAACGCTCCCGTTAAGTGCTAACGGCAGACTGCTTGGCTCACCTGTTCTTTGCCGTCTACCCTCCCCCCTTTGTCGTCCGCCCTCCCCTCTTTGCCGTCAGCCATGTTTGAGGCCGACGGCAAAGGTGGGCACACAACCCCTGTATCCATCCACCTTTGCCGTCAGCCCCTCCCCACATTGCCGTAGCCATGTTTGAGGCCGGCAGCAAAAGGGGGAACTCCCAGCGTGTTTCAGCCCAGGTTGTGGAGCCTTTGTCGTCTGCTGCAAGCCCTTTGCCGTTGGTGGGCGGACGACAAAGGCTCAAAACAACCCCTATTTATTCTATTTTCTATTATATCCAACAATTATCACAATAATAAGGATATATATATATATATATATTTCACAGAAACAGTTTTGTTTCCGTACTCATAACCATATTAAAATAACTTTCATCCATAATACATACATATTATGCAAGTTGTATCCGTACCAAACCATATATTACACCAGTTTCATCCATGCATACAAAGTTTCATATATATCCATATACTACAATAGTTTCAATCCAAGCTTCCGTGAAGCCATGGTAGAAGAAACCATATTCAAGCATTCCATCAATATAATCCAAGCTTCCCGTGAAGTGAATGTAATCTGCAAATGGCAAATAAGAAAGTTAGAAGAAGAAGACTAGGTGAAGAAGAGAAGTATAGGTTACTTCGGAGAGAACTTAGCTAAGTATAGGCCATTTAATAGCTAAGTTAGGTGGAATAGGTCATGTTTGAGCTACATAGCCTTATTATGTCATTTAGGAGAGAATTTAGCTAATTATAGGTCATTCTAGAGCTAACTTGGATAAAATATGTCATTTTATAGCCAACTATGATTATTAAGCCATTTTGAGCTTACTATGTCATTTTGTAGCTAAATTAGTTATTTTATTGAGCTAACCAAGGTTCTTATGATTTTTTACCTAACTAAGCTAATTACGTCATTTTGGAGGATAATTAGCTAAGTATGTCTTTGTTGGGGAAAATAAGCTATGTAGAAGAAGAAAGAGAAGAAGCAAGAAGAGAAGAAGCAAGAAGAAAAGAAGAAGGAGAAGAAAAAGAAGAAGAAGAAGAAGGAGAAGGAGAAGGAGGAGGAGGAGGAGAAGGAGAAGGATAAGGAAGAGGAGAAGAAGAAGAAAAGAAGAAGGAGAAGAAGAAGGAGAAGAAGGAGAAGGAGCTTCTCTCCTCCTTCTTTTCCTTCTTCTTCGTCCTTCTCCTACTTCTTCTCTTCTTCTTCTCTTTTTCTTCTTCTTCCTTCTTTTAATTTTTCCTCTTTCTTCTCCTCTTGTCCTCTTCTTCGAGCTAAATTAGCTAATTATGCCTTTTTGCAGCTAAATATGTCATTTTGGAGGATAATTAGGTAAGTATAGGTCATTTTTTATTAAATAGACCATTTTCGAGCTAACTAAGCTAATTATGTCATTTAGGTGGAAGCCAAGCTAAGTATAGGCCATTCTAGAGCTAACTTAGGTAAAATATGTCATTTTGGACCCAACTATGATTATTAAGGCATTTTGGGTCTAGCTAAGCTAATTTTACGCTATTTAATAGCTGATTTTTAGCTAAGTATGTCTTTTTGGAGCTAAATGGGCTAATTATGTCATTTTAGAGGAAAACAGCTAAGTGTATAATATTCATGAGCTAACCAAGATTCTTATGCCATTTTGAGCTTATTATGTCATTTTGGAGCTAAATAGGCATTTTAATGAGCTAACTAAGGTTCTTATGCCATTTTGAGCTTATTATGTCATTTTGGAGCTAAATTAGTCATTTTAATAAGCTAACCAAGGTTCTTATGATGTTTTTACCTAACTAAGCTAATTATGTCATTTTGGAGGATAATTAGCTAAGTCTGTCTATGTTGGGGAAAATAAGATACGTAGAAGCAGAAAGAGAAGAACCAAGAAGAGAAGAAGAAGGAGAAGAATAAGAAGAAGGAGGAGGATGAGAAGGAGGGCTCCTTCTCCTTCTTCTTCTCCTTCTTCTTTTCTTCTTCTTCTCTTCTTCTTCTTCTTCCATCTTTTCATTTTTCCTCTTTCTACTCCTCTTGTCCTCTTCTTCGAGCTAAATTAGCTAATTATGCCTTTTTGGAGCTAATTATGTCATTTTGGAGGATAATTAGCTCATTATAGGTCATTTTTTATTAAATAGGCCATTTTGGAGCTAACTAAGCTAATTATGTCATTTAGGTGGAAACCAAGCTAAGTATAGGCCATTCTAGAGCTAACTTCGGTAAAATATGTCATTTTGGAGGCAACTATGATTATTAAGGCATTTTGGAGCTAGGTAATCTAATTTTAGGCTATTTAATAGCTTATTGTTAGCTAACTATGTCTTTTTGGAGCTAAATTGGCTAATTATGTCATTTAGATGGAAGCCAAGCTAACTATATGTCGTTTTGGAGCAAACTTGGGTTAAATATGTCATTTTGGAGCTAAGTATGCTTAATAAACCATATTGGACCATTATGCGGTTGTTAAGCAAAACGCTAGAAATAACATACCATTATCGTCATTACAGCGGTGAAGCATGGTGGCTCTTCCTTGTTTCACCTGGAGAAGGCTGCCCTGGAGAAGGCTCCGCTGTAGAAGGGTCGTGCGATGCATTTCAGGAGATATTCTGCACCAAACATCGTTTGCAATGTGTCATTAGCATGACGACACTCTTAAGATCACTCCATTGAAATGAAACTCACCGTCCCCGCCATGTTAATGACTTGCATCGCCGGAGGGACGTGGCCGGTCTTCTCGCAGATAGACTGTACATTTGGTTCGACAAGTCAAACTTTTTAGTTATTAATGAAACGGACATTAAAATGCAAGATTTGAAATAATATGAAGAAGAAACTTACCACGAAGAGCTCGTACATGGCCCTGTTAGACGCATCATTCCATGCCCTCTCCGCCTCCACCAATGCAGTCATCCTCTCCTCCAACTCCTTCATCTCCTTATCGTTCTCCGTCAAAAGCGCCTGCATTGCCTCTCTCTCTTTCAGAATAGCAGCCTGCAACACAACTCATTGTTAGCATTGTAATCATATTGGATCCCACGCACAACATAATCCGAAAAGATAGTTGAGTCCATTAAACTAACCTCGATGGCGAGCTCGACTGGCCGTGGACGAGGTGTTATGTTAGGACAGGAGCTCGCTTGGCGTGCCTTTATCTGCCGGAGAGTGCTAGGACAATGTATAAGGCCATATCCAATGGCGATCGAGCCATGGGGCCTCCCGTTGCCAGCTATCATCACCAGCTCTGGATCAATAGGCCCCTCGCTTGTGTTAAAGTCCTCCCCTTTCCTCGCCTTCCCGTGATCTCTGTACTTCACGATCTTGTGGTGGGAGGAGATGTTGGTGAAGTTTTCTGGATGCTCGAGGTCAGACTCAGAGAATGCCTTGACCTTCTTGTACGAGGCAGTATGGGCCATCGCATACAGGTCGTACATCTGTGGCACCTCCGTCTTATTGTGACGCGCCTAGAAGAGAAAGAGAGGAAAATTATATTAATAAAAGGCTCAAGATAGCATTAAGAATTAATTGCATGAGGCATGAAACAAACAACATACCCAGTTCTCGCCAAATAGGATTAAGTTGACGCTCCCTTGATGGTGTGGCACACCAACCATTTTGCCACGCCTCTCCTTGGTGTTGTTGTGGGTGGCCTCCCACGTTTCGGAGCACCATTGATCCACCAAGGCCTCCCAACAATCCATCTTATCCACACACCATCTCTGGGGCACCTAAGTTAATAAAGATAAATTTGAGCGCGTAAGAACCAAATCAAGGAGACTAACTACAAAGCCTTAATAATATGTAATTACCTTCATGGAATACTCCTTCTCCATCTTACAATCGCGGCACTTCGCCTTGTCCTTCCGAATAAGCCGCGAGGCATAGTTGTCTCGAAGAGCCTGCACCCGAGTCTCATGCAAAAAGTTTTGAAGTTGGCGGCGACATTTGGTTTCGATAACCTTGGCCGCGTCCTCCTCATATCCCTCCTCACACCTGTAGTAGGTCTACAAACGAGACAACACCGATTAGTACAATAACTAGCTATGGTTGATTTATAATTGTGTAAAGGAGAAATTACACAGAACTGTCGGATCACCATGTCGGCCCTCGTGTGGCACAAAACACCGTCGATCTCCACCTCCGGCGGGACCGGGGCACCCAAGTAGTGCTCCCAGGTCATTCCTACCTCTCGCCCCTGACCGGGCAACGTAAAAAACCCCGGGAAGTTTTGACGGCAAAGCACACGAAGGACGCTGTTGGGCTTGCGGACACCCTTGGCAACAATCCATCCCCTGCAGTATGACAAATTAAAGCCAAAACATTAGATATTTGAGAAAACGTGAAGGCAAAAGGTTAAATAAGAGTAAATTAACTTACTTGTCCCCATTTGGCTTAATCGACCACCTCTGCTGGCGGGTCGCCAGCATGAGCGGGAGCACCGAACTACCATGCTGGTAGACGGTAGCCCCCTCACCCAGCTCCTCGTCGCTATCAGCATGGCCACTTGGCTCAAGCTGACCCAGATCAGCCCAGGTATCCCACTGGGTCTCTGGGGACGTACCCTCATCCCTGCTTTGCTTCCATGTCAATTGGAAGAAAGCCTCTAGGACACGAGTCTCGTGGGTCGAAGGCTCATCGACCTAAGGCTCCTCGACCAGAGGCTCTTGAACCGGAGACCGTGTAGCCTCCAGCTCAGACGAATCCACCCTAGAAGTCATGTGCTCAGGTGAATTAGCTTGGGGTGGCGGCGCGTAAGACGTGGCAGCCACCGCCTTACCTCTGCCGCGGCCACGTGTACCTTTAGTACAACATAAATACCAACATGAGTAATAAAATGTATATAAATACCAACATGACTACAACATAAATACCAACATGACTACAACATAAATACCAACATGAGTAATACCTTTAGTACCTCTCGGCTTCATGGGGGGTCGACCTCCTCTCATGGGGGCCGTGAGAGTCGAAGAAGCAACCACTCCATGCAGAGTAGAGAGCAACGCTCTCCAACGAGGCGAGGCAGGAATGGAAGTACCCATCCCACCACTCGCCGACGAAGAAGGAGCCGCAGAGTGCTTTCGACCCTTTCCTACCATCTTTCAGCACTTGTCATGACAAAGAGTAAATGAAATTAGTACAACATAAATACCAACATGAGTAATAAAATGTATACAATTTAAGGGTATCATCGTCATAAATACCAACATGACTAATAAAAATTGAATACCTAACATGAACTCATAATTTATATATAGTAATAGTTGAATACCTCACATGAACTAATAACAATCGTGCTCGTCTATATATGCTTCGGGGTCAATAAATGCATCATGATCATCACTATCATCAATAAATGCATCATCATCATCACTATCAGGAAGAACATGTGGATGGTCACCATTATGTAATTGGTCAAGAAGTGACAGGTCATCCGCAGCAGTAACCTCTTCTTCTTCCGGCTCTTCCTGTTCGGGCTCAGGGGTTAAGACGGATTCGATGTTGCTATCTACTTCAATGTTCTAGGGTGAAGTAGAGCGGTTCTTGAAACGTTTCTTGATTATACGTGTTTCTTGGAAGAATACTCCTTCATATGTGTCTGGGTTAATGTGAGGTTCATAATCCTCTTCATTGGGGGTAGGTGGTCTAAAATGTGGTGCACTTCATAAACGACATCCCAACCTTTCAGATTTGGATTAGTTTGGCAGGCCCAAAGTAGATAGAAAACTTGTGTCGCCTGTTGAGCCGTAATATAGACATCGGGAACATCTAAGTGGGTGTTTTGGTTGATTTCGACTGCTCCTATATGTTCATAAGTCCTTCTAGTCTCCGTGGGCTCAAACCAATAACATTTGAAGACTACGACGGTCGGTGGGTTTTCACCATAGAATAGAAGTTCATAAATTGCTTCAACTCTATGCTTAATACTTGGTGCCTCCTTTGCTGATAGGAGAGACAGAACAATTTGTTGTCTTTAGGTCGGGAATAGATAGCTCTTTGCCAAAGGTACGAAAGTGATACCCGTTGATGTTGTATTTGTCAAATGAACGGACCTTAAAGTCAAAACCGTTAGCGACTTGTCTCAACTCGGCGTCCATAGACTCTGCATCAACCTACAAGTTAAATACGAAAGAATGGATGCATTAGCCGCAAATTAGATCAAGAAATCGAATGGCCCATTAATGATAATTAATTACCCTTTGTTTGAACCAAGAGCTGAAACCGGGATAGTCACCTCCATGCTTTGCGAGAAGCTCATACTCTTCGACGGAATCCTTTTCGATGACCGCCCCATCCGAGAATTCGGCGACGTATCAACTATATCAAATATCCAGGAATAAGAGTATTTGAAAGAAACTAGAAGTTGCGGAACAATAATTTACCGAGGACTTACTCGATGTATGGCCGCACTTTTGTTAGGTTGGTGAACATATACAATGAAATGGTCCGCCATTCTTCGACATCCAATGATTTCCCTTTCGAAGCACCGGATGGTGCGAGCCTCCCTTTGAATAGGCTAAGGTTGGATCGACCTTTTTTTGGATTGACATCATTGTACCGAGGCTTTGGGTTATGCAAATGATGATTTTTGGCTTCGTAGTGTGCTGTCACGAAGTTAATCAATACCTCGACCATCGATGCTTCAGTTCTACGTTTATTTCACACTTAGCTCAAAGCGTCTTGCGCATCCTCTCAGTTGAGTAGCACCATCAATTTTGAACGCCCCCCAATCTTGCCTCGGTCAGGATATGAAAAATCAAATGCTGCATTGGATTAAAGAAGCCCGGTGGAAAGATCTTTCCTAATTTGCAGATCAACCCCGTTGCCAACTCTTCTGTTGCCAACACAAAGAGAACGGAAGAAATAGCTCAGCTCTGCCATTCATCCTCAGGGATAAAGCCACGCAACATCACCGGCATTACCTGCTCAATCCATATGTGCCAATCATGACTCTTGAGACCAAATATTTTCAATTTCTCAAGACTCGCTCCCCTCTTTAGATTTGCAGCATACCCATCGGGGAACATCAACCGCATTTTCACTGATAATAGCATTTCCCTCATAGCTGGCCTTTCAAGATTGAACCATGCCTTTGGCTTCGCTATGCTTTGCTTTCCTTTCCGTTGTCGCAAGTTTTGTAATGGTCTATCACATAGAGCCTCCAGGTCGATTCTAGCCTTAGGATTATCTTTTGACTTCCCCTCTATGCCGAACAATGTACCAAAAATGGCCTCCGCAACATTCTTTTTAGTGTGCATCACGTCGATGTTGTGTGGACAAAGGAGGTCTCTGAAGTAAGGCAGATCCCATAAGCATGACTTGTGAGTCTAGGCGTGTTCCATATTATAGCCTTTGAAGTATCCTGGACGCAAAGGATCAGGCTCGAGAGCGTTTAACTGATCAAGGGTGTGTTGGCCTGTCAACGCAACTCGTGCAGTGTTTTTGACAACTCTACCTGTGATGAAAATTTTCTTATATTTCCAAACTTATGGTCAGGATCCAGGAATTGTCTATGCATGTCGAAGCAAGAAAACTTGCGACCAGCCTGCAGCCAAAGAAAGTGAAGAGCTGCCTTGCATGTGGTGCACGGGAACCTTCCATGCACACACCAACCAGCAAATACCGCAAACGCCGGATAATCATGCGTCGAGTACATGTACCATACATGCATTTTGAAATTTGTTTTGGTAGCGGCGTCGTAGGTCTTGATCCCATTATCCCAGGCTTCTTGCAACTCATCCTTAAATGGCTGCATGTACACATTCATATTCTTCCCCGGATAGTTGGGCCCTGGAATTATCAACGTTAGGAAAATGTTCTTTCTTTTCATAATCTCTCCGTGTGGGAAATTGAGTGGAATGACAAATACAGGCCAACAACTGTGTTGTGCTGCCGTCATACCATACACATTGAACCCATTCATGGTGATGGCAACTCTAGGATGCCTTGGATCTTCCGATTTATCCTTAAGTAATGCATCGAAGTGCCTCCACGCAAAACCATCTGAAGTGTGTACCAACACCTTGTTCCCGTCCGCATCTAGTTCAGTTCTTTTGCCCAATTTGTGCCATGTCATCTGTGTGGCCGTCTCTTCGACCATGAAAAGACGTTGAAGTCCTGGTACGTTTGGCAGATACTGAAGAACGCTAATGGGGATTTTGTCTGATTCTTCTCACCCATACCGTGTCTACCACAATATACCTGGAAGAATTGCAAATGGGGCGATAGTTCAAGGCTGCATACTCAAGCCAAAATAAGGCACATCCATTCTCGCATGCATGTATCTTCTTATAGAAAGCGTCCAAATATCGTCATCATCACGTCGTAGCATTCTCTGCCTAGGTTGAATTGACCCTTCAAAGCCATTACTTGCGCGATGGTTTCCAGCTGACAAAGCTCAGTCTGCTCGTGGAGAGGACGTTTTGAAGACTCCAACATTTCATAGAAGGCATTTGCATATTCCTCCATCTCATCGTCCGAATCCCGAGCATCATCAAAGTCTTGTACCATGTTTTTGATCCCGGTACCATGCTCGTCGGTGCGACGAAGAATCACCTCAGCTCTGGCACGTTGGTCAGAGTCACCATGAAAATTCCACACCATATAATTAGGCGTAAAACCCCACTTCTGTAGTTGTTTACCCATTTCAAACTTTGTCTGCTTTTTCCAGTTGTCGCAGTTGGGACAGGGGCACCATGTTTTTTGCTGGCCATTTGCAAATGCGGCTCTCACAAACCCCCTGGTTTTTGTTAACCATTCATTGGTCATGTATTTCTGACTAGGGTGACCAGTGGACATCCAAGCACGATCACTCATGTTGCCTCGCTACCTATGGGCGCACAAGAAATAAATATATAATTCATCATCTATATTCATCCGCTAATGAAGTTTGTCAGTTTTATTACGTCCATGCAAACTACACGCTAATAGGTAAAGATAGGTCCTAATCCCACCCGAGTATGTGTAGATTGGGTTCGTTTTCCCATGCTCTGCTCCAAATGTGACGCAGAATTTCAACAGCACCTCCCCGCTGTTCTCCTGATACACGTCTCGGCAATAAGCCGTGAGGATGTGTACCCGAAGAACAACGGGGAGGCACTGACGAAATTCTGCATCAGATCCGGAGCATAGCATACGGGAAAATGAACCCAATCTACACATACTCGAGCTGTCCATGGATAACGTTGGACAATTCAAAAGGATTGCAGTTATAAATATGCAAAGACATGCATATTTATAGATGTCACCCTTTCGAACGGGAGACGCATACTAGTCACGCACACTCATGATTGAAGAAACCTATAGCTAGAAAGTTTCATTGGCACGAACACCAGAACAAAGAAATTAAGGGGGTAGGAGGAGAAGTCATTTGTGCTCACCAACAAACGCAAGGGCGGAGCTCGTCCAACGCACGTGGAGGTCGTCGAACAACTCCACATTGAGATTCACCCGATCAAGACAAATATGACGTTTTCATAATTAACATGGTCCGAAAATATGTGACCTAACTCATAATTTACAAAACTATGACCCGGTTAGCCTCTCGAAGGCCGAAAAGCACCTTCTCGTTCAACAGGAGGCACAACAGGTGTCGGGGGTCGGGGCTTAGTGGCATCGGGAGTCAGTGGTCTCGGGTGTCGGTGGCGTTGGGGGTCGGGAGTTAGTGGCATCAGTAGTCGGGTGTCGGTGTCGTCGGGGCTCGAGGGTCACTGGCGTCGGGGGTCGGGGGTCTTTTCGGTCAAAAAGAGGCCGAAGAGGTGTCAGGGGTTGGGGGTTAGTGGCGTCAGGGGTCGGGGGTAGGGGGTCGGGGGTCGAGGGTCGAGGGTCAGTGGCTTTGGGGGTTGGGGGTCGAAGGTTAGTGGCGTCGGGGCTCGGGGGTCGGGGGTCAGTGGCGTCGGGGGTCGGGAGTCGGGGGTCGGTGGTCGGGGGTGAGTGGCGTCGGTTGTAGGGGGTTGGGGGCCGGGTGTCAGTGGCATCGGGTGTCGGGGGTCGGGCGTTGGGGGTAGGGGGCCAGGGGCGGGGGACGGGGGTCGGGAGGGAGGTGGGGCTGGGGCGGCGGCCGGGAGGGAGGGTCCTCCTCCTCCTCCTCTTCTCCTCTTCTTCTCCTCTTCTCCTTCTTTCTTCTTCTTCTTTCTCTTCTTCTTCTTCTTCTTCTTCTTCCTTCTCCTCCTCTTCTTCTTCTTATTTTTCTTCTTCTCCTTCATCTTCTTCTTCCTCCTTCTACTTATTCTTCCTATCACTAAACCTAATATTATCTAACTGTAAACCTAGCACTAAACTACATACATAATCTAACCTAACAATTAAACAACAAAAAGAAGAAGAAAACTGAAACAAAAACAAAAAAGAAGTAAAAAACTCACGGAGGGTGCTGGGGTCGCGGCCGGGAGGGAGGTAGGAGGGGGCGGCGGCCGGAGGGAGCAGGTGGGAGGAGCGCGGCGGCTGGGCGGGAGGTGGGGCTGGGCCGGGGGCACACGGGGAGGGGGTCGCCGGTGCGAGGGAGGTGGAGCTAGGCGGCGGCCGGGAGGGAGCAGGTGGGAGGGGGGTGGCGGTGCGGGTGGCTGGGTGGGAGAGAGAGGGGGTGGAGCGGGTGAGAGAGAGGGGTTGGGGTGCATTGGGGGGAGCATCGCCCGTTAGGAGCAGGTGGGAGGGGAGCCCTTTTCCATTTGGGGGCGGACAACAAAGAGGCGGGGGTTGGGGTTGAAAATGGCCGTTAGGAGCGCTTGGGGGCACCTCTTTGCCGTCTGCCATGGTTTTGTTTGCCGTGTGCCTTTGGTGTCTTTGCCATCTGCGAGCAGACGACAAATAAAAGGCATATGACAAAGAATATCTATGTCATCCACCTTCTCTTTGCCGTCTGCTAGTTGTAAGCTGACGGCAAATATCTTCTTTGCCCACAGGGGGCGGACGACAAAGACTAGGCCCATGGCATATTTTATTTTTCCACTAGTGATGAGGTTTGTATACCCACCCCCCTTGTATTTTCTTGTCCTATCATGTACATAAACCTCTTGTGAGTTGAAATAAAGGTAAAGGTTGTGGGTTGTTTACCCTACAGTAGTTGGTCAAAAAAAAGACAATAGCCAAAGTTGACACTCATGAAGAACAGATTCTCGATGCTTCAATCAATCCGGCAACCACTATTGAAATGACGTCAATGGATGAGCCAGTTTGAACAGACGAACAAGTACATACTATAGGTACCATAACTACTCCTCCTGCTAATCCGACGAATCCGGGTCGAGATCCTAGCCCGGTGACTCATGTGGATGATCCCAATCCACCGACGGATCAGAGTGATCTAGAGGTTGTTTTGGTTAAGGAACAATTTGGATCTCCCGTTGCTTCCACCACTCTAGCAAAGATTGTATCTAAGGAAGAGATAGTGAATCTGGACAAAGAGAAAAATCAGTTGAAGCTTCCAAATATATCTTTGTTGGGTGTTGAAGAGGTCCACCGGTAATACTTGACTCGGTTATCTGACAACCGGGATACTAAAGCCGATATGATTCACACTCTTAAGGAAAAATATGAGGTAAGACTCATGCTTACCTATTTCCATTGTCAATTCCACTCTCTCTTTTCTATATATCGCCTGTAGCCGCAAGGCTGGCTCAACTTCTTGAGATGATTCAGGTCTTTTATGATTTTGTGATTTGAGATTCGACCCGTAGCCCCCAAGGGCCGTCTCAACTGCTTAATATGGGTCGGGTTTTAGATATTTTGAAGACGAATTCGACCTATAGCCCCCAAGGGTCTGCTCATCTTCTTGAGATGAGTTGGGTCTATTATAAGTTACTTAAGGGAGTATATGCATTAGCCCCCAAGTGCCAAGTTATTGCTTGCAATCTGCTTGGGACTTGCTTATATTCTTCATTATTTATTTTTGCCTTGCCTCCAGTTTATCGTCACCTTCCTCAGGGTGTCTTTGTAATCCAAATTTCTGATAAACTTCATATCTCTGTCAGAGGCTCATCGGTGATGCCCAATCCATGGTTGCAGACCTGCAAATGCGTCTTAAGGAAGAAACGAGCTTAGAGTTTAAGTTGAATCCATGGTGGCTCTTTTCCAATGCTCTCTTTGTGAGGCGCGGGATCGTCTTGAGCAAGCCATGAAAAACTTTGAAACAGAGAAAATTGCTCTTTTAACCGGTGCTGAGGAAGCCCAAGGGAAACTTTCCCCTTTCATAGAAAATCACGCCACTTTGGTGAAGCAACTCAATGAGATGTTGAGTGACATCTTTGGTAAGCTTTGCATGATCTTTATCTCCTTATATTTCCTCAACTTATGTTTATACTTGTCCTGCAGGCCAAACCGATCAGTCCCTGGTGCAACTGCCCTTGATGAAGTTAAAAGCAATTTTTTCCTATGTGGAAAAGCTATACACCGGGTTTTTTTGTTCTATCATGGCTGCAAAGTATCGAAAGTATCGACCATGAATTATCAAAGAAATGCTAAATCAACTCTCCACCATGCTGCAATGGGTCTCGGAGACCCAGAAATCAGCAGCTCGTGGCGGGGCATACTTGGCTCTCGCACGTGCCAAAGCATATCTACCAGAGCCTGATTTAGCGGCTCTCAAGGATAGGTTTCTGTAGTATAAACTGTATGGCTCTGAATTTTCTCGAGAATACTTTGCTCGAGTAATGCAGGAAACCCAGTCGCTGGCGACTCTTCTTGCATAGCAGGTCGGCACATGTCAATATTATGCAGCTTATACTTCTGATAATGAACGCGTTCCGATGCGAAAAGATGAGCCTCTAAACTAATCCTACCTCATTACAAGAAAAAGACTGCTCCTTATGTTGGTGCATCTACTTTGAATATAACAGCATCGAACTTTGGGTCGTTGAATTAAATCCAATGGATTCAGGAAGGCCAGCAAGACATCAATGATGAAGATGAGCTGGAAGAATCGGATACTGAATCAGCCGGGGTAGAAAACTGAGGGCGTGTCAAAATGTCTCGCCTAGTAGAACAACTAGTCCCATGTATTAAAACATATTTGAACTTTTATCAACTCCTGATGTGAGTTTGTAATAGGGGTAGTAAAAACTCTGGAAAGCTTTTGGTCGTGTCATGGAGCACGCTTGTCTTTTCTTTTTAGCTTGATGCAGAAGACCTTGTTATGACATTCCTTCATCCTTGTTTTCCACGATGAGTCGACTAATATGGCTTGTTATTGAAACAGTTGTAACACTTTTCAAAGAATCGTGTATCTTTAATAGGTAGGCTCAGTGAGACACGGTAAAGAGGTAGCACTTTTTAAGCCGACAATGAGGTTGATCCGCACAACCCCCCTCCCTCTTTTAAATTTCTCACCTCATTGTCGTCAGAGGGGAGCAATTCGAACTGATCATAATATTCTTATAAGCTCTAAAACCCGGCTATTCATGATAACCTTAAGATAGTATTCCTTCTTGGAAAACGTTTGACATAAAAATCACATAGGATATTAAACATGGTTCATAGGCCGGCTCAGTGAGACGCGGTAAAAAAGGAGACCGACTTTCAAGGCTCAAGTCTTGCTTCAATGAAGCGGATATGATAACCCATGGTTTATCCTTGCTTTTAATATGTTGGATCTAATGTGAAAAACGAATGTTTTAGCCTTGCTAATTCAGGGTCCACAATGAATTGAATAGTCAAGAGTACATAAAGTCACCGGATCAGAGTCACATCAAACATACCGGTAGGTTTAACCATTTTGTGGCGTCTTTGCCGATCAAGAGGGTGAGAAAGCTAAACTCGATGAGTTGGAAGCCCCAAAGTGACCTATGATCAATAGAAAGCCCAATAGAGATTGAAGAAGACACTAGCCCCCAAATAAGTTGGCTTAATTCTATTGACCATTATAATTTATTTGGACTTGTAGCCCCAATCAACATATTTAAATGATAGAAACTCGTGCTCAGGTTATGGCTAAAAGATGAGCTTTATTAGATTCAAAATATCATAGAAGTATGTACAGAATTTGGTGGTCGATACAAAGATAATGAATTGGTGGCTCTTAATATGATAGCGCCGAATATTTGCCCGGGTTGACTTACTCGACCGGTGGCTTAATTGAAGGGCTCTTTACCAGCATCGTGTGTGAGGGATTTTAACTTTTCGGCAGCGCATCCAAATCAGCATAAGCTGCATCCCCTTCCTCGCATTCATGGGCTATTTTTCTGCTACCTCCTACTATTATGGTGCCTTTTGGACTCGACATCTTGAGTTTGAGGTAGATATAACAAGAACGAGCCATGAAACGGGCGTAAGCCAGCCTCCCAAAGAGTGTGTGATAAGGGCTTCTTATCTTCACCACCTTAAACATTAAAGGTTGACATCTGGAATTATGTTGATCCCCAAAAGCAATGTAAAGCTTAATCTGCCCTACCGGACATGCTGACTTTCTAGGAACGATACCATGAAAACCGTGGACGAAGTTTGCAAACTATTGTCGCGCAAGATCACCCCCCGGAAAGTGTTATAGTATAGAATGTTGATACTACTCCATCCATCCGTAAGAACCTTTGTGAGGGTATAACCACCAACCTGAGGTCCTACCACCAATGCTAGATCTCTCGGGTTATTAACCCGGGGAGGGTGATCCTCTCTATTCCAGATAATTGGTCGTTCAAACCAATTGAGATATCTTGGGACCGTCGGCTCTATCATGCTTATGGATTTCTACTTACGCTTCATGTCCTCTTTGCAAACGTTGGTGGTGGAAATGTGGTATTGACCATTATTCAGCTACTTAGGATTGCTCTGAAATCCACATTGATTGCTATTTTGCTGATTGCCTAGATCAGGATGCTGCCTATTACTAGTGTTCCCTTGACGCTATTAGTCCGACCTTGAGCCACCGGGATCATTAAACACTCGCCATGGGAAGCCTCCAAATGACCCGCCTTGTGAACTGAGTTGATCGTACTCACGCGGATGTCCACCATTAGCCCACTAGTGGCCCTGGAAAGCTTGATTCCTAAATTCCTGCATGATATAGCAATTCTCCCATGAGTGATTTGATGGCTTGTCCTGAGTACTATGCTTTGGGAAGGGTGCTTTGAGTGCTTCCTCACAATTGTGCGGCTCATTAGTATTACAACGTCCTCCAAAACGACGCTGATTCTTAAACCCAGTGTTGCTATTGGCCACAAACTCTGATCCACCCTCAGGTTGTTTTTGTCTATTATTTTGGTTTCCGTGGTTTCCACTTTGCTGGTTACCCTTACCACCTTCGCCTTTCTTGTTTTCCCCGGCTTTCTCCTCCTCTGTGCTGGGAACATTCGTTCCATCTGACTCGGCGTATCTTTTCAGAACATCCATCAAATCGCCCATACCTTGAGTCTTCCGCTTTAGACGGCCCAATTTCAAAACTAGCGGCTAGAACTAACAGTTTTTCTCCAAGGTTAGAACGGCTTGTGAGGCTGTAATATTGTCTAGTGAATGGATGATTTCTGCAATCCGGCGAGTCCAATGATGGGACGACTCGCCCATGCGCATAACACAATCTTGGAGATCCTCAATTGTCATCGGACTTTTGCATGATCCATGTAAATATTTTATGAACCGTTCCTTCAGATTTTCCCAAGTGTTAATGGAATTGGGCGAAGGTTTTTCAACCAAGTTCGAGGCAGTCCATCCAACATCATTGTCAGATACTTCGCACATACCATGTCACTCACATCGAGCATATCCATGGCTAGCTCGTAACTTTCAATCCATGCTACCAGCTCGAGATCTTCTGTGTAACTTGGCACCTTGCGAGGTCCTTTGAAATCCTTAGGCATGGGCTCGCTGCAAAGAGTCGGGGGTAAGCAACGAACACTAATCATTCTAGGGATATTTTCTGCCTCCCTGTGTTGGTGCCTGGTGTTCTTCCGCTTGCAGTTGAGCTTCCCTCCTTGCGGGTGCTTCCGCCTCCATCTGTGAGGCCACTCTTGTTGCATCAACTATATGTTGGGAATTCTGTAATACTGGCAGGGTTGGGGAAACCCGGGGCTGCTAGCGCAACTTGGTACTGTAAATAGCTGACGACTCTTCATGACGGCTGATATAGGGAGTAGAGTGCATCCTATCCCGATTGTATGAGAATTGCGCTTGCTGGGCCACTGTTGTCTTCAGCTTGTCAATGGCGTTTCTAGCTTCAATATCAATCAGGGTCTTTCTATGTATTGGGAGTGCCTCCAATTGTGCATTGCCGCCAGCATATTGTCACACAGGATTAGAAAAATGACCCTACAGTGCGTGAAAATGTTGTGGTAACGCATGAGCCGGAGGAGGCTGTGCCGGTGCTGGTTGAGCGAGGTCTACCTGTGTAGGAGTTGGAATGTGAACAACGACAGGTGCGCCAGGTGTGTGTGGACTGGCGAACAAGCAAGTTGGCGTTAGATTTTGTGGCAACCGGGACATATGCCTCATGTGGTGAACTGCCTCATGAGATTTTTGTCGAAGCCCTAGCCGCCAGGTGTCTGTTCTCAAATGATCTGACTCATCTTGGATTCGAGCCTCCAACTCTGCCATCCGGGTATTCTCGGTGTGTATCTCCCACTGGACCCTAGCCATCTCCGCGTGAATTTTTAATAGTTCAACGTTATGCTTCTCCTGCTTTTCCATAGTGACAGGACCCACAAGAAGTTTGACCATCTCAGCCACCAGATTCGTCATAGCCTTAGTTGGCATTTTGCCTAACCCGCCGACGCCGTTGGTGGCTCGTTCTGCAGATCGAACTGGAGTCGTCGTGACCCCAACCATATAGCTCGAAACTTGATGAGGCGGATATGTTGTAGGCAACAAACTTCATTATTCTTATGGGGACATGTTGTAAGCATTAAACTTTATTAGTTTATTAGGCTAATTAGGTTAGTATTATTAGTTTATTAAGTTAGTTTATTAGGTCAATTAGGTTAGTTAGTTAGGTTAGAAGAAAAAAAGAAGAAAAGAAGAAAAGAATTAGAAGAAGAGTAAGGAAAAGAAGAAAATAATTAGAAGAAGAATAAGGAAAAGAAGAAGGAAAAGAAGGAGGAGAAGAAGAAGAAGAAGAAGAAGAAGAAGAAGAGGACGAGGAGGAGGAGGAGGAGAAAAAAGAAGAACAAGAAGAAGAAGACGAAGAAGAAGAAGAAGAAGAAGAAAAAGAGGAGATAGGAGAAGAAGAAAGAAGAGGAAAAAAGGAAAAGAAGGAAGAAGAAGAAGAATAAGAAGAGGAAAAAGGAGAAGAAGTAAGAAAATCAGAAGAAGAATAAGGTGACATCCCGACACCCCAACACGACACCCCGACACCCCGGCACAACACCCCGACACCCCGGCATGATGCCCCGATGCTCTAACACCCCGGCACAATGCTTAACACCCCGACATGACATCCCGATGACACATCGACACAAAACTCCGCACAGCAGGTAATACGCCGCCCGTGATGCCAGTGACCCCCAACCCCCGACCCCTGACACCTCTTCAGCCTCTTGTTGCCGAAAAGGTGATATTCGGCGTTCCAGAGGCCGCCGACCATGGACCTCACCAGGAGAATGCTCGGAGAGGATAGGAGAGGCAGAGAAGAGAGGTCTCCGAAATTGTGAGAGTTGGCTTGCTGACCCTCCGACCATGCATCGCCATACCTGAGGGAGCCTGGGACGAGAGAGTTAGGGGGTTCCTCGACATTGATGGATCCCTAGATGATATCTATATAGGTCATATATTTGTGTTAGGTCATATATTTTTCGATTTTGTTAATGAACACAAAATATTTGTGTTGATCGGATGGATTTACATGTGAAGTTGTCTCGTCTGCTATTCGAAGACCTCCCCGTGCGTTCGACGAGCTCCACCCTTGCATTCATGGGTGAGTACAAATGGCATCTCCTCCTCGCCCCTTAATTTTCTCTAGGTCGGTCTGTACATGAAACTTCCTAGATATAGGTACATTAAATTATCAATATGCGTGACCAGTATGCGTCTCCCGTTCGAAAGGATTACAATTAAAGTTGTGGATGCATTTGCATATATTTATAACCATGATTCTGCCGAATTGTCCAACTTTATCCATGGACATCCCGAGTATGTGTAGATTGGGTTCGTTTTGACATATGCTTTGTTCCGGATCGTATGTAGAATTTCGTTAGTGCCTCCATGTTGTTCTCCGGATACACATCATATATGTTTATTGCTGAGAGATGTATCAAGAGAACAATGGGGAGGTGCGGCCGAAATGTTGTGTTGGATCTGGAGCAGAGCATGGGAAAACGAACACAATCTACAGATACTCGGGTGGGATTAGGACCTATCTTTACCTATTAGCGTGTAGGTTGCATGGACGTAATAACACTGGCGAACTTGATTAACTAATGAACATATATGCTGAATTATATATATATATATATATATTTCTTGTGTGTTTAGTAGCTAGGCAAGATGAGTGATCATGCGTGAATGTACACCGGTCACCCTAGTCACAAAGAGATGACGAAAGAATGGTTTCTAAAAACTAAGGACTTTGTGAAAGCTGCATTCGAAAATGTTCAGGAGAAAAATTGCTGCCCTTGTCCACAGTGCAACAACTATAAAAAGACGACAACGGCTGTAATAATTAAACACCTGTAGAGGAGGGGTTTCAAGCCTAATTATACGGTGTGGACATTTCATGGTGAGTCTATACAACGCACAAGCTGAGGTGGTTCATCGTCGCACCAACGAGCATGGTACCGGGATCGAAGCCATGGTGCAAGACATTGATGATGCTCGGGATTTGGACGAAGAGATGGAGGAATTGCAAAGGCCTTCTATGAAATGTTGGAGTCTTCAAAACGTCCTCTCCACGAGCACACTGAGCTTTTTCAGCTGGATGCCATTGCACGAGTAATGGCTCTGAAGGCTCAGTTCAACTTGGGAAGAGAATGCTACGACGCGATGATGACACTATTTGGACGCTTTCTACCCAAAGGCCATGTCATGCCTACAAACTTGTACCAGTCGGAGAAATAACTTCATGTACTTAAGATGCCCTATGAGAAGATAGATGCCTGTGAGAAAGGATGTGTCTTATTTAGGAAGGAGTATGCACACTTGGAATATTGTCCCAATTGCGAGTCTTGTAGGTATCATGTGGTAAACAACGGTATGGGTAAGAAGAGGCAGACCAAAATCGCAGTTAGAATTCTTCGGTATATGCCAATCATACCAAGGCTTCAACGTCTTTTCATGGTCAAAGAGATAGCTAGACATATGACATGGCAAAAATGGGGCAAAAGAACCGAACTAGATGCGGATGGGAATAAGATGGCGGTACACTCATCGGATGGGGAAGCCTGGAAACATTTCGATGGATTACATCCGGATAAAGTGGCAGATCCAGGGAATCCTCAAGTGTGCATCACCACGGATGTGTTCAATCCCTGCGGCATGACGACAACCCAATACAATAGTTGGCATTTATTTGTCATTCCACTCAATCTCCCCCCCGGTCAGATTATGCAAAGAAAGAACATATTCCTGGCATTGATAATTCCAGGGCCCACTATCCGGGGAAGAATATGAATGTGTACATGCAACCGCTTAAGGATGAATTGCAATAAGCTTGGGATAATGGGGTCAAGACATACGATGCCGCTAGAAAAGAGAAGTTCAAAATGCATGTGTGGTACATGTACTCGATGCATGACTTGCCAGCGTATGCGCTATTCTCTGGATGGTGTGTGCATGGAAGGTTCCCGTGCCCCTTGTGCAAGGGAGCTCTTCGGTTTCATTGCTTGCAGGCGGGTGGGAAGTATTCTTTCTTTGACTTGCATAGATAGTTCCTCGATCCTCACCATCAGGTCAGAAAACACAAGATGAACTTTACCAAAGGTAAAGTTGTCAAAACCTTGACACCACCTGCGTTGACAGGCCACCTGCATATTTAGTTCGGACGGAAATGGGTATGTGGTTTGCTTCCTTATTCATGCAATTAATTCTTCATGCTAGCTCAAGCCCTTTACTAATACTTTCTTCCTCTCTTTTAGGCGCATCACAATAAGGATGAGGTGCCGCAGTTGTACGACCTTTATGGCATGGCCCATAATGCCTCCTACAAGAAGGCCAAGGCATTCTCTGAGTCTGACCTGGATCATCCAGAGATGTTCACCAACATCTCCTGCCACCACAAGCTCGTGAAATACAAGGACGTGGGGAAGGCTAGGAAAGGGGAGGACTTTAACCTGAGCCAGGAACCTTTGGATCCAGAGCTGGTGATGATATCTGGCGGCGGGAGGCCCCATGGCTCGATAGCCATTGGAGATGGGATAATACGTTGTCCACTCACTCTCCCGGAGATCAAGGCGCGCCAATTGAGCTCCTGTCCTCAGATAACACGTTGTCCCAGAGATCAATGGGAGTTGGAATCAACGTCAATTGAGGCGCATGACCTCCACTAGATACCAGGGTGTGCCCATACCACCTAGCGCGCGGTGGTGGTTAGTTTTCACGCCGTAACTAGGTTGCGGCCCTAATACGGGTGCAATAAAGAAAATTTATGGAAAACAATCATGTATTATATTCAGCCCGATTAGAGTTATGTATCTCCGAGAATTTAAGAAATGGAGAAAGGACAGAAACCAGTAACGCGAAACAGTAGAGAACATGAGAGGCAGATCCAATCTCGGGGGGGCTCCTGCCCCGCCGCCACCATGGAGGCCATGTACCAATGGGGGAACTCTCCTCCCTTCTAGGGGGATGCCAAGAAATAAGAAGGACGGGGGCTCTTTCCCCCTCTCTCACGGTGGCGCCGAAGTGCCATCGGGTCAAGGACCGTGACGGCGATCTACATCAACAATCTTACAGTTGTCAACACCAACTCTCTCCCCTTCTATGCAGCAGTATAACACCTATTTTCCCATTGTAACTCTCTACTTAAACATGGTTCTCAACACTACATACTATTTCCCAATGATATGTGGCTATCCTATGATGTTTGAGTAAATTGGTTTTGTCCTATGGTCTAATTGGTGAAATTGCTATGATTGGTTTAATTTTCTTGTGGATATGTTGTTGACCTTTGTTTCTCATCATATGAGAGCGCGTGTGGATCACACCATATGGTTAGTTGTATGTTGGTAGGACTATGCATTGGAGGGCAAGAGTGACAGAATACTTCTTCCTAACATAGAAATTGATGCATACGGGATTGAAGGTGGGCCAATATATATCTAAATGATATGGTTGGGTTTTCCGTCAATGAATGTTAGTAGTCGTAGATGCCTTCTAATAGCTCCAATCATAATTGCATAGAATTCCAAGTAAGGGATGACATGCTAATAGTGGTCTCTCCCACATAAAAACTTGTTATCGGTCTAGTAACATAGTCAATTGCCTAGGGGAAAATCCGTTTTTGATGAAGCACTGCGCACATTATTGCACAAAAACTTGGACATATTTTCCTCACACCCCTATGAAATGCCAGGAATCCCACGAAGACCAATGGAGCATATCCTGAACATAATCATAGGCTTCAAGCTACTCAAACATGTCGTATGCCAATTTTCCGAACCCAAGCATCAAGCTATCGGTGAAGAATTAGCAAAACTACTCGAAGTCGGATTCATTCGAGAAATCAAACACCCTGAGTGGTTGAAAATTTTGATCATGGTTCCAAAGAAAAACAAATCTTGGCGGTTGTGTGTCAATTTTAAAGACGTAAATAAAGCCTGCCCTAAGGATCCTTCTCCTTTACCACACATACACCAGAATATCGACACCACGGCCGAGCACAACTCTCTGTGCTTCCTCAATGCCTACTATTGATACCATCAAATCAAAATGGAGGAATACGACCTTGACGCAACCACCTTCATAACCCCCTAGGAGTCATTCTGCTTCAACACAATGCCCTTCATGTTATAAAATGTACGTGCCACATTCGAGCACATCATTGACAAATGCCTAGAAAATGAAATCGGCAAAATGGTCGAGGCATACATGGATGACGTGGTCATCAAGACGAAACATGCCAGCTAGCTGGTGGAAGAGCTCTCGCAAACCTTAGATAATCTACGGGCTTACGACATAGAGCTCAATTTGGACAAATGCATTTTCGGGGTTCCTCCTAGTAAACTGCTTGGATTTATCGTCTCCCATATAGGAATAGAGGTCGACGAATGATCCTTGCGGAGTTGAAGCAAGTTCAAAAACTGGCGGGCTGCATGGTGGCTTTAAGCCGCCTTATCTCCTGCCTTGGTGAAAAGGCACTCCTGCTCTACATGCTTCTCAAACAGACCAAAAACTTCGAGTGGACCGACAAAGCAACGGCCGAAATGGAAGAAATTAAAACATTATTGGCTTACAATCCGGCATAGGTGAACCAATGTTGGTGTACATCTTGACCACCAATCGAGAGGTCAGTGCGGTTCTCATTGTCAAACGAGAGGCAAAGTTTTGGGCGGAGAGGCCAGCCTACTACATGTGAGAAGTTCTCACCCCGTATAAATCTAGGTATCCGCATTACGAGAAGATAGCCTATACACTTTTCATAGCATCCCGAAATCTCTCACACTACTTTCAAGAGTCTTTGGTCATGGTGGCATCTGAAGTACCACTGAATGATATAATTAAAAACACGTGTGCCATTGACCGCATTGGCAAATGGGCCATTGAGCTCCTCCCTTTAGAAATTGCATACAAACCACGTCAAGCTATTAAGTATCACGTGTTGGCTGATTTTCTTGCTGAATGGATGGAGGCCGACCTCCCGAGAGAGTATGGTACATACTCCAACTGGACGATGTACTTTGACGGATCAAAGATGCTGACCGAACTAGCGAATGGAGTTATAGTTTCATCCCACTAGTGACAACATCCAATATGTATTATAGATCTTGTACACCGATTCCAATAATGCGACTGAATACAAGGCTCTGTTGCATGGACTTCGGATGGAGGCATCAATGGGCGTACGGTGGCTTGAAGTACGGGGAGACTCTAACCTCGCCATCTCTCAAATCAATGGTGAATTCGATGCTAAAAATACAAAGATGGCAGTATATAGAAACGTCGTCCTCAATATATCCGCATGGTTCAAAGGATTAGAATTCATAATGTCTCGAGAGACAAGAATCAAGCTGCTGACGTCCTCGCCCACATGGGCGCCAAGCACGACCTTGTCCCTAATTTTGGAACGGCTTTTCAAGCCATCCATGGTTTGGTAGGACAAGGACAAGGAAGCTGGCGCCAATGGACTAGAACAGGTCACCCCCTTGTCGTCGAACCGGATGAACAAATCATCAACGATTCGGCACTTGAATAAACACCTTCCGCTCATGAAGTCATGCGCCATGGATTGAGCCCTTTCACGCCTATCTTCTCTGCCAAGAACTTAGCGGTGACCATACTAAGGCAAGACGAATAATTCGGTGATCCAAGGCCTACATGGTCCATGATAGTGAGCTATTCAAGAAAAGCACCACCGGAGTCCTCCAATGGTGCATGTCCGCAGAAGATGGAAATCAATTCTTGGTTGAGATACACGCATCTATGGGCAGCCACCATGCAGCAGCTCGAGCCCTCATAAGAAAGGCCTTTCGAGCCAGATTCTTTTGGCCCACGACTCGCGCTAACACCCACACACTCGTCCAACATTGTGTTGGTTGTCAGCTCATTGCAAATCAAAGCCACATGACCCCAACGGCTCTTCGGACGATCTTGATCACATGTCCTTTCACGGTGTGGGTCCTGGATATGGTTAGACCACTTAAGGGCGGACCAAGAAAAATAAATATCTACTGGTCGTGTTCGACAAATTCACCAAGTTGATTTAAGCAAAACCAGTAACTTCAACAAAGTCCCCTCTAATTGTCGACTTTATATCCGACATGGTACACCGTTACGGTGTCCCCCATAGTATAATAATGGATAATGGATCCAATTTGATAGGAAAGGAGGTATCGGATTGGTGTGCTAACATAGGCGTTAAGCCTGGTTAAGCCTCGGTATATCACCCACACATCAATGGACAAGTCAAATAGGCCAATGGTCCTATTATGAGCGGTATCAAACATCGACTTGTCCATTCTCTAAAAGAATCTAACTACCATCGGTTGGAGGAGCTTCACTCTGTATTACGGGGCCTTCGCACAACCCCGAACCGATCAATAGTATACACACCATTTTTTATGGTGTACGAGGAAAAAACATTCCTCCCTTGTGACATCATCCATCACGTGCTGAGAGTGCATATGTACAAAGAAAAGGAGGCCAAGCTAGGTCAGCAGGATGACCTAGACGCCCTAGAAGGCGAGTGAGATATAGCTTGGGCCCACTCTACTTTTCATCAATAGCAGGCTTGGTGGTACCAGAGTAGGGAAGTTCGAGCGAAGGCATACAATGTGGGTGAACTTGTTTTACGCCTCCCAGAGAAGCAGAAGAATAAACTCTTTCTCAAATGGGAGGGTCCTTTCATAATTTGTGAAGTACTTAAAGGAGGAGCATATCGCCTCCACAACCCACTAGACAATCACCTCAAACGAACCCATGGAACGCCACGTGTCTTCCTGCTTCTACAGCTACACGAGCGTCGTCACACACTAGTTTTTTTTCCTTTTGTAGTTTTCCTTTCCTTTTTAATTTTATGGATTGGTTAGCATTTCCCAGGACGTGTTCGTTAAACCGAGCTACCCAAAGTTTTCCACGGCATACATCTTCAAATGTACTATTCGATCACACTTGGGGGGCTCTTAACGAAGCTGATCGATATATTTTTCATGCATCTATATGTGTCTGTCGTGTTTGCACCCTTCCACTATCATTTTTAAGCAACCATGCATCAATTTGACTTAATATTTAGCCAAGCTAGGTTTCCTTGCTCCTATGCTTACCCTCTACATTCTTGATTGTTCAGCTAGGGGGTAAAGTGAGCACATCTGCGATTGTTACGACTAGATCACCCGGGTATGTACCTTGGACGGGCAAAACCGAATGCTAGCATTCTTAAGAAGACAATTGGACAACCACGAGGGAAGTGCAAATAGTCGGTGATCATCACCAAAATCCGGGGTTATTTCCCCGAAGTAACTATCAGCCGCATACTACAAATATCCGGTTATAAAGTGTACGAGAAATCCAAAGAAAGGAACCCATGGAGGAAGTATTTTCTTCAAAAGATGTTTCTTACGCTAAACAGTAATAAAACATAAATTCTCGAGCATATTATGTCTGTTTGCACTAGATGGCCGGATTGCGTGGTTCTCTGAAGTGATTTCCTATTACCTCGTGTCACATAGTACGGAACACTCCCTGGCCACTCGCGGGGGAGGTAGAAGCTGATGACCAGTTAAGTCAACGTTTACAATGTTGACAGAGTATTTTTTATATACAATACATAGATACACAGAATCAAACACCCGGTTGTTGGTCAAGATTATCTATTATGGTATTCAGGGTGTAGTCTTATTGCGAGATATGTGCGGCGGGCATCACTTGGTCATACACCAAATGAAGTGGCACCTCTTGACCACCGGCCATACATACCCAACTCGAGCAATGCCTTGGGTCAAGTTTGGTAAAGCAGGTCTTCAGCATTGCCCATGCCTCCCGTGCTCCTTCTTGACAACCGATATCTTCTATAGCTCGAAGCAACGCAGAGCCCTTTTAAATGAATTGTCTAGCTCGGCCATCCCTTCCAAATGCGTTATGGTCAGCCATAATCCCTTGACCATGCTCTTCATAACTGTCCAACCTCGCTCGTGCACAATGGATAATTACTTTAGAAGGTTCCCTCTGAACAAGTTGGCCTCTTCTTTGGGGCGCCCGGTCAAGAGACCTAACAAGAAAAATGGCATGTCTCTTATGTTGACCTAACAAGTTAAAATTTCACTCACCAAAGATGCCACATTTTAATCTCCAGTTATTCTCAGAGGCTTGTGCCAGTTGAGGTTTTAACCTCTCAATTTCTTGGACATGTTGCTAGTTTCCCACCTTGAGCTCGTTCTTTTCATCAAGATTTCGTGACAGTAGTAGGCGGTCAGCTTTGTGCAGCGCTTCATCATACCTTTGAGATTCTCTGGCAGCATCCAGATCTTTCTGCAACTAACCTATGGACTCGGATACTATAAGGAAATATTTCATTAGAAAATGTGCCCCAAGCAATTCTGCATGTTAAAAAATATACTGACCGTGTGCCTCCCTAGTAAATTTGTTAACCTTCTCTAGTTTGGCCTTCGCAGCCGGCTACTATGTTCGGTTTAACCCAAGGTCCTCGCACAATTTTATGATTTGTTCCCTCATGGCCTGCATCATGTCGCAACTATATTAAGACACTTAACTATCAAATCCAATCACTCACTTGTATGTTGGTCGACATAAGGTTGGCGGCTCCCTCATGTCCTGCTCGGGCGTTTCCGAGATATGCATCCACCTTATTAAGAGTGTTAAAATCATGTTCGAAAAACACAGGGTGACATAGTGACTCCTTCTGCTGTCAGTGATCCATCCCACTTTTGACTTCAGAATTGGTAACTAAGACTTCCTCGGGATCCTCTAGAAGCTGGTACGTTGGGGGGACCTCCGCACTGACCTCAACATCGGCCGAAGAACTATTTTTCTGATTACCACCTGTCACCTTGTTGACGTCCTCAGATGAAGGCTACTATGTCCGTCTCCCGCAGATCTTGGCAAAGATTATAAATGCTCACAATGGCTATAACAATGACCGAACTATGAGTTCATATATTACCTCTTGGTCGGAGGCGCCGTCGAGGTAGTTCTTGTGGCTGCCACAAGCTTGGTAGCCCTACCGTCGTTTGGTACAGGCTCGGTCGGCACCGCTCTCACTAGTGTTCGGCTCCTAGTGCGACGACCCTTGGGAGTAGAAATCAGCATACTCATAATGATGGGAGGCAGACGTCCTTTTCGGGAAGAGGCCTTCTTATTAATTACTGCATAGGAAGGGAGTGCCCTAGGTTGATCGACCGGAAGGGCCATCTTAGAGAAGTCAAGACTCCTAGTAAAATACACTGTCCTCAAAGTCGATTGAGGTGTATGGATTGTCGTGGAATCCAGGGTCTTCCTCACGGGAATAACTCTCCGGTTCAGACGGAGGGCACTTAACAGTCTCGATCTACCGTCTCCAGTTCTGTTCAAAAATGTTCGAAGATTCGATCAGCAAAAAAGGACATATTATACGAATTATGAAAATATAGTGGGACTTACTCATTTGACGAGATTATAACTCGAGTAGCCATACCTGGTTCTCAGCCAACTCTTCCTTTTCTCCTTTCAAGAGATCGACGAGATGGATGCCAGTTCTGCTTGCTTGGCAGGACCTTTCCGTTTGTAGTGGGTCATGTCGTTTTCCCCATTGTGATGGCATAGGGGATGCATCCTTTGTTGAAGAGGTTGGACACATCGAATAATAGCAGTGGCCATCACGTCAATGATGGTTAACTTACTATGAGCTAACTACCTCACCTGAGTGGCCAGATGCTTTACTTCGGAGCTCTCCTCTTGCGAAGGGTTTTTCGGTCACCAATTAAACCGTTTCTTTAAAGGAGCGTCTGAGTATTCATACTGACGTCTCCGAGATGGATCGAATAGGGGTACATCCTAAATATACAACCATTCAGAGGTCCACTCTCCAGAATCCTTCTATGGGGTCCCAATATGGTACCCCATCCTGGCTATGCGCCATACTTCGGCTCCGCCAACTTCAAAAATTGTCCCTCCCCGGGTGCGGGGGATGAGGTAGAAAAATATTCTCCATAATTCAAAATTGGCCTCGCAGCCTAGAAACATCTTACAAAGGGCGACATATCCCAAGATATGGATAATGGATCAAGGAATAAGATGATGGAGATGGATCCCATAAAACTTTAGGAAACCCATCATGAAGGGAGGAATTGGGAAGCCCAAGCCTCATAAGAGGAAGAGTACGAAGCATACCCTCTCTTCCTTGAGAGGTACAGGAAAATTTTCTGCAAAGGCCTTGCCATTGGAGGAAGTTAATTCGAGGGAGGTGGACGCTAGATGTGAAGCAAGAAGGTACCCTTGAATTGCAAGGGTGCTTAATTGAAAATGGGAGACTGAACAACTTGCCCAGTCGCTTGGGAGGGGGGCATGAGGGCATGAGGAGGAGCCAAGGACGCCTGCCATGCCTTTGGGGACCCTGATTTTCTTTGTGTCGATGGTTGGGGAATAGGATGTGTTGCTCGTAGCATGTCCAACCTACTTAATAGGCATTTTTTTCCTTTGACCCACGAGGGGCATTTCTCTAAAATAGTGTTGGACAGCTCACCTCCCGTCGATGCATGGGAATCGAGCGGTGTCCTTTACCCTAAGTAGGAAAAATGCAAGAGCCGAACATAGAAGCAGAGAAGAACTTGCCCCGCAAACCGGAGACCTTGGGCGCGCAAACCCCGATATTAGTGGCTAGTTCGGGGGCTACTCAAGGAGTCTGGTACTAAGGGGTCCTTGGGCTACCGGTCTATCTCTTATGGGCCCGACAGGTGGACCGTTCTATGGAAGGCCGAGCTATAAAACAACTTTGTGTTCACAAAGGAAACCTCCAAAACGTTGGTGTGTCCTCCAAGTTAAGATGGTAGATTCGGCATGTTTATTCCCTAATGGCAACTCACCATGTGTAACCCTAGGTACCACTAGTGTCTATATAAACTAGAGAGTATAGTTCGTAGAGTGTAGAATCATTATCCTACTCATCTAGGGTTTAGTTCATTTGATCTTGTGGTAGATCGACTGTGTAATTATCATAAACATATCAATAAAATCAAGCAGGATGTATGGTTTTACCTCTTCAAGAGGGCCCGAACCCGGTTAAATACCGTACATGTGTTTCCCGTTCCCCATTGATCCAATATTCACTCTCGGGACCCCCTACTCGAGATCTCCCGGTTTTGACGCTGACATCAACCACCAGGCCAGCTTGCAGATGTGCTAAAGGAACTATAAGTTGTGTCGGCTTGGATAAAAATCCAGAATGAGTCGGCCTGCCTAAAATTTGTCCTTTATGCAACTATTCTAGAAACTTTTTATCATCTAGAGATAAACCTAGAGCAACAAGCCCACGGGTATCTCAGTTTAAGTTAGACGACTGACAATTCACAAAGAAAGATTATCAAACCGTCCAGAAAGTGACCTGGCATCATGCTTGATCAGTTGCTCGTGCCATTGACTTGACCACATACCGGGTTGACTACGATGCAAACAAGAAAAAGATCATTCTGAAGTTGCGGTATCCCTTTGAACTAAAGAGCAAGAATGTTGACCCGTTTGCGCTATCGTCTTTCTCAAAACTGGCTCACTCAGGTGCTCCTGCAATGCTAACTCCCCCTCGAGCTTCAAGCGTGGATGAAGACAAGCCTCTTGAAGCCCTTGATTAGATTTTCAGGAGAGGTACCAATGGTGGTGAAGCTATCGAGAGGGATGAGCCACACAAGAATCCCCCAAGCCGGTGGAGAAGTTCGGGCCATCTTCCGAACAAATGGCAAAATCGAGTGCTCATGAGCAATAAAATGACCAGCCAACAACAGAAAAGCTGGCTCTGGAGCAGATTGCCCATGGAAAGTGAAGGCAGTAATAAATTTAAATTTTCGTGAACACTTGATATCTTCTATGAAGGCTGGTAATAGTTCAAAAGAAACTTGTTAGTATTCTGATCTTTCGGGCTTTTGGATGAACAATTTGAATCTTCTGGAAATGTTTATCTGTAGTGAAGAACTGTCTTTTTCACTTGTCACTTTGATCTGTACTCTTGATGTTTAAGGTGTTAGCCATCGTTGTACTGCAAGCCGGCAAAGTCTTCTCAAAAATCCCTAAAGTCTTGAGGTCTGAATCGGAACACCAGTTAAACTTGTGATGACACGGGTAAATTTATAACCCGGTGCTTGTGATTAAAACCCTGTGTTTTTGACAACCCGGTGCTTATATGACTTATCAAAACTGGTACCTACAACACATACACATTTATTTGTGAAAATAAAAGTGCAATGCAACAAAAATAAGTCGGATTTTTAGGCTCGACATAAGATCGACTCTCGAGGCTCGGGTCTTGGTTCGCTTTCTCGTGGAAGGACACACTGTAGCCTCTAATGGTTTATCCTAGCTATTTGAAAGCCATCTCTCACATGACTTAAGACAGTGTTTTAACCTTGATAAGTTCAGGGTCGACGCAGTCCATGATAGGCATCAGTTCGATTGACTAATGAAGAGTACAACTGGGTCATCTTATTGGAGTAACATCAAGCTGACATGCAGGTTTAACGAAGTTAGATTGTGACAATGTCGTGTCAAGACGGATATTAAAGGCTAACTCGATGAGTCACGAGCCCACAAGTGACCAGTGATCATGGAATAAAGACTTAATACACACTTTTTCAGTATGAAGCGACTAACTCAAGAATCCAGAGAAGTTGTCTTTATTTCATTGATCACTAAATGTTTATGTACATTGATGATGGTATTTACATAGGGTGGAAGCCAATATATTTAAGTGTAGTAAGGCCGAAGATGATAAATATGACAAGGCCTGATGCTTTGTTTTCTAGAGGTACGTGATTTATCTCATTCACTTATATCGACAAGATAATATGAGCCGTTATTGAGATTCTTGCTGATGGCCAAGGGTCCTTCCCAAGGAGGCGAGAGCTTATGCATACATGATTATTCTTGTATTAGACGGAGCACTAAGTCACCCTCGTGGAAGGTACAGCTTCACAATCTATGGATAAGATAGCGAGGTAGATCTTCCTAGTATATTGCTGACTGTGTTGCTGCCAAGTCATGTTCTCAATCCAAAGCATCAAGGGAGTCTTGACGAGCTTGTTCGTTATCTGCCTCAACATAAGCTGCCACTCTAGGGGAATCATGATGAATATCTCTTAGCAATAAAGTTTTTGTACCAAACACCAGGAAGAATGACGTATAGTGAGTTGACCTATTGGGAGTAGTCTGTATGATCCACAGGACGTAGGAACTTCCTCAGCCCAACATCCAGTAGTTTGCTCGAGGGGTACGAGGAGTCTTGGCTCAATCCCATGCAATAGTTCCTGATTGGAACATTCTACTTGACCGTTGGACTATGGATGTCCTATGGTGGTGATATCAAGTCAGATGGGATCCTTCTAGCAAAAATATTCCATAGCTCCCTTGGACAAGTTGATACAATTATCATTGATAATGTTGTGTGGGTAATCAAAGAAAAAAAATCTTTTTTTCAACAATTTGACGGCTGTTGCATCATCACAATCGGTGACAAGCTCTTCTTCGACCCACTTGATGAATTTATCAACTGCAACCAAAAGGTGAGTCTTTTAGTCATTCGTTGTTTTGAAAGGACCAGCCATGCCAGGCCTCCAAACCATAAACGGCTAGGTATTCGGGATCATTCGGAGCTTTTGAGCCGATGCTACTTGTTAGTTGCATTGGGATTTCCTCAAAGAGAAGGGGATGATGCAGTATAGTAGAGTTAAGTATTTTCCTCAGTTATCAAACGAAGGTTATCAATCCAGTAGGAGAACCAAGCAACACTATGTAAACAACACCTCCACACAAACAACAAATACATGCAACCCAACTCGTAGAGGGGTTGTCAATCCCTCAATGGTATTGAGATAGATTAAATTGCATACGATTTTATAAATAGATTTAACTAAAACATAAAATAAAATAAAATTCCAGAAAGGTATTTTTGATTTTAATATACGATAGAAAATAGACCCTGCTGTAGTAGTTCTCACTAGAGGCTTCGCTTGAGTTAATAGCATACAATGGGTAAACAAATTACGGTTGGGCAATTAATAGAAAAGAGAATAATCATGATGGTATCCAAGGCAATGATCATGTACATAAGCATCATGTCCAAGAATGGTAGATCGACTCCTGCCTGCATCTAGTACTATTAGTCCACACATTGATCGCTATCCAACATGCATCTAGTGTTTTAAGTTCATGAAAAAATGGAATAATGCATTGAGAATGATGACATCATGTAGACAAGATAAACTCATGGATGAATAAACCCCATATTGATACCCTTAATAGCAACGATACATGTGTGTCATGTCTCTTTTTGTCACTGAGATTGATCAACACAAGATCAAATCCATCACAAAGCACATCTTCCCATAGAAAGATAAATGAATCTAGTTCGCCAAACCAAACCAATAAATTGGAGAAGAAACACGAGGCTGTAGTGATCATGCATAAAAGAGCTCAAAGAAGACTCAAATAATAGTCATGGATAGATCAAACCAAAAACTCACAATTCATCGGATGACTACAAACACATACAAACACACCACCAAAAGAGTTACATCCAACAGATCTCCAAGAACATTGAGGAGAACATTGTATTGAAGATCAAAAAGAGAAAAGAAGCCATCCAGCTATGAACTATGGCCCCGTTGGTCTATGATAATCTATTCACGCATCATCTGAGGGGCAGCAAGGATGATGAAGATGTTGGAAATATGCCCTAGAGGCAATAATAAAGTTGTTATTATCATACTTACTTGTTCATGATAATCGTTTATTATCCATGCTAGAATTGTATTGCTCGGAAACTGAAATACAAGTGTGGATATATAAACAACGCCATGTCCCTAGTGAGCCTCTACTAGACTAGCTCGTTGATCAAAGATGGTTAAGTTTTCCTAACCATAAACATGAGTTGTCACTTGATAACGGGATCACATCATTAGGACAATGATATGCTGGACAAGACCCAAACCGTAAGCATATCATTTGATAATGTCACTAGGTTTATTGCTATTGCTTTCTGCATGTCAAAGTATATGTTCCTAAGACCCTGAGATCATGCAAATGCTTGAGACCGGAGGAATGCATTGTGTGTATAAAAGGTCGTAATGTATCTGGATGATCATAAAGATGCTCTACAAATATCTCCAAGTGTGTCTGTTGAGTTGGCATGGATCAAGACTGGGATTTGTCACTCCTTGTGATAGAGAGGTATCTCTAGGCCCACTCGACAATATAACATCACAAGTAGCATGCAAGCAATGTGACTAAGGAGTTAGTAATGGGATCTTGTATTACGGGAACAAGTAAAGAGACTTACCGGTAACAAGGTTGAACTAGGTATGTAGATAGTGACGATCGAATCTTGGGCAAGTGACATACCGCTGAACAAAAGGAACTGCATACGGGATTGATTGAATCCTTGGCATCTTGATTCGACCATTAAAGATCTTTGTGGAATATGTCGGAACCAATATGGGCATCCAGGTCACACTATTGGTTGTTGACCATAGAGGTGTCTCGGACATGCACTCATGCAGCGATGTGCTGTACAAACGGTTTTTAACCCCTTTCAGCGATGTCATTTTAAACTGTTTCCTATTGATTGTGGGTGATAGTGGGATCCTTCCCACATGACCTAGAAATCTTTGGGGATAGGCCTTCCGGTTACGCACGCTGCCCAAAATGAGCTCATTTGTGATTGGGCTAGCCATCGTTTCCGTTCATAGATACATCTGAGGGAGTCTAGGACTATGAGGTCCTCGGGCCACTGACCTATCTCCACGGGTCAGACTCATGGGCCACTTCGGAGAGCCAATGACATATACGAGGAAGATTCCACAAGATTTGGTGATTAAGACAAGGACTCCATTATGCCAACATAGCCGACTAGGACTCTTGTTATCCTAGGTCTATGGTACATTGTATAAACCGAGGCCAGGCTAGTCTATAAAAAACCTTATATTGAGACTAGTCAAGATCATTATGATAAGGTTTGTATAGCACAATATCCGATCTCCAGATACATCAACTCTATACTCTGTACTACGTCATCAATACAGCAAGAGCAGGACGTAGGGTATTACCTCTATCAAGAGGGCGTGAACCTGGGTGAACATCGTCACCTTCGTCCGATGTTACCCATCAATTGAAGATCCACTGTTCGGAACCCATACTTTATCTTATCCGGTTTTGACACCGACATTGGTGTTTTCTTTGAGAGTTCCGCTGTGTGATCAACAGAAGGATTGCTGGCGCGTGTGCACATTGATTGTTGTTTTTTTGGACAGCGAATTTGTGTTAGTTGTCCCTATTTCCTCGAGCGTCTCTTTGACGATTGCTTCGGTGGAATTATGTTGAATTGTATCTACAACAACCTACAAAAATTCGTCTCGTTCCAATGGAGGAGTCTCCGGCGATCTCCGGTATACCAGAGCCCTATCAAATCTGGATGGGAATCTGGATGAGTATATGGCGAGGTGTCGAGTATCTAGCTCGGACATCCATTGGAAAATCCCACTATTCACCATGTCGGAATTCCAATATCAATCACCCCTCTAAATTTCAGCCTGATTCGACCATCCAATCTCCAGGAAACATCCGATGAGTACAATGAATTTTGGATCTATTTTCCGAACAAAAACTAATCCGTCCCTAGTTCATTTTTTCATTAACGGGTTGTGGAACATCCTTTTTGGAGGAATTGTTGTTAGGGTATTGTGTGTTGTTCTCGAACATTTTCCCACAAATTTTAAAGAAATTTTCACCTTCACCGTCGTGTTGGTGTCAAACCAGCTCGACAACGTTGCTCCATGGCGGCTGACCTGCGCTATACACAACATCGCTTCGTCCATCCGAGGTCAACCTCATCAGATCATTACCTCGGCAGGCTGACCGATAGTTCGGCATCATGATGGTTGAATAATGATAAGAGAACATGGTCGCCCACTGGGTGCACGGGTCGGGCGTGCTGTTGCTTGATCAAGCCAACGTTGGCCGCGTCACAAATTCCGACCTGCATCGGCATCGGTGCACCGTCACATTTTCAACCCGAAGTCCACCACACCGACCTGCTTTTACAAGTCGGCTAGCATGGCGGCTCTAGCGCCACCTTACACAAGTGCTACGTCAGCTCGGCTAGACCATGGACTTCACCATCTCTTCATCAACCTGCTAAGGGACTTCAGCATCACCAGCCGACCAACTTCATCACCTCGGTTGGACTGAAGGCTTTGCCTCTTCACATCGGGCGTGCCATGCTGCCACTTCATCAAGCCAAGCTCTTCGCTCGGGCACCTCGGTGATCAGGCTATATTTTTTCAAATTATTTACTTCACTTAAGTTAATGAAGTAGAGGATTTTTATTATTATTTGATATTACTTTTGGCTTGCACTATTTTATGTGCATATGTAATCGGCTCCGACCGTGTTTGACTGTCACCTTGGCACGCTGACATTGTTGTCACGCCTCCATCAACCAAATTGTGTCGTCGACATGCTCGACTGACTTGGGGGCTTCGACGTTACATTGTCGAACTACTCTGTCTCCTCGGCTGGACCGTGGGTTTTGCCTCGGACTTTCGAAGTATTGTGCTGCCACTTCATCAAGGCAGACTCTTCGCTTGGTTACCTCGGGACCGACTAGGGGATGGGTGCTCGGATCGTTGCAAGCTCGGACCATGTCTGTAACACCAAGATGCGATCCTATCCTTATTTTGGCGCGAGGGCCTCGAAAGGGACATAAACGCATCTCATCATCTCGCAAGAATGGATATCATTAAAAGTACATGTACTGAAAATATGAGTATAAGGAGTTGGCTTACACTCGCCACAAGCTACATCAAGATCACATCAATACAACAATATACAATCATCATGTAGAAGAGCAGGGTCCGACTATGGACGAAGAACAAATTTTAAAAGAATGACATCCATCCTTGCTATCCTAGGCTGTCGGCCTAGAACCTGTCTTAGATCAAAGAAGAAGAAGAACAAGAAGAAGAAACTCCAAACAGAACAATCATTGCACTCACGTCAAAGTATAGCTTTACCTGTACCTGCAAACGTTGTTGTAGTAATCTGTGAGCCACAGGGACTCAGCAATCTCATTTCCAAAGGTATCAAGACTAGCTAAGCTTAATGGGTGAGGTATGGTTAAGTGATGAGGGTGCAGCAAGCGACTAAGCATTTATTTGATGTGGCTAACTTACGAGTACAAGAATAAAATAGGGGGAATAATCTACGCATAATCGGACGTGAACTAATAATGATCAAATGAATGATCCTGAACACCTACTTATGTCAGACATAACCCCAACGTGTCCTCAGTCGGAGGAAGGTACTAACGAGAGAGACAATCAAGGTTACACACATAGTTGGCATATTTTAATTAAGCTTACTTCAAGTTATCTAGAACCGGATGTTAAACAAAGTTCCTAGTTGCCACATAACCGCGGGCATGGCTTTCTGAAAGATTTAACCCTGCAGGGGTGCTCCAACTAGTCCATCACAAATTTCCACAAGCCGCATAGAAAGCCTCGATCACGAAACTCATGATCTCCTCGGATTCCTTAGTGGAAAACATCAACTCTGAGATTACCCAAAGCATCACCGGAATCCTGATGCACAAGATATTTCGTAAAAGGTAAAACTAATCCAGCAAGACGCCTGGTGTCCTGACAGACCCTATAGGAGACGTGTATCTCGTTCTCAGGGCATCGCCGGATGAGCTAGACGTTGGGTTGGCTAAAACCCCGGGTGACAAGGGGCGCCGAACATCGCTCATTTTGGACCAATACTCATGTGGAGCACTGGCCCGGGGGATGATTAAATTTCCTCGGGTTAATTACTCCCTATGTGGTTCATTAGTTATTACGCAAATGTAGTACCAATGTTGGGCCTTCCCATAACAGTTTTAAACTAAAACGAATTATCAAGGGGGTCCCCATAACAACCCCGATTGTGTTAGGAGCGCTCAATTATGGAATATAACACCGGTAGCTAAAACTAAGGCGGCAGAGGTAGAACCCATGTTAGGAGCGCTCAATTATGGAACCCATGTTATCACATGGAAGCAACTGCACCTGCAACTAGCAAAGCTATCCAATGGTTAAGCAAGCGGTAACATAGGCAATCAGTGGTTTGCTAGGTTGTACAAAGGTTGAAGGTTCTTCATGCAATGTTTGGAGGATTATTAAACAGGTGGTAGGCATCGAGACATAGCGGTAGAAGCGAAACAACTACCATGCCAATGATAGTAATGGTATCTAGGGAAATGGTCATCTTGCCTGAGATCCAACTTGGAAGAAGAACGACTCTGTGAAGCAAACAAACTCACGTAGTTGAACAGATACTCACATTCCGACACGCTTGCGAAACTCTATCGAGACGAAGCAAACGGAAACAACAATCAACACATGATAACACCACGGCAAAAGCACGATATGATGCACACCCTAATATGTTGCATGCTCATTCCAATTATGCAAGGCATGGCATGGAAATTTACAACAATCAAACACTACACATTGAGGGAAGCTCAATATGCAACGTGTTGCAAATTAACGAAACTCCACATACGGATTATTTAGTTCACTCCCGTTTAGGTACACGACAATATTAAATGTTGTTTAAACATGGCAAGAGGTGAAGCATGTGATTCTACACAACACAATAGCCAGTTAACACAAAAGAACATTGAACAGAGCTACGGTTAAAAGATACGTGCAACAGAGGATATTATGCCATGAATGCCACATGCATGCAATTTTATGAAAACACACGCAAGCAGGATATATATGAAGCATGTGTGGCCATGGCAAACCAAAGGGGACCATGGTGGAAAAATGGAAACAATTCCACGAAAACGTTCCGATACCGATAACTCGATGAGATACCGGTGCCAAAGAATGGGGAGCGTGTGCGTGTCATGCCAAAAAATGAAGGGGTGTTCACGGTTACCGGGTTCCCATGTGTCGGGGGCTCGACAAAAGAGGGACAATGTGCAACTAGCATGGCATCTATGAAACGGATAACATCGCCTCTGAAACAATAATGTATTCGATCCACGCACATCGTCTCAACGGTATACCTTTGAAGCGTGCGTCTCAGAGCGGATCAAGTCATTGCGGTGAAGATGTACATGGTTCGTCGTGGATGTAGTCATACACTGTTGGGGAGGATCCTGGCTAATCCAGAGCAACAGACGGTGAAGGCGGTGCAGGCTGGGAACGGGAGCTGCGGGTCGAGGCAGGGAACAGTGGGCCGGCCTGGGAGCTGGAGCAGGCCCACGCACGCGGGCACGCGGTCAATGGCCATGGCACGACCTTCTCGGTCGTCTCCGGACCGAAGCAAGGCCGGCAGCGCAGGGGTGGCTGCGACCTGGCTTGGCTCGTGGCGACGGGGACTCGCTGAGAACGTGTCCGAGGGGACAAGAAGCGGGCAAGGGGCGACCGGATTGGGCCTCATGCTGGCTACATGCACCTGCGGGTCGCCGGCTGGCGCAACAGCGGTGCGGTTGGCACGGCAAAAGGGAGGCTAGTGGTAGAGAATCGAGGCCAGATGGGATGCGCGTCTCCCTGGCACGCTCGATCTAAAGAAGCATGGCGCAGTCAATGCGCAATAGTTATCGTGGGCCCCATGCGCGCTGCACTATGGCGGGAGCTCAAAGGCCATACCTAGCGCGGTCGACGCGGCTCGTTGGGGTCTGTCACACCCTGTTTTCACTATCACGTTTTTGTAATTCCAAAATCTGAGTTTATCAGAACTGTTTCAAGACTAATGTTGTGAGTGCCATGATTGTCATTGTATGCTTGTATGCTTGATTATGAGCTATCAAAAACAACATTTCTCATAACCTAATTATTTTGAAAACCCTTTTTCTTATTTCTGGTTAATTCAAAACCCTCCTTTGGGTTGCACTACAAGTCCTTGATGGCAAGCAGTGCTCTTAGCCAAGGTTGGTGATCTAACTCTAGCACCATTTTAGTTCACCAAAACCATAAAAATAATTATTTTATGAATTATTTTCCTATTTTTTTGCATGTCCATTTCTGAGGCCAGAAATGGTATTCCTATATGGAATAATACTTTTCTGCCTTAGAAAAATCTGAGAAAATTTGGAGATACTAAGAAGGCCATATATTTTCCACACATCAGGTTTTCAACCCCTATTTATATTATTATTATTTGAGTAAAACCCTGAAAACCTTTTCTGTCTATTTTGACCTTTTGAAATATTTCCAAAGAAAACATTCTCAATAAATTCCTAGAACATTCCAGTGGTATCCCTAAGCCATAATTGGTGCCCATATAAAAGTTCACCTTGATCCAAGGTGGTTAAGATCACCAAATAGTTGCAAAACCCCTTCTGTCTAGTATGAAGTTAGAGCAACTCTACATAGCAAAGTTTTTCCAATGGAGCTGAAACTTTGCAGGAGTGCCTAATATCTCAAATGAGGACTCCATGCCAAAAATGGGATTTGCGGGACTTGATTTTCCCGCACTCCCTGTGGAAGGAACAAATCAGGTCATTTAGGTATGTTTTCAAGTTTACAAAGCTAAACTTTTCCAATGGAGCACAAACTTGGTGAAGCCCCTTGTTTTAGCACCAAACCCAATCCTGTTAAGTTGCATAGCCAGTGGTGGGGTGCAACCACCCCAAACCACTGTCGAGCACCTTCTCACAGTTGGGTAAAACCCCTCCTAACCTTAGCTAAACCCAATCCCTTTCTCCCAACCTGATAGGTTAGGTGGCTGACATCAATACCTAAATCCAGTCAAGTGGCCCCACCCTGGTTCAAAGTAGATAAACCAAAATATCCAATTTAAGCTTCAGTCCAAGGCTGACAGCACCTGTTTCCTTGTCTTTCTTTGACCAGCCGAGGTTCCCACGGGACTCCAACGACTCGGCATATCCAAACCAGTGTCCAGGACACGTCCAAGGCACCCTAGAGCGCGCCATCATGCCGTGGCATGCCAAAGCTATGCTCTGGGCGCGCTACAGAGAGCAACCAAGGTGGGGGTGACTCCCTCAGCCTGTTCCAGCCTCCTCGCGGTGTCTCTCCTCTCCCCCGATAGCCCCTCTACATCAGGCAGCCATCAGGGCTCCTCCTTTCCCACGCTAAGAGCTGGTGCGATGCGTGCCTGCGCGCACCAGAAGCGCCAAAGGAGCGCGGCCATGGTAGCTCGCCTCTCCTCTCCCCCTCTCTCTCGCAGTGAGTCTTGGAGGTCCAAAACCATGTCCTGAGGCCGTGGTTTCGACCCCAGCCTCTCTCTGCACCCCATGCACGCCATAGTGGTTAACCGCCGCTCCCGAGTCGGTTCATCGTCACGGGACTATAAATAGCCCGTCCCCTCGCTCCAGAACCCGTCACTCCACCTCACCGAGACCTCAGTCACCTCCCTAGCCGCCCCATTGAGCAAGCAGAGCCACGGTGCTTGAGATCGACCAAGGGCCCTACGCCTCGGAGCTTCGGTCGATCTCCGGCTACACGTCAGCTCTCGCGTCCCTCTGCCCACCAGAGCACTCCCCGTCACACCATGAAGCTTTCCCCCCTCTTCCCCAAGCGAATCCGTTCCCGTAGCTACCACCTGCACCTTCACCCGAAACCCCTCCGCTGCATCTACCTCGTCGCCAGTGAACCAGAGCCCCACCGTCGTCAACTCGACGACCAACAGGTAGGCGATGACGAGTCGGACCCATTCCGGTCGTCGTTAGGGCCCAAGGACGTCGGTAGCCACGACGGCGTGCTCATTATCCTCTCTGGCCAGAGGTAGGAGACGACCCCGACAGTTGTGCCCCACCTGTCGGTGGCCCATCTCTCTCTCCCTCGCTGCCTGCAGCCACTGACCGCAGGGGTCCGCGCGTCAGGTTCAAACCAGACGGCGCGCGCGCCTGGGCAGGCTGGTTGGCTAGACAGTGGGTCGGCCGAGTCCCAGGCCAAGCCAGGCCAGGGGCTGTAGCCCTTTTTATTTTTATTTAAAACTTAATTTTAATTGATTTTTGTAAAAAGATTTAACGAGTGAAATAGTATGATTCTTCCACTGTTATTTTTCTAACAATGTGTAGTATTTAGCTGAATCATTAGATGAATTTTTGCAACAACTATTCTGTTTTATAATAATAAAAAGGTTAATTTGGAATAGTTTTGCTTCTGTTATATTGATTTTAAAAATATTCTTTCACTAAAACCAGAGACAAATATTTTTGGAATAACAATATGGATTTATCAGAATTAAACAACATTTTTAAAGTGACTTTTTGATCTGTTTTGGAGTGAGCTACTTATTGCTTTTATTTATTATGATGATGGAAAACCCGTGTGATGAAGGAGTTGGACTTGAAGACCTCGAAGACCCTGGATACCTAGCTGACCAAGGCAAGCAGCCCTTTGACCATGACTGAGCGTATGTTATATTGCATGCTAGTAGAGAAAATATTTCCGTTGCATGTGGTCAAAGTATCGGTAAATCATTGAAGTGATGTTACCGATGGCTCATCCGGAGCACCTGCATATTGAGCATGATCCTACCACCTATGAGGGTCACGCTAATATCATGTTGACAAGTAGAGCTAAGCTTAGTTGCATGAGCATGATGTTGGTATATATCAATGGTTTGTGAAAACCCCGTCGGGTACCACTAATGCCCTGGGGTGATGATGAGTTAGGTGGCCACTTTTGGTGAAGTGGTGCACCGGGTATTTGTGTGTGTATGGTTTCGGAAATGAGCTTAGATTTATGATGTGTCGACTGTACCAACCTTACATGTACGACCATGTTACCCCTTTATGGGACGGGGCTTTGTTGATTACTCTGGTTGGTGCTAGCAAAGAGCCACATTACTAGTGGCGGGAGTGATGTGTGGTCACTCTCCTGATGGGGTCGTGCCGGGTAGGGCGAATATGTCGTTTTTACATGTTCCAGGCACATCGTTGGTCCCCGCATGGTTGATACTGTCCAGAGTCTGTGCTCGTAATACGTACAACATGTGGGCTGGGTACCAATTGAGTGGACCTGTTTGTCTAGTATCGTTAGGGGAAAGGCATTGATCGGGTACTTACCTCGGGTATGTTATATACCACGAGTCGTGGTTGACATGGAAGTTTCATGCATCTCGTGGGTCCAGCGTACTACCTCTGCAGAGTGTAAAACTATTCGAATAGCCGTGTCCACAGTCAAGGACAGTTGGGTGGTGGTGCTTAAACTATGTCTAGCCGTTTCCGCATAAACCAAGTGTGTGTGAGTATGTGGTAATGGTGTTATTATGAAACAGTTTATATGACCATGTTTGGTGAGTTGGCATATAGGGTGAACCCGGAGTGTTCAACCCTTGACAGATATGTTGATATCTGTAACCTGTTCTTCAATTGAACATTTAGCTTATGTTGCACATCCATGATCATGTTTATGTACAACCAAGATACTATACACCAAAGATGCATATTACTTGTTATCCTTTCAATTGCACTGTTCACACATGGGCTGTTTGCGAGTACATTCAAAGTACTCATTGGCTTTCCACTGGTTATATTATTGACCAGACATGGAAGAACCGGAGTTTGGAGAAGAGTACGTCTTCGGAGACCCCCTACGAACTAGGACGCTTCCCAATCACAATGCATGTCAATGTAGGCCGATGGCATGGGCATCCGCTTAGCCCCAAGATTTCCATCGCTTGTTGTATCAGTGTGATTTGGACTTCTAGGCCCTACCTTTTGAACTTGACCATTCAGTCACGTGATGTAATAATTCGGTACTTGGATGTAAGACTCTCAATATTCAGTATATGTGTGTTCGGTGAGCATTGATCTCTAGGATCACTCAGCATGTTCATTCCGCGATCTCAACTCATAAGCCGGGGTCCACACAGATAGTATCAGAGCCATCCTGACTATAGGAAGCCTTAGGTAGCATGGACGATGGCCGAGACAATTAGTGCACCTAGTCTTTACCCTGAGATTATCTACACCCACTAAAACTTTCTAACCCTCTCCCTACATCTTGTAGATGGCCGCCATACCTGAGATGCTTCTGGAGACGGGCTTTCCCCTACTTTTGGGAGATAGCCTCGGGAAGTGTCAAGTACGCCGCAGACCCATCTTCCTCTACCACGAGCACTGGAACAAAGCCGAAACCAAGGAATATCACGTGGACGTTATAGTGAAGGCTAATGACTCCCCAACTAGTTGGTTCTTTGAAGGACCACAGATGGAGGATCTGATGTTGGAGTGGAGATAGCCGCACGAGAGGCGCTCGTGCGTCTCCGCGACATCCTTCCCGAGATGGCTAACGAGCCAGCTACTCGTCACCTACCTTTTCTTAAGGATGGGATAGACGGGAGTTGGACACTCAACAAATCTTTAGAGGACGGGACACCACTAAGGTTTCAAACCTACTTCAGTCTCTCCTCCGATATTTTGACGTACCATTTGATCAAGGAGTCAACAAAGATTCGCCAAGAACTACACCAAGTCAAGGTTAAGAAGGAAGGATCACCCAGAGGGCGATCAGCCATTGCCTTCCGAGGAGGAGTACCACCGCTTCAGGCCACTCCTATTCAGAGTCGCCGCCTGACCGCAGAAGAGTACACTAAGCACCTCACTACCTCGCCGACTACGAGACGTCGTGATGTACCACTTCCTTCTCCTACTCCTCTAAAGGAGGAAAGCACCGATGAAGATGGAGACAAAGACCCTGCAGAACCCGCCTACGAGACCGAGCAGTCCGCCACTTAGGATTACGGCTTAGGCAATTAGAAGTCTCCCCAAGCGTAGTGAGTTCATGTATCGGTTCATGCGAACCATGAGTGTAGTGTAAGCATGTTTGATGATAGCCGCATTTCTGCCTTAGGCAGCTTGTGAGCGACTACATCACTTGTCTTAATCTAATGCATTAGCTTTTCCTAAAATCTTTGGTATAAAAATCTCACACTAGCATGACACCAAACCCCCCTAAATAGAGCATCATCCCTTATGATTCCGACGAGTTCGGCATACTGACATGTGTAGTCCCCTGACAGGATGGTGAGTTCAACTTGCAGCAGCACTTTCAGCAACCCCAGCTCTGCCTTTTCAGGTCAACAGGAGGGAACCGGAGGGGACGCTCAAGATGGAGATCACCACAAGCAGCAACAAGGCGATATTCCACCGCCACCGCCTCCTCCAGAAAGCTTGACTTTGCTCAGTTCCTTCAAGCTCTCCGCGAGGAATGTCAAGCCAGTAATGCCGCTATCCAGCAACTGGCTCAAGTCTGGGTGAAAAACTCGTCGCAAAACGGGAACGACAACGGTCGCTCTACTCTATCTGAGTTAATGCGGACTACGCCAGCCATATTCATAGAGACGACTGAACCATTGGATGCCGATGGCTGGATCCGTACTATCGAAGACCCGCTCGCGCTGGTCAAATGCACTGATGATCGTGAGAAAGTCCTTTATGCTTCTCACTGTCTTAGATGCACGGCCAAAGCTTGGTGGGATGGATTCCAGATCATGCGAGCAGGACAAGTCATCACTTGGGCAATGTTCAAGAAACGATTCTGCGCCGCTTAGATTCCTCCCGGAATGATGACCATTAAGAAGCGGGAATTCCGAGCCTCAAGGCAAGGCAGTGGAACCGTCAAGGAGTATTTGCAGAAGTTTAACCTCCTGTAAGGTATGCACCAGAGGACGTCAACACTGAGGCTGCAAAAGTGGAATGCTTTATGGAAGGACTGCAGCAGTCACTCTAGTATCAACTGGTTGTTTGTGAATGTCGGACCTTCTGCGATCTGGTTAATAAGGCCCTTATCTTGGAAGATAAGCGTCATGCGATGGACGACACCCGTAAGCGCAAGCTGATGGGTAGTGGAGGACCTAGTAATCCGAAGCCTCGACCATGGCAGTCAGCTCCAGCAAGACCCAGTTATCAGCAGCAACAGTATAGGGCTCCAACATTTCTCCAGAAGTACTAGCCTCAACAGCAAGTCAACACCAAGCCAACAGTCAACCCACCGAACAACAATGGAGTCAAGAACGACCTTCCATGACAAGTTACCTATTTTGGATGTGGACAGACTGGGCACTATTCCAGGCAGTGTCCCAAAAAGAAGCCCGGAGCACCGCGCCCCAATGCGCCAAATCAAGGTCAAGGAGCATCAGGCAGGAACCAAGCTCTCAACAATGAGTAGTATCACAGCAGGGGACGTATTAATCACATCTCCGTAGAAGAGGCACAGGAAGAATCGGACTGCATTCTGGGTACGTTCCTCGTCAACTCCACCCCAACAACAATATTGTTTGATTGTGGTGCTCGCATTATTTTGTTACTCAAAAGTTTGCGGAAAAGTGTGGTTTGAAGCCTACCCTGCTTAACGGGCAAATGGCAGTACATACCCCGAGAGTAGTGTTAAGTACCAACCTAGGGTGTAGAGGAGTTGGGATTGTTATCAATGGGATAAACTTCTCAGCAGATCTCATTGTCATTAGGTCGCAAGGCCTAGAAGTAATTCTTGGTATGGATTGGTTGGCCAAACACCACAGTATCTTGGACTGTGCCAACATGGCTATTACCATGACAAGTGACCAAGGGGTCAAAGTCAAGTATGTCTGTGAGCGAGTAACAACTCGTGTACAGCAGGTTAATAGCATGTCGGGAGAAGAGATGGACCGAGTGTCGATAGTCCATGAGTACCCGGACGTATTTCCTAATGAGCTACCAGGGATGCCTCCCGACCGAGACATCGAGTTCATCATTAAGCTCATGCCCGGATCGAGGCCTATCTATAAGAAGCCTTATAGGATTGGATTCGAAGAGCTAGCAGAGCAAAAGAAGCAGCTGGATGAGCAACTTAGGAAGGGATTTATTCGTCCGAGTGCGTCACCTTGGGGATCACCTGTTCTGTTCGTGTCAAAGAAGGATAGGACTATCAGACTCTACGTCGTTTATCATTCCCTCAATGAGGTCACGATCAAGAACAAGTACCCACTCCCCAAGAATGAAGACTTGTTTGACTAGTTAAATGGAGCCAGGGTATTTTCTAAGATCGATCTCCGGTTTGGATATTACCAGCTGAAGATCAGACCTGAAGATATACCCAAGACTGCGTTTGTGTCCCGGTATGGTCTATACGAGTGCACTGTCATGTCTTTCGGGTTGACAAATTCCCCATCTTACTTCAAGTACCTCATGAACAAGGTCTTCATGGAATACCTGGATAAGTTTGTCGTCGTATTTATTGATGACATATTAATCTCCTCCAAAACCGAAGAAGAGCATGAGCAACACTTGAGGGTAGTATTGGAAAAGCTTCGAGAGCACCAACTTTATACCAAATTCAGCAAATACCAATTCTGGCTGAACGAAGTTGGATTCTTGGGTCATACCATGAAGACAAGTGGATCGACGGTCGATCCTTCCAAGATTACCACGGTAACCAATTGGGAGACGCCAATCGATGTGAAGGAAGTTATGAGCTTCCTCGAAGTCGTGGGATATTAACGCAAGTTCGTAGAAGGATTCTCCCGCATCGCTCGACCCATGACTCAGCTATTAAAGAAAGGCAAGAAGTTCGAATGGACGCCGGTGTGTGAAGCAAGCTTCCAGGAATTGAAGAAGAGATTGACTACTTCCCATTATTGGCTACTCCAGATATCAACAAGGAGTTTGTGACATATTGCGATGCCTCTAGAACCGGGCTCGATGGAGTCCTAATGCAAGACGGCAGGGTCATGGCGTATCTGTCACGGCAACTTCGCCCGCATGAGGAGAATTATGCCACCCATGATCTCGAGTTGGCGGCAGTAGAGCATGCCCTGAAGACATGGCGACATTACCTTTTGGTGAAGTGATGTGAAATATACTCTGACCACAAAAGTGTGAAGTATATCTTTACTCAGCGGGAATTGAATATGAGGCAGCGAAGATGGTTAGAGTTAATCATAGACTACGACCTCAGCATTCAATACCACCCCGGTAAGGCCAATGTAGTGGATGATGCCTTAAGAAGGAAGGCCAGCACCTTGAATGTTATGCTCAAAGAAAGGCTACCCGCCTTATATGAAGAAATGGAAATCTTCGGGTTGGAGCTAGTTGAACGAGGATTCCTGGCTAACCTCGAAGTCAAACCTACGCTGGCTGACGATATCAAGGAGGCCCAGAAGGGGCACAAGAGAATTGAAGGCATCAAGAAGAAGATCCAGGAAGGCAAGGCCCCAAGATTCTCGGTGGATGAGCAAGGAGTAGTGTGGTTTGGGAAACATTTATGGGTACCCAACAAGGCAGAACTTAAGGACTTGATCCTGCAGGAAGCACATGATGCATGCTAGTGTATTCACCCCGGTGGTACCAAGATGTATCATGATCTCAAGAAAGATTCTGGTGGCATGGCATGAAGAGGGAAATAGCGTCTTATGTTGCGAAGTGTGACGTGTGCCAGCGACTCAAGGCTGAGCATCAGCGACCTGTTGGACTGCTACAACCTCACCAATTTCCTGAATGGAAGTGGGACAAAGTCGGCATGTACTTCATGACTTTGTTGCCCAGGTCAAGCAAGCGGCATAACTCCATATGGGTTATTATCGACCATCTGACCAAGGTGGCCCATTTCATTCCAGTCAACACCACTTATGATGAGAGCCAGTTGGCTAGTCTGTACATCCATTGTATAGTGAGTCCCCACGGAGTTCCCAAGGAGATTGTATCTGACCGAGGCATGCAATTCACCTCAAGATTTTGGAAGAAGTTCCAAGAAGCCCTTGGAACCAATCTCTCCTTCAGCACAACTTTCCACCCACAGAAGGGCGGACAGACGGAAAGAGTGAATTAGATACTCGAAGATATCCTCCGCGCTTGTGTCTTGGCACATGGTGCCAAATGGGAAGACTGTCTACCGTTCGGTAAGTTCTCATACAACAACAACTACCAGTCCAGTTTCTATATGGCACCATTTGAAGTGTTGTACAGACGAAAGTGACGCACCCCGCTCAACAGGTCCGAAGCCGGCGAAGGGTTGATTTTTGGGCTGGAAGTTCTGCAAGAGGCACAAGATAAGGTGAACTTGTCCGAGAAAACTTGAAGGCAGCCAAGTCGCGACAGAAGAGCTATGCGGATTCCCACCGCAGAGAAGTGGAGTTCATTCCCCGAGACCAAGTGTACCTTCATGTCACACCTCTCAAGGGGACCAAGCTTTTCCACGTCAAGTGGAAACTTGCTCCAAGGTTCATTGGACGTTTTAAGATCACGACAAGGCGTGGAGAAGTTGCTTACCAGTTGGAGTTACCTCCGGAACTTTCGGCTATGCACGACGTCTTCCACGTGTCACAACTTCGGCAGTGTCTTCAAGTGCCAAACCGTCCAAATATTTATAAGGACATTGACCATCAGGCCATCGACCTTCAGCCAGATCTCAGTTATCGTGAGAGGCTGATCCGCATCTTGGATGAAGCAGAGCGTTGCACCAGAAGCCGCACCATCAAGCATTTGAAGGTTCACTGGAGCAACCACACCGAAGCAGAAGCAACATTGGAGCGTGAAGACTATCGCCGATCTGAGTTTCCATACCTTTTTAGCACCTAGCTTAGGAATCTCGGGGACGAGATTCTTGTAAGGGGATAGATGTGTCACACCCTGTTTTCACTATCACTTTTTCTGTAATTCAAAAATCTGAGTTTATTAAAACTTTTTCAAGATTAATGTTGTGAGTGCCATGATTGTCATTGTATGCTTGTATCACTACTAGGAAAAACCTTATAGGCAGGACCTCAGTAGTAGCGCTGGAAAAAAGAAAACGCTGCTGCTAATTAGCGGCATCGCTAATCTAGTAAAGCGCTGCTAATAACACCTTAGCAATAGCGCTACTAATTGAAAAGGCGCTACTACTATGTGGAACTAGACGATGTCACCGACGGTAGCTATAGTAGCAGCGCCGCCCAAAATCCAGCGCTACTGCTAAGTGTTTAGTGGTAGCACGTTGTTTTGCAGCATCACTGCTGCTAGTTGGCCCCACTTAGTAATAGCGCTCGCTGGTATGCAACGTTACTACTAATAGAATAGCAGCAACGCACCCTTTTATCATGCGCTACTGCTAGTTGCGGCTGCCATATTTTTACCCCCCTCCTCTCCCCACTTTCACCTCTCTCCCCCTCCTCTCCCCTCTCCACACTCTCCACACCATTGTTGCCCTTTTTCTCTCTTCCTCCTACCTCTCTTCTATCCTCATTAATGTCCCCCTCCACCATAACTCTCACATCTCTATTTGTCCCACCTCTCTTTCTCTTCCCCCTCCACCATAACTCCCTCTCCATTAGTTATATAGCTAGATTCACGTCTCCTCACCAACAACTAGATCTAGATAGCTATTTAGCCATCCACGAATGCTCTTTTGATCGGTCTCTCTCATCATCTCAGTCGATCGGTCTCTCTCGGGAGATATATAGGTGAGTAAAAAGTTGTTCACTTAAAGAATGGGAATATGTGTGTGAATGAGAATATGTGTGTTTGGATATATATTCGAGCAAACTCAATATGTCCTATTTTTAGGCAAGGTCATGCCAAAATTTTATATGACTTTGAAGCATGCATGCATTATTTACTTTATAACCCTTTTGCTTGTTATACAGTGCAGTCGGTGATTAAGGTGAGTGGATGGAAGGTGGAGCGGTACATGCAATCCGCGGTGATGTACATGCATGTAAATAATCGGACTAGGATTAGATGTCAGTGTGCAAGATGCAAGGAAGGAGTCCTTTTTGACCCTTTTGATCATGGCACTTTGAAGGCGCACTTGCTGATGAATGGTTTCATGGATGGCTATACTCGGTGGATAAGTGAAGAAGATGATGATGAGGAGGACATCCAAATGGCAGGGAATAATGACATGGGGCTAGATGAAGAAATGATCGATCGACACGAAGAGAATGGTGTCGGACATGGCGGTGGGGAAGATTCCGGAAATGACGACGGCGGAGAAAATTCCGGACATGGAGGAGAAGAGGCGGTGCTCACGCCACAGTCTTCGATGCTACTAAGTGCAGTCGTGCAAGACCCTCATGTTCAGGACCTCCTTTGCAAGAGTACGACTAGGGAGAGAGCTGCTTCTAGAGAGGAGGCCAAGCTGGCTCAACTTGAAGTGGACTCGAGGACTCATTGTATGACGATTGCGATCCCGAGGTGACCCGGTTGAGTTTCACGCTCGAACTTCTAAAGACGAAGGCCAAAAACAAATGGAGAGACAAAGGCTTCGATGAGCATTTGAAGTATCTACATAATAAAGTTCTTCCCGCAGGGAAGTTGTGTGCTAGTAGTGTCAACGAGGCCAAGAAGATCATTTGCCCTTTTGATTTGCCACACATTAGGTACCATGGATGCATCAACGATTGCATCATTTATCGGGGGGAGCACGCGGAAAAAACCAACTGTCCACTGTGCAATGCTTCTAGATACAAGAAGGCAGGAAAGAAAGCTCCTGAGAAAGTTGTATGGTACTTTTCGATCACTCCCCGTCTGCAGCGGTATTTCGTAGATCCTAAGGAAGCAAAGCTCATGCCCTCGCACGCAGAGAGGAAGAAGACCGACGATGGAGATGATCCGAGGCTGAGACACCTCGTAGATGGTAGCCAGTGGAGAGCACTCCCGTGTAAGATGGGCCAAGGACGTCGTAAGAGAAAACAAGTATTTCATGATCATGTCTATACCCGACGCGAAGAGCACTCCCGTGAACGTTAACATCATCGCCAAAAATGTGCCATCTGCGCACGCTAAGCACGTGACACAATGCTTCTTCATAACCGACCCCGCCAATCCCAGCCATGTTGTCGTGAGGAGATCCAAAAGCAGCATCGTCGGTATGGATGGAGTCGCTAACGAGGAAGACTACGACCGATACGGCAACCCGATGAGGGAAGATGATGATGACGATGAAGCATATGTGAAAAGAAGAATCAAGACTACATGGTGGCGGAAATATCGTACTCCATGGCTCCGGAAAATTCACAAGGAGGTGCTCAATTACTCGGCAACGAACAAGAAAGGTAAGAAGCTCAATGTGAAACATCGTCGACGCAACTGATCAGAAACCGACATTTATATATTTGTATCTATTTTGTGTACGCATAAGTAACCATTATCGATCAATTGATATGTTACCACATGCATGGTTCCCGTGATATTCGCGCATTGGGGGAGAGAGAGACGTCGTCGTCGTCGGACAAAAACAAATAATAAAACTAAAAGAAAAGTAAACAGAAAAGGAAAGAAAAATAATAAAAAGAAATGAAAATTAATAAAAAGAAAGTAATAAAGGAACATAATAAAAAGAAAGTAATAAAGAAACATAATAAAAAGAAAGAAATAAAGAAAATAAAGTTAGCTGTAGCGCTGGGTCGGTACAAGCGCTGCTGCTACTTAGGAGTAGCGGTGGTACTAAACTAGCGCTACTGCTAATTGCTATAGCAGTACCGCTGGAACTAAAAAAGCGCTACCGCTAGTTTGAGCTAACCGCTGCACGCGCTAAGTCCCCAATTCCTCCCTGCCGCCCCTGTTTCTTCCCCAATCTCCCCCACCTGTCGCCTGTGTCCACCCAGCGTCGTCGTCACCCGCAGCGCCGCTGCTAACTCCTCCTCGTGCCGCCCTGACTCCTCCCCGTGCCGCCCCTGACTCCTCCCCACGCTGCTGACCTGACTCCACCCAGCGTCGCCGTCGCCGCCCCGAGCTCTCCCGTTGGCGCCGCTGCCCCTCTGTTTCGGCTAGGGTTGAGGTGAGGCCCCGGCAGGTACCCGACCCCCACCTTCTGTGTGTGTGTGTGTGTGTGTGTGTGTGTGTGTGACAGTGCTATTTGGCAGCAGGTACCCGACCCCCCCGGCAAGGTTCTCTTCGGCAGCAGGTACGCGAACCCCCCCCCCCCAGCAAGGTCCAAAGCTTGCTGAACTTGAAATGTTTTGCTTTGGTATGCATGCATATGGCTGATGTGTAGATAGTGTTTGATGGAATTTTTTGAACTAGTGAATTTTTTAACTAGTGTAGATAGTGCTTGATGGAACTAGTGTAGATAGTGCTTGATGGAATTTTTTAACTAGTGTAGGTAGTGTTTTGAACTAGTGTAGATAGTGTTTTGAACTAGTGTAGACTCGACGTAGGTCATTGCATTCCTTTGCTAGTACTTGTGATGGTGTCAAGAGAATTCCATTTATTATTTTCTATTTATATTTTTATAATTAATCTTATGATGGTGTCAAGAGAATTCCATTTATTATCCTCATGGTATCCGAGTGGCCTATGTTTTGCCGGAATGATGAGTCATTTCCGTTCCGGCAAATTTCAGGCCCTCCATATGTCCACTTTTTAGCAAAGGTCATGCCAAAATTTTTGGCATAACTTGTGCTATAAACTAGGACATATGGAGTACCCGGGATTTTCCAAAAGGGGAATGAATCAACATTCCGACCACATATAGGCCCCTTTTTTCTCTTCAGTATATCTTTTATTTACAATTGTTGCATAGGAAACATGTCTAGCGCCACAGAAGTCGTGGGTGGTTCTGGTCATTCAGCATACCCCATGGAGGTAGCAAATCACTATTTTGATTACCTGGACGAACACTAGATAGGGTTGCATGGTGGCGGCAGTGGTCCCAACCCCGACCCCGGCGCCGACACCGGCACCAGCATCGACACCGCCCTCGAGACCGGCAACGATGATGTCGTAGCTGGTAAAGCACCGAAGATATAGACGACACGAAAACCAGACGAGCTTGGCATCGAAGAAATTGTGGTCATGGAGATTCACCCCTTGAAGTTAGAGCCAACGGTGCTAGAGGAAGCGTGCAAGTGCTGGGGCAATCAACTTAGATGCATACTCAGGGAAACCGCCAACATCAACGGCGAGAGGTTGAAGCAAATACCACATATGGAGCACATGCTCCTAAAGAAGTTGCACAATAGGTTCATTTTCCCTGGCCGGAATGAAAAGGAATATAAGGAGTCGTGGGACGACACCGTCATGACAAAGATAAACGAGAAGGCGATGCTGACGTTCACCAACGACTTGTCCTCCTAGAAAGTTCGGTTGAAAAAAGCGGTTGGGAAGAATGAACCGTGGACCAAGATTCATGCTGATAATCCGACTATAACGGAAGAGGACTTTGTAAAATTCCTTTTGAATTGCAAAAAAGAAGAGGTCAAGGCAAAGCCGGAGAAAATGAAGGCGCTCCAGGCCAGGAACACGCCTCCCCACCGCCTCGGAAGTGGTGGTTACGAGGGGAAGAGGCAGATATGGGACAAGGAGGACGCCGAACGTGAAAATCTCGGGATCCCAGACTCCTTGGCGGAGTTCACCGACCTGCTGGAGCATGATTGGATCAGTGCCCGGTACAAGGTGGACAAAGTTAAAAATATCTTTTACACGGACCCGAACACGAGGGAATTCATGAGACTTTTGGTAATTCTTATATTACCACATTATCGTATTAGCTTCTAATCAATTTGACTGCAAGTTTTGTCACATTAGTAAACCATCCACGTTCCTTCTACAAAAAGAGCACACCAAAAGGCAACAGAAAGCGACGAGTCATCACTGTCGTCGGCGAGGCCCAAGTGGGACACCCCATTCAACCGGGCCCTGAACATACTGAAAAATGTCCCAGTGGACAAGCCGCCGTCCTATCGACGTGTGCACGGTGTCGGAGATGTCGCCTCGTGGAAGATGTGATACCCCGAGGGGCTAGATGATAGAAGGAAGAGACGGTTGGTCGTCACTCAGGAGAGCATCGACGAGAAGGTCGCGATTGCGGTCAATAAGACCAAAGCTGAGACTAAAGAAGAGTTGGTCGATGTAGTAAGTGGGTTGATCACTGACGCGGTGGCCAGCTTGATTCCAGCAATTTTCAATTGGTCAAAGAGCAATTCAAATGCATGGCCGGAGGACTACCCAATTCCCAGCTTTGGCGCGAGCAACTCGGCGAACACCACAACACTAACACCTGCCCAAGCAACCGCAAAAGGCCCCGTTCCTATTCATAGCAGCCCGACCACCGTCTCTGGAAAGCTCGGCGGGCCTTCCTCGCTGGCTGAGCTCGACGCCCTCACGGTAATTATGCATCATACCCTTTTCCCCAACATGTTTATAGTCTTCCGTTTCAGTTGCCTTTCAGATGTTTGATGTCGCTGACATGTCTCCTTCGTAGGCCGATGACACCTCGTGCACCCTACTCTATGACATCAGGGGCCAGAAGGTGGCTGTGGGAAAGGCAACCATCATGAAGCCGAAGGACCGCATTTACCACAACCGATAGATGCTCGATGGCGTCTTCAAGCTTAACGTGGCGAGTGTCTTAGCTGGCTTCAAGAATTTTCCTCCTCCGATAACAGCCGGTGACGACGAGACCCCTACGCTTATTGGCGGATGCAAGAACTGGTTCTTGACTTGGCCGAAGTCTCTTATTCATCTCGAGGAGCCCAGTATCATGCCAACGCCAAGTTCTCAAGAAAGTATGAACTCCACCCCACCTACCAAATTACCTGCACCTGTCGTGGCGGATGAGGGTAGCATATGACGCGAGGGAGAGCCTCCATTAGTGCCAGATCATGTCGCCCCCACTATCGAAGAAGCAAATGTTGATGATGACACGGAGGATGATATGAGGACCCGAACCGGTATTTCCGTATCGCCATGATGGATTGATGGCTCACGACACCGAAGACTCATGCTATGACCGTGGAGATGAGGACTTGATGCTGCCTAATTTGCCGAAGCCGGAATGTCCTAAGAAGGAATGCAAAATGTCTCTCTTCAAGCCTTCCTCGCAGGAAACGCCTCCAGATGCCGCCTCTACCCAGCAACCCTCCGAGGCCCGTCCACTGTTTAGCCCGAGGGCACTTTGGGTGGTGGTTAGGGAAGGTATGGTGGGCTCACTACCGCCACCCCCCAAGAAGCAAAGGAAGAGACCGACCAAGAGACCTAAAGGCACCATAGGTGCTTCAAGCAGCCAGCCGCCTCTGAAACCCCTAGTGGTAGACGGAATACCTGTCGAAGGTAAGCCGCGTGTCCACATCGCCGGCGAGCCGATCATAGCTGCCAAAGTGCTAGTTCACATACTGAACAATGATCTAAAGAGACTCCATGAAGATGTGTTGGCCAGAGAGAAAAACCTTCTCGCCGCGAAACATCCAGGATACCCGCTTTATGCGGCTCATGTGTCAGGTGGGAAGATGTACGTCGATACCTGTCCCGCGAATCAGTTCCTCCTGCGATTTGACTACATCTGCAACATGTTCCGCATGACCAAGCTAGATTTCCAGTTCATCCGCATGTATGCGATGTATCTCAACTTCATCATCAATATGGAGAGCATCAAATATATCTGCGTCGCGGACCCATACTATATGCACGAGGACTTCTTGGGAGTTTGCAAAGAGTACCGTGACTATGAGAGCAAGTACCTCGGTGATTTCATGATCGCTAATAAGTGCAAGGAAGCTATTCTCCTACCTTATCATCCCTCGTGAGTCATCCGCACATATTCTTTCATACATGTTTCATTCCTTTGCAAGCATGGAGGCTAATTTGAGGTGTACTTAATTTGCACAGCGTGGGCGGCGCCATCCTCATCATTCTGTACCTGGAATACTCCCATGCTATGTACTTGGACTCGTCGAAGAACCTCAAGAAAAAGGATTACACGCACGTATAGAGTGTTCTCAACTCTGCCTTGTGGGCCTTCAGCCTGACTCGTGGATATATCAAGGTGAAAAAGACCAGGAACAAAGCACCGGCTTTCGGCCATAAGACCGACTTCTGCTGCATCCAGCAACCAAACAATAGTGCGACTGATGGATTCTACCTCATGCATCACCCGATGGAGTTCAGAAGGGATAATCAATGCCTTCGCATGTCAGCTACTACCGAAGATGCTGAGATTGTCAGCTGGGCCACAAGCATAGGAACGACATCGGATCATCGAATCCGAGCTGAGTTTTATCACGTACAGTGTGAACTAGCCCAAGTGATCATGAAGCAATTCCTCGAACCAACAGCGATGTTCTACAATGGGGCTATCACGTGGGTTGATGTCCGAGCACTGCTAGTCAGTCAGTGTTTGGACATGAACCCTTTCCCGAAGCTCGGGTGCGTCCTCCCTGACTATGAAGATTGGGACGAGGACCTGAACGACTGATTGTCAATGACAATGTGATGTAACTAAACCGTGGTCCTGAACTAGCATGCCTTGTCACTACTGTCTTTCTATGGAAAAACTTTGAAATTATGCACGGTGGAACTATGTGATGTAACTAAACCGTGGTCCTGAACTAGCGTAGATCATTCTAGTCAATTAGTTTAGGTATGAGGAACGTCGTCATTTATGTTTACTATTGGTTGCTTTTATTTTGCTAATCATGCCTCTTTGTTTTCTTAAGTACATTATGTTGCATATTATCGTTCAAATCAACAACTCACGATGCAGGTATCTAGATCATTTATGGCGAAGGACTACTACATCGTGTACGTTGGGAGGGTTCCAGGAGTCTACGACCACTAGCCAGCTGCTCAGGCCAAGGTGCATAGGTACCCGGGTGCTACCCATAGAGGTTCGAGACCAGAGCCAAAGCGAAAAGTAGTTACTTCAGGTGGACACTCCAGCATGAGCAGGGGCGGGACCGTCGGTACTACATAGTCGTGCTCTTCCTCATGTTGATCCCTCTTCTCTTGTACATCATGTTGTAGATAGAGATGATGAAACTTGTGGGTGTGCCATGACCATGCAGTTGCACTTATTCGAGACATGACATGATCGCACTTATGTATCGCTATTTTCGAGATTATGTGATGATATTTTTTTTGAATGAAGATGATGATGATTGTATGACGAGACTATTGTATGTCTATGATATGTGAGAATGGTGTATGTTTAGTATGATGCAAATCTGTATAGAATCTGTATAAATACATCACAAATACAAATCTGTGAAAGCACTGAAAGTTAGTAGTAGCGCTGGTAAATAATTACCAGTAGCGCTGCTTAGCGGCAACGCTTACTATGGGAAAGTTCTACTACTATAGTTAGCAGTAGCGCTGGGCAGGCAACCGCTACTGCTAATACTACTTGCCAGTAGCGTTGCCCATACCTGCGCTACTACTAGGGTTTAGTTGTAGCGCGATAGCAGTAGCGCTCGACCCAGCGCCACTGCTACACATATTTCCAGCGCTACTAGTAGGCTTTTACCTAGTAGGGTATGCTTGATTATGAGATATCAAAAACCACATTTCTCATAACCTAATTAATTTCAAAACCCTGTTTTGGGTTGCACTACAAGTCCTTGATGGCAAGGAGTGATCTTACCCAAGGTTGGTGATCTGGTTCTAGCACCATTTTAGTTCACCAAAACCGTAAAAATAATTATTTTATGAATTATTTTCCTATTTTATTTGCATGTCCATTTCTCAGGCCAGAAATGGTATTCCTATATGGAAAAATACTTTTCTGCCTTAGAAAAAATTGGGAAAATTTGGAGATACTTAGAAGGACATATATTTTCCATACATAAAATTTTCGACCCCAATTTCTATTATTATTATTTGAGTAAAACCGTGAAAACCTCTTCTCTCTATTTTGACCTTTTGCAATATTTCCAAAGGAAATATTCTCAATAAATTCCTAGAAAATTCATGTCGTATCCCTAAGCCATATTTGGTGGCCATAAAAAATTCACCTTGATCCAAGGTGGTTAAGGTCGCCAAATAATTGCAAAACCCCTTCTGTCCAGTATGAAGTTAGAGCAACTCTACATAGCAAAGTTTATCCAATGCAGCTGAAACTTTGCAGGTGTGCCTAATACCTCAATGTAACACCCCAAAAATCGGGTTATCGATTTTTGTGCTCTTATTTCTTCCTGGCTTTTCTCTCCCATTTTTTCCTCTGGAATTTGGGAAATGACCGAGTGAATCTAGTCTATCCTCATGCCCTCAGTGATTTTCCCATGTCCTTGTGCTAGCATGCCGTGTTGAGTAAACCACGAACCTCTTTCAAACCCTAGCTTCGAAATATTGGAACTAGGAATCCTGCCTTTGTGTTTAAAAAGGAGCTATCATTTCCCTTGCTGTGTTAATCCTCCAAATATTTCCAGAGATCATTCTTCCCTCATAAACCGTAGATGTTCAAAAATATTGCCAAGTTATATGCAATATTTCTCCTCTAGAATAAATTCCTTTTTCTACCTTTCCGAGGAACTATATCCAAGAAAATATCCATCCATCTCCCAAGGTCATGAAAACTTGTGGAAATATTGTCTGTGATCATATGGAGCTCTCATAAAATATTGGCCATTACTAAGTGGGGGAACTTGCCGTTTTCCTATTTAAAGGCAATATTGCATTTTGGGGCCTTTCCAAAGGAACTACCATTTTGGTAGCTAGGAAAAATGCCAAATAATTTTTGGAGCTTCTCATATCCATATATTCACCATTTCCATCAAATATCAAGTTCCCCAATTCAAAAATTGAGTACAACACCCCTTTGCAAATTCTTTCCAGATTTCTTGTTTGCAAAGGAAGTGCTTGATTCCTTGATTCCCTTGGGCTCAAACTTTGCAGGATAGTTTATTAGGATAAATTACCCTTGTTCACAAAAATTTAGCCCATTCCCTCTAGCCAATCTTCCTTAGCAAATTATCTAAGTTTCTGCCCACGTTGGAGCACTTTGAAGGAAGTACCATTTATATTTATGCAAATGGTATGAAACTTTTACGGTGACTCCATATGCCTATATCATTGATCTCCACCAAGTTTGAGACATTTTTATCTAGCCAATTGATCCCAGCATCATCTTCTTCATTTCTGGTCAAATTACCAAGTTACAAAGGAAGTGCTAGTTAGGCATGCTCATTTGAGCTAAAAATTTGCCAGGATAGTGACCTCGGTGAGTGGTCAACCTCAGCCAAGGATCATGCCAATAGGAGCACTGTGGTGGCCACTGCACAGCACAAACACGTTGCTGTTGGATTCATGTTGAGCAAGGAGAGGGCACACCAGAGCTGTAGCATGGAGTTTGATGGGTCAGCTCATCTCAGGGAAGCTTGGAGAACACCCTAGACATGGTTTCATGTCGAGTAGGGCGTGGCAATGTCGTGGCCACGTGGTGACCATGGGCAGAGCATGCCAAATTGGCGCCCTATGCATTGGAGTTATGTGAGCACGTCTCCAGCAAGCTCCAGCCTGTCCGGGAGTTTCGTGGAGGTTCCAATGGCGTGCTTGAACCCTCCAGAGATCTCTCCCCCTCGTCCCCTTGCTCCTGGAGGTGTCTGCCGACCGGGATCTTGCCATGACTCTCGGAGCTTCTCCCGGCATCGCGAGAGCCCCTCACCGTAGCTATTTATAGCGTTCCCTGAGCCCCCCGACAACAGCAACCTCGACGCCCGATCCCTTCAGCCTCGGCACCCAATCCCTCTCTCCGATCGACCCCGGCTCCATCTGAGCCCATCTACGGACGCGTCGTGACCCAGGGACCTCGTCCCCACCTTCGCCTGCTCCTGAGAACCCTCCGATCGCCGGAATCCCGCCGGGGCCGAGCCATGGTAGCCGCGTGTTGCTGCGCCACCGGGCCTTCCCCACTGGCCGTGGATCTCATGAATGGATGCGCCACTCGTCGGTGAGCCATCCGGTGGCCTCCGTCTAGTTGGGGGTGGCCGGAGCCGCCCTGGCGAATTCTAGCGCCGGCGCCCTCCTCTGTACCGCGGGCGAGTAGGAGGAAGAATAAGGAGGGAGGAGGAGGAGAGAGAGAGATGGGGCAGGGCCCACGCGTCGGAGAGAGAGAGAGAGAGAGAGAGGAAGTGGATAAGGCGAGGCCTACCATCAGAGAGAGAGAGGGGTCAACCCCCGGGCCCGCGCAGTTTAAGTGGAGGCGCACTTTGCCGAAAGGCGCTTCCCAGGTTTGAAAGCGTACTCCGCCCGAATGCGCTTTCCGTTTTAGCTCGAGGGACCTCTTTGCAGTAATTCTTTTTACAGATTGGTCCCTAGTTCTCTAACGAGCGTATCTCCAAAACAATTTCTCCGATTGAGGTAAAAACAGCGCCCACGCTTTCATCTCGTCGAGCCCGTTTCGATAGTACCATTTCCATTATGTGTTTACACAGTGGAATTGACCATTTTGCCCTTGCCCTCCGATTGAGCCCTCCGAGAGGGAAACCTCTCCGGCAAATCTTCCCGGCATTTTATCGCGCTTCTTACCGGCGTATTCGTCGACCCCCAGGCAAGCCAACCTCTTATCATTAGCTTCGGACTTGTGAGATGACTTTGCTTGCACCCTGTGTGTTTATCTGTATCACCTGTTAGCCTGCATTTGCATACACCTGTGATGATATCGGTACTAGCTACTAGCAATCACTATGCATCTAATACCATGACTTGTTTGCATATTAACATACTAACAATTATGTTGACATGTAGTACTAGGGTCTGATATTATACCATGCTTATCCATACAATTATTTTGCTATGCTATTGTTTAGCACTTATAATTGTCGAGGTAATGATATGATGATGGATAGGTGAAGTTGAGTTAACAAATGCAACCTAGTTGGTTTGTCTTGAGTCACCTGTCCGGGCTTACCCGTGCAACCACATTTGCCGGTATGGGACGACCTTGACTTGGTCTAACTGCGTGCTCTTTCACCGGTACCTCCAAAGAGGGAGGGTTATGCACGAGTGCTACCTTGGCCCGGGAGGCGGTGATAACCGTGTGAGCCAGTTGAGTTGTTTGCGTCGGCGTCCCTGGTTGGGACAGTTTAGTTTGGCCACGACGGTGGAAGCTGTCATGAGCACACAGGGCCACACAGGGCAGGACTCCGGGGCAGGATGAATGATAGTGGTACGATCGAAGAGTCACGGGTCAGACGAGTTTCGGTGGGGCAACACTCGTCCACCCGAATGGGATCACGAGGTCGGTGTTCCATGATGTGGGTAAAGTGTGCAACCTCTGCAGAGTGTCAAACTTATTCGAGTAGCCGAGTCCATGGTATTGGACAGCACGACCAGACTTCAGTAGGTGGTCAACCATATCAGTGTTTGTAATGATGGAAGAACTCTCCCTGCGTGGACATCAGAGGATGTCGGGAATATGATATGTTAGCCGAGAGATGTCTATAAGAGGAATGGTCGGATGGCCATACGATTTGGTTGTGATTTGGATCCGTTTAGGTTGGATTACAAGTACATCGAGGGTTGTGGGATAACCCAGAAGAGAGTAAGTTGACATGTGGTAATAGTAAGTACTTCAAGTACCTAGTGTGATCATTGTCATGCTATGATATTAGATCCATATTGTGCCATGCTTAATCTATGTTATGATATGCTTTGATCCCTATTTTCCTATTAATTCCATGCCATGCTTAGAATAATTATTATATAATTATAGGGCTAGCTTTGTTATCCACTTGTTTGGATGCTATGTATTTGGTTGTCTTGCGAGTACATTCAAAGTACTCACCTCGCCTTGGACGTGGCCAGTTGCAGGAGAGGACTCGTCGTGCTAGATCGTAACCCATCCAGTCCTGTGAGTTATGGAGCCCAGCCAGAGAGGTCGAGACAGCTGATTCAAAACCTCTGCTGCCATTTTGTTAGGCTTGGAGTCACGTAATATTGTTGTAAGTGACAATATTGTAATACTCCACTATATCAATAAAGCCATTTTTGTCTGGAATTGTTGTATCATGTCTTTGGCGTGCGTCCGGTCTTTTCCTAGGTATGGGCGTGCATCGGCCCTCTATCGGGGTGCCACAAGACTTGATATCAAAGCTAGGCTGGATGTAGGTTAACCTAGCGCCAAGACCACCTTAGGTTCAACCGGTAGTGAGCCCTATAGATTTGACCCATCTCTGGCATCCGATATGGCCACTATTGACCAATAGGTGGCGCAGTCGGAATGGACGTGTCCCTACCCAGATGTCCGCCCACCCAGCCACTCTAGATTGGATCCTGACGTTACCCATTGGTTGGCCGTGCCAGCATATCTTCTACCCGGCACGAGAAGGATCTACGCCATCCCGGTGTGTTCCAGCTAGAACCCTGCAAGAGAACCCAGGCTAGTATCCCCAAACCAGCAACCATGGTCAGTTCTTCAAAAACACCCACTTTCCATAGTCGAACCTTATCCAATGGTTATCCTGGTTTCCGCCTATCCTTTCAAGTATGCTCACCCGAGCCCTTGGCTGTAGTAAGCCCCCAGTGTATTTGGTGTTTAAATCGGAACTCGTTCCCCATGTTTACCGATTCTATGCAAAGGTCCATAGAAACCCAGGTCTAGCAGCGGATGGGAAGTCCCTGAATTTTCTGGGCAAACCCAGGCCCACCCCTGTCTTGGCTGTCCAGGTAGGTGTTGCGGAAGCCATCACCCATCTTCGTTTCCAGTTTCCGCAAGTGGCGGAGGAGTTGTAGGAGTTTCGCTATTTTCCCTCTACGTCAGACGCAGGTTGCCATTTCTCCAGCACAGTCGAAAACATAGACACAGCAATAGCTCTACTGATCCAGTTTGTTGCTACCCAGGGACTATTACTCTCTGGCATTCTTAGAGAGTTCAAAGCCGTTAACCATGACACTACACGGGTTGTTACGGAAGCATATCGTGCGGCCCGTCAATTTGCACCCCAGTCCACCTGCTCCCTGTAGGCAAACCTAGTGCCACCTTCGCAGCTACTACCGCCCTTCTGTGGACCCATATTAACCCGAGAACATCCACCGAAACTCCATTCCAGGAGCTATCTGACGACTTCGTCGTCAGGATGTGTTCCATCAAGTTCCCCCTGCAGCTCCAGTAGTTGAGCCCCAACCCATAGAGGTTCCCGACGATCAAGGCAAAAGTTGGCTCAGTCTTCGTCCCCCAGGAGAGCCCCAACAAGAGTAAGTCCATTTTTGGCTTCGACAGTGAGCGAAGCCAGGAGATGATGTGAGTCTCTGTATTGCAAAGACTGTTTCTTCGTCCGCGGCTAGGATTAGGACGCTGTAGTTTGAAGTGAGTTGTTGTTATTAACCGCCCAGCAGGGCTGCATGTTATTGTACTACTTGGATTGCTTGTGCATGTGTGTTGTTGTAATGTCATGTATGCTTATTTGCCTTGTGTGCTTGGTTCATCTGTCACCCTGTTAAGCAGAAATGTTTTACAGAGCTGGCGGTGGATTCTTAACAAGATTCTAGTCAGTAGAGCACTTACAACGAATAACAATGGACTCGCCCAGAGTCCCTAATAAAATGCGAGATGGTGTAGGTGTATGTATGCCACGAGTACGTAAACCCACTAGCCTTAAAACACCTTAGTGTAATCTACTTGATATGATTCTTTCTTCTGCCTGCATTTTGCCACCATGTGCATTCTGCATCTGCTTGCATATTAGTAGGAAATGTTTACCTGTGAATCATGTGAGCAAGTCTGCATGATGGTTGCAATCTCAGAGAAATTCTGAGAAATTTTATTGCATCATAGACCGTTATAACCTTTCCAGACCAAGACCTAAACCTAGATTTTACACCAGTACCCACTCGTTGTGGATGTTGTTAAGCAAGCAGCAACCAGCAGCGTGGTCTCCACACTGATAAAGCTCCGCTGACCGCACCACACTAACCCCAGACCCAGCAGCGCCTCTTTCACCGTCTTGTGTGATGTTGACAGGTCGCCCCTTGCTGCCACTGCTAGGGCTTATTTCGCCGGCCTGAGACGGCGTAGTTGACCCTGTGGCACCCCAACACAGAGGAAACCGGAACACCCTGTATTCCAGCCCAAGGACGAGTCTTCTGGAATACGGAACCGTTGGCATAGAACAAATCAGCTCTTTATTACTATGGAAAAGATTACAAGGATACATGAATTACATCGCCTTGCTGATACTACACCTGCTTGCATCCTAGCCCAACGACCTATGTGATGAACTCCACTCCGGAGGGACTCTAGCTGGAACGTGCATCCTAGCTCGTAACTCGGAATCCTCGACAATCAAGCAATCATGGCATGACCTACAAACTGGCATGACAAGCCAGGTGAGTACTTTGATTGTACTCGCAAGCTCACAACAAACATTAACATTAAGGCAAGACAACATCATAGCAATCAGGATTAAGTAAAGGGTTGTTATTACTAAGGGAGTAGCAGAGAACTAACTATACCAGGCTACTCTCACCGTATTCGGATGATACCAACTCATGTGATCTTACCAAGATCCTTTAGCGAGTATCCTCAAGACGGATACCAAGACTTATCATCGGCACGATGCCCAACTGTTATCATACTCAGACGAGTTCTTCCATCATTACTATCATAGTTACGGTTGACCACCTACTGATGCCTGATCGGGCTGTCCAATACCGTGGACTCGGCTATTCGAATAGGTTTGACACTCTGCAGAGGTTGCACAATTTACCCACACTATGGAGCACTGACCTCGTGATCCCATTCGGGTGCAGCGGTGTTGCTCCAACGAAACTTGTCTGACCCGTGACTCTTTCATCGTACCACCGGCATTCATCCTCCCCCGGAGTCCTCCCCTGGGTGGCCCTGTGTCCTCCTGACACCTGCCACCGTCATGGCCAAACTAAACTGTCCCAACCGGGGACGCCGGCACAAACAACTCAAATGGCTCATAGGGTTATCACCGCCTACCGAGCCAAGGTAGCACACGTGCATAACCCTCCCTCTTTGGAGGTACTGGTGAAAGAGCACGCAATCAGACCAAGTCAAGGTCGTCCCATGTCGACAAATGTGGTTGCACTGATAAGCCTGGACAGGTGACTCTGATCAACCAACTAGTTATCATATCCCGAATAATATCTCTGTTATAGCTGACGCTCCTACGTCACGGTAATCTGATAAGTAATAAGCTCAAGCCACTACTGTTGATCCATATTCACAAAGTAATCATGGACGGTAATCTCAACCTCATGTTATCGACTAGTGTGTAAGACACTAGTCACTAACGATCCCGTACTTATCTCAGTAATAATTTATTCAACGATGCATACTCACATTCCAGACTATAAACAGATATATTTATTATTGAAATAGTTAATTAGACTATGATATTGCAATGCTATGAAGAAAATGAAAGTTGTGGCTTGCCTGGGATGATGGAACCACCGGGAAGAAGCGTGAGAAGCTCACGGAAGGATATGCCGGAAACAGTTCTCTCTCGAAGGAGGGGATGTTTACGGCAAGGGCAACATGGTCATTTCCACTATTAGGTCACATGGCGGAAATGCTACTATCTTGTTGGGCTTGACGAGACGAAGACAAGGGCTTTGGAATCACCGGAATCGGAGTCCCGAGCAAAAAGATATAAGGGTTTTGGCGTGAGGGGCTATTCTGCACTAAAAGATATTCAATACGGGGTCCGTGGCAGCTAAGTGGGTCGCGCAGTCAGGGAAAATACGTTTTCCCATGGGAAAAACATAAACACGCCCGGGGCGCTTCCACTTATCAACGTGGTTGCGCCTCCTCTCACCGACAGATGGGGTTGGGGCCCACCTGTCGGGTCCCGCTCTCTTTCTCTCCTCTCGCTCTGCTTCTTCTACCTCCCGACGACCACAACAGAGGAGGCCAGGCCGAGCACGGCCGACGTTCGTCCCGGCGCCACCTGCCACCCCCGGCTGAGGTCCGGCCACTGGTGTGACCAGCGCGACCGGGCGCATCCGCCAGGGGGCTAGGCTCTCACCGGAAAGCAGCGGAGCCAAAGACACCCTTGCCGTGACGGTCGGCGGCGATGAGCTTCATGGAGGCACGCGACGCAGGCACAGAGAGGAGGGGTCGGGGTCGGGCAAGCCTTGAGGTAGCTGGAGGAGAGCCTTAGAGAGGATTAGAGGGAGGAAAAGGGCTCGACCAACTCGAATTTAAGCTGAGCCCGACGGCGGCCATGGTGGCAATTGGAGGGCAACGGGGCTCCGGGAGCTCGATGAACAGGTTGGGGACGATGCAGGGATGGAGGAGAGGAGGCTGGAGAGGTCGTGGCACCCCGGGGCTGCTTAAATAGCCACGACAATGAGAGCCGATAAGGATGGACACCGTGGCGAGTTTAGCCGCGCACTGGAGCTCCCGGGCGACGTGGCTGGCCTTTAGTGGCGTCGAGCAGCTTCAAGGAGGGGATGTGACAACTCAAGTGAGCTCGGGAAGGAAAACGACATGGATGCAACTGGAGCAACACGACGGAGCTCGTCGCGGCGCGGCAAGGAAAACTCCGGAGGGGGAGAGGGCTCCAGGAGGAAGGGAATGACGAGGCGGAGCTTCTAGACATGAGTAGAGCTCGAGGGAGAGGAGGAGTCGACAAAACCAAGGGCTCCATTCCACAGAGCATGGTTATTGCATGCCACACGTGTGGTCACCATGTGCACTAGCACTGAGAGGACAAGATAGGCTGGCACACTATGTCTAGCAGATAGTTCATCCAAAGAGATGACCAACTGAGCTGATAAATCACCAAAAGGAGCTAAGGGTTGATGGGAGGCTTCACTGGAAGTTTCCTGCATCAGACTTGACCTGATCACAGTGATCAACATAGATAGGATAAGAGCAAAAGATCATGTCTGGGAGTCTTAGGGTAGGGAGGACTACAATCCTATGAAATTTGGGGAGCACAGGATCAATATTTAATAGGGTTGCTTTGGAACTAGCTAATCTGGTCCAGAATAGGGATTTTGATGTGGCACTCACATACTGGCTTGGATGGATCTGAAACTTGGAGGACATAAATCATTTCGACATGTGATGATGATGTATAAATGTCACGCCATCTTGATAAGCCCAAGTGGCACTTCCTTCACACAGTATCCTACTGGACAGAAACTTGGCAGAATTACTGGGAATATTTGGCTAAATAAAATGGGCTCTGAATTGGTTTAGCAAGGTTTTATAGATAGGAGAATGTCCTGGTAAAATTTTAAAATTTATGGAGCAACATAAAATATAGTTGCTTCACAATCCAAAATAATGACCAGAGACAAAGATTTGCAGCTATGGTCACATGGTTGAAGGAATTATTGTCAAATTTGGTGGAGATGCATAATTTGAGCATATTGAGATGATGGCAAAGTTTCAACTCATTTTAACACTCCTAGCTAGCACTTGCTTCACAAAGCTTCTTCTGGATCAGAAACTTTGGAAATTAGCCAAGAAATATTTACTAGCTAAATTTAGTTGAATTTTGGCATGAGGCAATGATATGGCTAGGAAAGAGTGCCCTCAAATTTTGAGAGCAATCAAACAAATGAAAAGGGTACTTGCTTCACAACTTGACGGATAGGGCAGAATTAGAAAAGGAATTTTTGGGAAATATTTTTGAACATGACAAGGAAATATTTTGTCATATCTGAGGAAGATATGACCCAAGATATTTATAAGAATTATTTGGGAATTTTTGGAGAGACCGAAATGGGGGTTGCTTCACAACCGAAGGCAACAGAAGTTATTCCTTTAAAACAAAAAGGAACATTCCGAGGGAAAAGAATATTGGGATTGGGTCAAGTTGGAAATGGCTAGGTCTTGGGGTGGTTTGAATGTTGGATAGGCACTAGGAGAAAGAAATCAAGGGTAACCCCTTTAGGTTTCAAAACTATTAAGTTACGAAAAGCAAAACCAGATCAAAATCAAAGGAAAAAAGAGAAATGGGCAAAATCCAGGGTGTTACAAACCTATCCCCCTTAAAGAAATCTCGTCCACGAAATTTGATTGCTCAAGGTACAACATAAATATCCTTACTTGAGGGAACCGTTTTTAACTCGGGTTTCCTTCTTACCTTAGAATGATACTTCTGGTAAATCTTAGTTGACTAACTGTCTGGCTTGAGGGTGATTTGTTCCAGTGGATCCTCATATGTTACTCTAACTTTCATCTGTTTATATATGCGGACTTGACTGTCGGTGGTTCTAGCAGAAAGATCTCGTTCACGGCAAACTGTCCTTTGACTGATTCCCGTCTGAGAGGACACATACTTCAAGGTTGTTGTCCCACATTCTCGTTGTCCAGTCTGTCAACACCTTTAAGTGGATAATGGGCCATGTAATCTTTTGACACTGTTGTTGCAATCTAAATGTTGAGTGCTCTTCATAGATTTGAGTATCTTCTTTTGACGATGCTGAGCATATCTGGTTGGGTTGAGCGGGTTCCCTCGATATAGGGTCCTTGCAAATGGGATGGACCCGTTGGGTGTGTTCCCATAGTGATTGGTATCGAACCAGACTGTCTTGAGTATATGCACCATGTTGATCTTGCAACCATTATCATACCTGTATGGGCAATCTTGCTCTTTCATTATAATTCTCTTTGCCTGGATCCTTAGTTGAAAGAGCTTCGCCTGATGTATTCTTTATTCCTTCATATGACCATGGGTGCTGCTAGGTACCATATTCCAGTAAGCATATTACTTAACAAGTTGTACATGTAAGGTGACGATTGACTAAACCGTTGGATAGAACCCGCAAGTAAACCAGTAGCCAACAGAACGGTCCTTACAACTCAGATTTGGGACATTACTGGAGTAACTCAAGCCCGACTCACGACGGCTGAAAAGTAGCTCAGAGCATGAGACGGTGTCGATAATAAGAAAGTAGCAGTTCCCTAAGACGGCCGAGAAACAGCTCAGAGCATAGGATCACTACTACGAAAAGAAATTCAACAACTGTCCGAGACGGCCGAAAAAGCAGCTCAGAACACAGGCCAGTTGCTGACAAGAGAAATAAAAGTCGGCATCCACCCCGGACGGCCAAAAATAGCTCAGAACACAGGCGTGGTGCCATCATCAAAGAAACACAGGAAAGGGTTCATTTGTGTCCCATACAGCTTATCCATGGGTTGTTGGTCATCTCACTGAACTGTATAGCTGGTGTTCTTCTTCTCACGTAGCCCATGCCATAGTCGGATTTCTCACCGGGATGACATCGTTGTATGATCAACTCCTATGGCCTTGATAGCATATCCACCATACATATTGGGTCTATATGGAGGCGTGCTTAATTCCTGAAGCAGGCTTGTTTCTTGACTAACTATTTTGCTTTCCGACCAACTGTTGCGAATTTAATCAATGCATGGTCATATGCTACTGACTGGCAGTCTCTGGCAATAGCTAGACGAATGCTGATTCTGTGACAACAAACCTTCCCCTACAACGACACCAGAAGAATGCTACTAACACTCCCCAGCAATGAAACTAGAAGAATGTTGTTGATGGCCCACCAGCGCGTGGGTTCGCAGCAGTTTTCGAGGGTAGAGTATTCGACACAGATTTGTTGGTATGCCTATAGGAGGTGAGAGGATACTCTCAAGTATTAGCAGCTGAATGTGTCAGATTCAACCACACCTGAAAGATTAGTATCTACAAGGAAAGTACTATGATAACAACGGTGTCAGAAATGATCTGTTGACAGCAGACTATTCCTAATGATTGTATCAATGGCGCCAAGTTGCCTCGTTGACAGAAATTGTCAGTTCCCGTCAACGACCAGCGAAACAAAATAGTAGCAGGTAGCAACAGTGTAACGAGTAATAGCAGTGGCAAGGTACAGCAGTAGTGACAGCAGTAGCAAGTAGCTACAGTAGCAAGCGACAGTAGTAGCAACAGTAGCAGCAGAGCAAGACAAGTAACAGCAACAGAGCAAGACAAGTAACAACAACAGCAACAGTAGTAACAGCAGCAGTAGGACAAACTCGTAGGCAATGGGTCGGTGATTTGTTTGGATGATATTCATCATGCAACAGTTATAACACGGAGAGATATGTGGCTATCTCCCGTTCGTCAATGTGATGTAGGGATGCATTACGTGTGTCATCATACGTGCTTAGGGAAAAGAACTTGCATGACATCTATTGTCCATCCCTCCCGTCGGTGCGGGGTCCAAAAGGAAATTACGGGATATTAAGATTCTCCTTTTAATAAAGAACCGGACCAACGCATTAGCACTTGGTGAACACATGAACTCCTCAAACTATGGTCATCACCGGGAGTGGTTCCGGTTATTGTCATTTCGGGGTTTCCGGATCATAACACATACTTCCTCCGTTTCTAAATATAAGTCTTTAATGAGGTTTGACTAGTGAACTACATACAGATGTATATAGACATACTTTAGAGTGTAGATTCACTCATTTTGCTTCGTATATAGACTCCTAACGAAATATCTTAAAAGACTTATATTTAGGAACAAAGGGAGTAGTAGGTAACTACAACTTGCAAGAACGGATCTAAAACACACATATATTGGTGACAACATAATAATTTCAGATCTGAAATTATGGCACTCGGGCCCTAGTGACAAGCACTAAGCATGGCAAAGTAGTAGCAACATCAATCTCACAACATAGTGGATACTAGGGATCAACCCCCATCAAAACTAACTCGATTACATGATAGATCTCATCCTACTCATCACTGCCCAGCGAGCCTACAAATAGATTACTCATGAATGATGAAGAGCTTCATGGAATCGGAGAGGGAAGAAGGTTGATGATGACGATGGCGACAATTTCCCCTCTCCTGAGCCCAAAACGGACTCCAGATCTCCCCTACAGATGAAGAACAGGTTGTGGCGGCACCTTCGTATCGCAAACGCGATGAAATATTCTCTTTTTATTTTTTCGGGGCGAAAGTGATCTTATAGACCTGAGATTGGGGGCGGCAGAGCCGTGTGGGCCCCACAAGCTTGCCCACCGCCACCAGGGGGTGGCGGAGGCAGGGGTTGTGGCCCACTGGCTCACCCCTCAGGTGGACCTTGGCGCACGTATTTTTCATATTTTCCAAAAATGCTCCCCGTAAATTTTCAGGACGTTTGGAGAACTTTGATTTTTTTACAAAAATAACACCAAGGCAATTCTGCTGAAAACGGCGTCAGTACAGGTTAGTTCCATTCAAATCATGCAAATTAGAGTCCAAAACAAGGGCAAAAGAGATTGGAAAAGTAGATACGATGGAGACGTATCAACTCCCAAGCTTAAAACCTTGCTTGTCCTCAAGCAACTCAATTGACAAACTGAGAGAGAAAGAAAAACTTTGACAAACTCTGTTTGATCTTGTTGTTGCAACTATATCTAACTCATAACCAGAATTTCAGCAAGATCACAAGTTAACCACATAAGCAAGTGACACAAAGGTCTCACGGCAAACTAATATCAATGGCATAATCAGCTAACGAGCAAATAATAATGAGTTTCAAATACCAACACTTCAATCAAAACAAGCATGAAGCAATATGAATAGGTGGTATCTCGCTAGCTCTTTCTGAGACCGCAAAACATAAATGCACAGCACATTGAAAGATCAAGGGCTGACTAAACATTGTAATTCATAGCAACGAAGATCCAGTCATAGTCATACTCAATATCAATCACAAGCAAAGCATAAAAATGACAGAGGTGCTCTTTAATTGGTGCTTATATAAGAGGAGGATGACTCAACAGGAAAATAAATAGACAGACCCTTCGCAGAGGGAAGCATTGATTTGTAGAGGTGCCAGAACTCAAGCTTTGAAAGCAGAGATAATAATTTTGGGTGGCATGCTTTCATTGTCAATGCAATGACCAAGAGTTCTCAATATCTTCTATGCTACTCATGCTATAGGCAGTTCCAAAACAGAAAAGTAAAGTTTTAACTCCCCCACCACCAAGCAATCACACTCCACGGCTAGCCGAATCCTCGGGTACTGTCCATACTAACATCAATCCGGGGGGAGTCTTGTTTCACAGTTATGTTTTCGATTTAAGGGTGGAACTGGGCATTCCAATTACCGGCCCCTTTCTCGTGAAAGACAGTGAATAAACACATGTCTAGGATAACACTCCTAGCATGGAACATACCAATAGCCCTCTCTCACCACATGAGCGGTTCGGGCATGCAAAACAGATTATTTCTTGAAGATTTAGAGAATGGCACATGCAAATTTACTTGGAACGGCAGGTTGATACCGCAAAATAGGTAGGTATGGTGGACTCTCATGGAAAAACTTTTGGTTTTATGGAAGTGGATGCACAAGGAGTATTCCGCTTAGTACAAGTGAAGGCTAGCAAAAGACTGGGAAACGACCAACTAGAGAGCGACAACAGTCATCAAGATGCAATGAGTTTGACAAACATTGAATGCAAGCATGAACATGATATAAATCACCATGAACACGAACATCGTAGAGGCTATGTTGATTTTGTTTCAACTACATGCATGAACATGCGCCAAGTCAAGCCACTTGAAACATTCAAAGGAGAATACCATCCTATCATACTACATCATAGTCATCTCAAAATCTATGTTGGCAATCAAGACAAACCATTATAAGCTCCTAGCTAAATAAGCATGGCATCAGAAACTATGATCTCTAAGTTGTCATCGCAAATATGGTTTTCTCACAACAAAGCTGAATCTGGGTTGACAAGCTAGTCATATTTACAAAAACAAAATAGATAGAGTTCATACCAGCTTTTCAGTCTCAGTCACTTCATCATATATCATCATTATTGCCTTTCATTTGCATGATCGAACGATGTGAACAATAATAAGAGCATTGGACTAAGTTGAATCTGCACGCAAACACAAAGGAGAAGACAAAGTAATATGGCTCTTTGAAAGCTAAATTGGTACGCATGCAAGAACCACTAAACATTGTAATCAATATCTTCTACCTTGACCCAAAGAAAAAGAAAACTATTTACACGGGAAAGCTCCCAACAAGAAAAAGAATAAAGGAAAATCTTTTTGGGTTTTCTCAAAAGAACACAAAACAAGAAAACAAGAAAACAAAAATAAACTAGCATGGATAATATTGTGGCAAAGTGTAAACACCGGCTAACAAAGTGAAAGCATAAGCATGAATGCAAAGTCGGTGAGAACACGTACTCCCCCAAGCTTAGGCTTTTGGCCTAGCTTGGTCTACTCCCATGGTGGGAAATCACCAGCTCCAGGATACTCCGGAGCAGACTGTGGATGCCACTATTGTGTGAGCTCCTCCGGCTCCCACTGATAAACTGGCGTCTGGTACTCGACTGGCGGCTCGGGCACAGGCGCCTGTGGTTGGGCCAAGCCCCAATATGCGTAGATGTCCGAGGGCATAATAGTGTACCTGCCTGCATGAAGATCGAACAAAGAAGGAGCAGGCAAAGTAATAGTCTCTCGAGTACCCTGACTAAATACCAGGTTATAAATCATCCGTCTACTAGCATCTCTATCCAGAAAATCATGGCAAACCATGCTGTCATAATCCAGATATTTCTCAGGGAGAAGCATCTCTCCTTCCTCTCCTAGTCTAATGGGTATCTCAAAGTGTCTGGCAAGACTGGTAGCATAGATACTTCCATAGACGTCACACTTGGAACGGTTGGTGTTCAACCGCTGGGCCACTATAGCACCTAGGCTGTAAGTCTTATCTCTATAAAGACCTTCGCGCAAAACCGCAAGGTCTGGAGAACTAAGTGATCCAGCCTCCCCACGGCCAATCAAACATTTTCCCACAAATAATGAGAAGTACCGAAGCACAGGAAAATGTATGCTAGCAATTCTAGCGTGAGACACTCCTCTCTTGTCTCCAACAGCAATAGAAACAATGAAATCCTCCAAGTCACGTGGATGATGGTCACAGATATCCCCAACATAAGGTAATTTGCATACATTGCAAAAACCCTGTAGTGTCATGCACTTGGGGATGTCGTATGTCATGAACTCAACCATGGGGGGATTCTTCCTCGGATAAAAGTTGAAGCTTTGAACGAAAATATTGGTGAAGAGGAGGTATTGTGAGCACTTATCTTCAACGAACGCGGTAAGAACTGCGTTCTCCACCAAGTAATAAAAGTCTTCATAAAGCCCAGCGGCGCGCAAAAATTCATCACTTGGCCACTCGCACGCTCAAACTTCTGTGACTCGAGTGACTACGTACTTGGGGTAGTTCTTCTCATCCTCCTTGGGGTTACGGCTTGAAGATCCTCTCTAGAGGTGGAAGAAGAGGCTGGGAGCTGGAATGAGTGGAGGGGGTCCCTGTGGGCCCCACAAGCTTGCCCTCCACCACCAGGGGGGTGGGTGGCGGTGTCAGGGCTTGTGGCCCACTGGTCTGGCCCCCAGGCCAGCTCTCAGGCCTAGTAATTTTCAAAAAATCCAGAAAAAATCATACTAAATTTTCAGGACCATTGGAGAACTTCTATTTTCGAGGTATTTTTCTCCGAAACGCTAAAATAGAAAACAGGAAAAACTAAACTATTTCCATCATTTTTCTTCTAAGCAAAAGAAAATGAAAGCTCAAAACAGAGGTTTGTGACTCTTTGATTCATCCATTTCATGGTCATCGAATGAAATCCGTCAATAGGATTGATCAAGTCCTCATGACAAAACTTTCTTGAATCTCAAGAGAGAACGGAGCATTTTCAAATAGCCACTAAGTCACCTCAATGGGGATATCTATCTCCCCAACAAGCAAATCATACTTCATCTTGACACGAGGAATAGGGCATTCAAAGCTCCCAATAAGAATCGATGAAGTCTTTTCGATAGCATTGATGAAATGTACTTGATATCGTTTCTTCGGAAAGTGCACTATGTGCTCATTACCATTGACATGGAAAGTGACATTGCCTTTGTTGCAATCTATAATAGCCCCTGTAGTGCTTAAAAAGGGTCTTCCAAGGATGACAGCCATGGCATCATCCTCGGGAATATCCAAGATAACAAAGTCTGTTAAGAAAGTGGTGTTAGCAACCACAACAGGCACATCCTCGCAAATGCCGATAGGGAAAGCAGTTGATTTGTCGGTCATTTGCAGAGAAATTTCAGTGGGTGTGAACTTATCCAATTCAAGTCTACGATAAAGAGAGAGTGGCATAACAGTAACACCGGCTCCAAGGTCACATAAGGCAGTTCTTACATAGTTCCATTTAATGGAGCAAGGTATAGAGGGCACTCTGGGATCACCAAGTTTCTTAGGAGTTCCACCCTTAAAAGTGTAATTGGCAAGCATGGTGGAGATCTCAAGATCTGGTATCTTTCGTTTATTAGTCACGATATCTTTCTTGTACTTGGCATACGGAGACATCTTGAGCATATCAGTTAACCGCATCTGCAGAAAGATGGGTCTTACCATCTCAACGAAGCGCTCAAAATACTCATCATCCTTTTTCTTGGATAGCTTAGGAGGAAAGGGCATAGATCTCTGAACCCATGGCTCCCTTTCTTTACCATGCTTCCTAGAAATAAGGTCATTCTTATCGTATCTCTTAGGTTGTGGATTATCATGATTAACGGTAGGTTCAATCTCCACATCCTCATCATTGCTAGGTTGAGCATTATTATGAATATCACTGTCCATATTGTCACCAGGTTCATGTTCATCACCAGATTGTGTTTTTGCATCAGACGCAGAAATATCATTAGGTTCTTCAGGTGTGACAGTATTTGGTGAACTGGCATGTAGGTATCTATCATCCTTCTTCTTCTCCTTAGGATGACTGGGTGTATCAGCATTGATTCCTTGAGAATATTGATCAATTCTCTTAGGATGACCTTCAGGATACAAAGGTTCCTGAGTCATTTTGCCTCCTCTAGTAATGACACTGACAGAGTTGTCATTTAATTCATTGAGCAGGTCATTCTGAGCTTTAAGTACTTGTTCTACCTGAGTAGTAATCATAGAGGCATGTTTACTCAGAAGCTTCAGATCATTGACATTTCTGTCTACACAAGCACTTAAATGGCTAAGCATACGAGTACTTTGTTCCAAATGTCTGCTGACATAATCATTGAAACTCTGTAGTTTGGCAACAAAGTTGTCAAATTCATCAACGCATAAGCTAGCAGGTTTATCAAAAGGAATATCACTCTCATCAAACCTACGTAGAGAATTCACTTCTACTACCTGTATCGGGTTACGAGACCATGGATCTTTTCGATAGGTGGTAGATTTTTGACATCTTCAGATCTAATGCCTTTCTCATGCATAGATTTCTTGGCTTCTTGCATATCTTCGGGACTGAGGAATAGAATACCTCTTTTCTTAGGAGTTGGCTTAGGAGGTGGTTCGGTAATAGTCCAATCACTATCGTTGATCAAGATGTTATTCAGTAGGGTCTCAGCTTGTTCTACAGTTCGTTCCCTAAAAACACAACCGACACAACTATCTAGATGGTCTCTAGAGGCATCTTTAAGTCTGTTATAGAGGATATCAAGTATCTTGTTCTTCTTAAGAGGGTGATCAGGCAAAGCATTTTGTAGCTGGACGAGCCTCCCCCAAGCTTGTGGGAGACTCTCTTCTTTGAGTTGAGCAAAGTTGTATATTTCCTGCAAGGCAGCTTGCTTCTTATGGGCAGGGAAATATTTCTCACAAAAGTAATAGACCATATCCTGGGGACTAATCAGACATCCAGGAGCAAGAGAGGCGAACCAGGCTTTAGCGTCATCCTTTAGATAGAAAGGAAACAACTTAAGGATATAGTAGTGGCGGATCTTCTCCTCATTAGTGAAAAGGGTGGCTATATCGTGTAGTTTGTCAAGATGGGCTATGACAGTCTCAGACTGATAACCGTGAAAAGGATCAGATTCGACTAGAGAAATTATCTCAGGATCGACAGAGAATTCATAATACTTATCGGTGATAAAGATAGGTGAAGTGGCAAACTTCGGGTCGTATTTCATCCTAGCTTTTAGAGATTTTTCCTTCCACTTGAGAAGTAATTTCTCAGCGTCATAGGACTCCCTACACGCAAGAAAATCCTCAGCTATCTCTCCCTCCATAACGTAACCTTCAGGTATATCAGGCAATTCATATCTTGGAGAGCTAGATCTAGCAGGAGCAAAAGCAGGTTCTATCTCAATAGTATTGGCAGTTTCAGAAGCATCACGAGCATTGGCAGTAACTCTAGCAATATGAGCATCAAGGAATACCCCTAGTGGAATATCACGCAAAGTAGTATCTCTAGCAGTATCAAGCATATCATCTCTAGCAGTAGCATCATAAGCATCATCAAGCACAGGCGACATATCAAGATTTCTAGCAGGGGTGATGTCGCAAACTTACTCATAACTGAAGGTGAATCAAGTGCAGAGCTAGATGGCAATTCCTTACCTCCCCTCGTAGTTGAGGGCAAGACTTTGGTTTTCGGATCCTTCAGATTCTTCATAGTGATCAGCAGATATAAATCCCAAGTAACTCAGAGAATATAGCAATACCTCCCCGGCAACGACGCCAGAAACATGCTGACTGGCACTCTCTGGCAATAGCTAGACGAATGCTGATTCTGTGACAACAAACCTGCCCCTGCAATAGCACCAGAAGAATGCTACTAGCACTCCCCAGCAATGAAACTAGAAGAATGTTGTTGATAGCCCACCAGCGCGTGGGTTCGCAGTAGTTTTTGAGGGTAGAGTATTCAACCCAAATTTGTTGGTACGCCTAAAGGAGGTGAGAGGATACTCTCAAGTATTAGCAGCTGAATGTGTCTCATTCAACCACACCTGAAAGATTAGTATCTGTAAGCAGAGTAGTAAGAGCAAAGTAGTATGATAACAACGGTGTCAGAAACGATCTGTTGACGGCAGACTATTCCTAACGATTGTATCAATGGCGCCAAGGTGCCTCGTTGACGGAACTTGTTAGTTCCCGTCAACGATCAGCGAACCAAAATGGTAGCACGTAGTAGCAGTGTAACGAGTAATAGCAGTGGCAAGGAACAACAGTAGTGACAGCAGTAGCAAGTAGCAACAGTAGGAAGCGACAGTAGTAGCAACAGTAGCAGCAGAGCAAGACAAGTAACAGCAGCAGAGCAAGACAAGTAACAGCAGTAGCAACAGTAGTAACAACAGCAGTAGGACAAACTCGTAGGCAATGGGTCGGTGATTTGTTTGGATGATATTCATCATGCAACAGTTATCACACGGAGAGATATGTTGCTAGCTCCCGTTCATCAATGTGATGTAGGCATGCATTTCTTGTGTCGTCATACGTGCTTAGGGAAAAGAACTTGCATGACAACTATTGTCCATCCCTCCCGTGGCAGTGGGGTCCAAAAGGAAACTACGGGATATTAAGGTTCTCCTTTTAATAAAGAACTGAACCAACGCATTAGAACTTGGTGAACACATGAACTCCTCAAACTATGGTCATCACCGGGAGTGGTTCCGGTTATTGTCACTCCGGGTTGCAGGATCATAACACATAGTAGGTAACTACAACTTGCAAGACCAGATCTAAAACACACATATATTGGTGACAACATAATAATTTCAGATCTGAAATCATGACACTCGGGCCCTAGTGACAAGCATTAAGCATGGCAAAGTGGTAGCAACATCAATCTCAGAACATAGTGGATACTAGGGATCAATCCCCATCAAAACTAACTCGATTACATGATAGATCTCATCCTACTCATCACCGCCCGGCGAGCCTACGAATAGATTACTCACAAACGATGAAGAGCTTCATGGAATTGGAGAGGGAAGAAGGTTGATGACGACGATGGCGACGATTTCCCCTCTCCGGAGCGCAAAACGGACTCCAGATCTGCCCTCTAGATGAAGAACAAGTTTTGGCGGTGCCTCCGTATCGCAAACGCGACGAAATCTTCTCTTTTTATTTTTTATCGGACGAAAGTGAACTTATAGACCTGAGATTGGGGGTCGCAGAGCCGTTTGGGCCCCACAAGCTTGCCCACCGCCACCAGGGGGGTGGCGGAGGCAGGGCTTGTGGCCCACCCCCTCTGGTGGATCTTGGCGCAGGTATTTTTCATATTGTCCAAAAATGCTCCCCGTAAATTTTCAGGACGTTTGGAGAACTTTGATTTCTGCACAAAATTAACACCAAGGTAATTCTGCTGAAAACAACGTTAGTCCAGTTTAGTTCCATTCAAATCATGCAAATTAGAGTACAAAACAAGGGCAAAAGAGTTTCGAAAAGTGGATACGATGGAGACGTATAAACTCCCCCAAGCTTAAAACCTTGCTTGTCCTCAAGCAACTCAGTTGACAAACTGAGAGAGAAAGAAAAACTTTGACAAACTCTGTTTGATCTTGTTGTTGCAACTATATCTAACTCATAACAAGAATTTCAGCAAGATCACAAGTTAACCACATAAGCAAGTGACACAAAGGTCTCACGGTAAACTAATATCAATGGCATAATCAGCTAAAGAGAAAATAATAATGAGTTTTAAATACCAACACTTTAATCAAAACAAGCATGAAGCAATATGAATAGGTGGTATCCCGCTAGCTCTTTCTGAGACCGCAAAACATAAATGCAGAGCACTTTCAAAGATCAAGGGCTGACTAAACATTGTAATTCATAGCAACGATGAATCTTGTGCCATAAGCTTTTCGGGTAGCTCGCGAGAAAAGACTGGGTTGCTTATACTCAAAGCTTTCTTTTGCCATATGCATGCTAAGTGCATAAATATCTGCTTAACGTTCTTGCTGTCGGTCACTTGTTGTATGCAATAGCGTATTCGGCTAACCTTCTTGCTGGACACTAAGTTCATAGCTCATTCTGACTTCCTTTCGTAGTGTAGCAGGTTTCAAATTTTATTCATAACAGACTCAACAGTGTATATGCATCATACCTTTGACTCGAACTGTACGCACTTCTTCCTTCTTGTTGATTCCATGATTGCTGCTGAAAAAAATTGCACTGATGTATACTTGGTGTTGATAATTCATCTGGTCAGAATATCATTAATATTCGGGCTTGATATTCCACATATAATGATGTCTGCTGAAAATTCCATATTGCTGAACTGAGCTTCCCAATGACTGTCTCTTCACAGATTCCTTGAGTCCAGTGGCGGTGAGCAACTTCCATAAGGGGAAAATAAGGTAACATCAAGGGCCCAAAGAAAGAAGCAAACAACAAAGACAAAGCTGCAAAATCACATACCGGTAATAGCACACACTCTACATCTATTCACAACAATGATATGCATTCCTACTTAAGCACGAAAAATCTTACAAGAACTCCGGTTCTACGGTCTAACATGTGTTGGCGGTGTGCACGAAGTGAATCAATGTGTGGAAGGGGGTCGGTGTAAACAAAGCTACACCAAACAGGGGCTTACACCGGTTCCATCTGGACGGACACGGTGGCAAGGACGAGCTTGGTGATCGTGGGTCAGAACACAAGGTCTCGACTACGTCATCATCAAGTGTATGAAAGAGAACCTTACTCGTCCAGAGAATGGATGGCAGGGCGATATAACTATGAAAAGAAGGGCTTGCTGGAATTGCCCTTTTCTGATAAGGAAGATCAGCAAGGGTTGCAACGCGGCTAGAAGGATGGGAAAGATCCGGGATAGAAGCATGTCTATCACCGAAACAACTAGGCGGCTAAAGAGAATGCATTGGTGTGGTACCGGTGCATCAATCCGACAAGGGATCGTCATTACCAGGAACATTCGCATCACTCCGCTGAAGCGAAGGTGACACCACACCAAGGAAGAAGAAAGCAGGCTGGAGAGTGCATGTGGTGAATCGGAACCGATGCCACCTACACTCACGAGATCCATCGTTGGTAAAAACATATCTACATGCATGCTATGCACAATCAAATGCAACAAACAAGTGCAGCAAACCAACTGGATCCTATACTACCGGTTACTAACGCTTGCGTGGTCTAGGGCGTCCTACAACCAGACCTGCTCTGATACCAATTGTTGTGGCACCCCAGCTCAGAGGAAACTGGAACACCCTGTATTCCAGCCCAAGGATGAGTCTTCTGGAATACGGAACCGTTGGCACAGAACAAATCAGCTCTTTATTACTATGGAAAAGATTACAGGGATACATGAATTACATCACCTTGACGATACTACAACTGCCTATGGTAAATACTACGCTAGCAATGGAATAACGACCGATGTGATGAACTCCACTCCGCAGGGACTCTGGCTGGAACGCGCATCCTAGCTCGCAACTCGGAATCCTCGATAATCAAGCAATCATGGCATGACAAGCGAGGTGAGTACTTTGAATGTATGTCACACCCTGTTTTCCACCCCAAGTTTTCTGTATTGCAAAAATCAGAGCTTGTTAAAATTTTTCCAAATAATGTTGTGAGTGCAATGTCAACCCTTGTTTGAGTGTATGCTTGCTTGTTTGATGACTCAACCCATGAAAAACTTATTATTTTGCTGTCATCAAAAATCCTTTTTCCTTTACATCAAGATCACCTTCATCATGTTGGGATACACTACTAGCTCATGAAGCCAAGTGGCACTCTCAACTAAAGTTGGTGATCTGATCCTAATATCATTTTCATTCATTAAAAACACTATTTAGTGATTTAAAATATTATTTTTCTATTTTATATCTATGTCTATTTCTAAGGCCAGTAATGATATTTCCACAAGGAAAATTACTTTCCTGCCTTAGGAAATTCTGAGTAAATTCATGGAAGCTGAGAAGGACATATATTTTCCATACATAAGATTTTCAACCCTATTTTATATTAATATTAGTTGAGTAAAATCCTGAAAACCATTTCTGTCTGTTTTAGCTTTTTGAGATGTTTCCAAAGGAAAGTATCTCAGTAAATTCCCATAAAATTACAGGAGCTCTCCCAAACCATATTAGGTGCTCACCAAAAATCTCACCTTGATCCAAGGTGGGTAAGTGCACTTAGAGAGCCCAAAACCCTCTCTGTCCAGAGTAGAGTTGGAACAACTCTACATTACAAAGTTTCTCCAATAGAGCTGAAACTTTGCACAGGTGTTTAACACCCCAAATGAGGACTTCACACCAAAAATGGGATTTGTGAGACTCTGTTTGACCACACTTCCTTTGTAAGGGACAGTACTGGTCACTTTGAGACATTTTCAAGTTTGCAAAGCCAAACTTGTTCAATGGAGCTCATATTTGGTGGAACCCCATGTTTTTACCCCAAGACCAAACCTGTTAAGTTTCATTTAGAGTGGTGGAGTGGAAGCACCCCAAGTCAGTGTCGAACACCTACTGATAGGAAGGTAAAAACCTTCCTAGCCACTGTTTTACCCAATGTCAAGGCCCCAAACTTGGTGGGTTAGAGCACCAGAACACCCTGAGCACCCAGTCAACCAGCCCCTCCCCAATTCCAAGCACAAGTGACAAGAACTCCAATTTGAGCTGCAGGACAGTACTGGCAACACTAGTGTGCCTTGCTCACTTGACCATCTCGAGCTCCCACTAAACCACAACAGCTAGGCACACTCCCAGCAACACTCAGGACATGGAGGACACGTCCCAAGTGCCCCAGAGCGAGCCAGCATGTCGTGGCATGCCAAAACTGCGCTCTAGGCGCGCTGTAGAGAGCCACCCGCAAGGGGCCGATGCTCCGGCCGGTCCCAGCCTCCCCAGCAGTGTCCACGCACTCCCCCGACAGCCCCTCAGTGCAAAGCTACCCCAGGGACCCTCTCCCCCTCGCGCAAGAGCTCGGGCGACGCGTGCCCGTGCACACCCGACGCGGCCGAGCATGCACGGTCGCTGCAACTCGTCCCCACTCACTTTCCCTCTGCGGCCGTTGCATGAGGAGGCCCTAAACCACGTCCTTAACCCGTGGTTTCGCGGCCAGCACCTCGCTGTGCTTGCACACGTGCCATGGTGTGTCACCGGCGTGCCCGAGCGCCGTTGGCCTATAAATAGATCCCCCGGCACTCCAGCACCCTCCAAGCAGCTTCAGCACAACCAGTAGACACTCCCTAGCCGCCCAATCGAGCTCGCAGAGCCCCGGTGCTCGAGATCGACCGAGGCCCCTCCGCCTCAGAGCTCCGGTCGATCTCCAGCTACACGTCGGCTCCTGCGCTGCCCGACCTCTCATTACACTCCCCTCGACACCAGGAACATTTCCCCTAACTCTCCCGAGCAAATCCATACCTCTAGCCCCTAGTTCAACTCGAACCCGAAATCCTTCCTCCACGAGCACCTCGTCGCCGGCGACCCAGACCACCTCCGGTGACGTCCCGACCACGAGCAGGTAGGTGGAGGCACGAGGAACCCGTTCCCGTTTCTAGCTAGGCCTGAGGACAACGGCAGCCTCGCCGGCATCCATCTCCACCTCTCTGGCCAGAGGTAGGAGAAGGACCCGACAGGTGGAGCCCACCTGTCGGTGTCCTGGGGCAGCCAGCGCGCGCAGCTGCTGATGCTGACCCCAGGGGCCCGCAGGTCAGGTTTGAACCTGCCCCGCGCACGCCTGGTGGCTTGGCCTGTTGGCTGGGCCGGCTGGATCTGTTTCCCTGGCGTTTTTCTTTTGTTTGAATCCAGCAAACTAAATGATTTTTATAAAAAGATTTAGCCAGTAGAAAAATATAATTCTTCTACCAGTATTTTTTTTAAATGAGTAGTATTTGATTCTGTAATAGTTGACATTTATCAATAATAGAAACTATTTTGGTATAATAAAATGATATTAAAAAGCACTTGTTTGCTTCTGTTTGCTTTTAAATAAATATGCTTAGCTAATAAAACAGTAGGGAACATTTTTCAAAATAATAACCTGGATTTATTCAAGCCTTGCAAAAATTTTAAAAGCACTTTGTGAACTGTTTTAGTAAAAGCTAGTATTTATTTATTCCTTTCTCGACGGTAGAATTACCGAGTGACGGAGGATCCGGAGCGGAAAACCTTGAAGACCCCGGATACCTAGCTGACCAAGGCAAGCATGCCCTTTTGCCATGACTAAAGTAAATAAAATGATGCATGCTAGAATAGCAGGTATTTTCCGTTGCATGTAATCACGATGTCGGTTCATCATTGATGTGATGGTACCGAAGGCTTCTTCGAAGCCCTTGCATTATAGTAGTGATTTCACATGGCTCCTCGGAGCATGAGCATGATGAGCTGATCCTACCATCTACGAGGATCATGCTACTGTCATGTTGGCTAGTAGAGTAGAATCACTGCATTGAGCTTGACCCCGTGAGGGTCGTGATACTATCATGTTGACAAGTAATGTTAAGGCACATCAAGTTGACAAGTAATAATAGAGCATTTTATCATGAGCATGATGATAAGTTAAATAAAGAGTTTATGAAAACCCCGTCGGGTGCCACTAATGCCCGAAGGTGATGATGAGTTGGTGATCACTTTTGGTGAAGTCATGCACCGGTGATTTTGGTGTGAGTATGGTTTCGGAAATGGATTAGATTTATGATGTGTCGACCGTCCCAACCTTACCCAGTACGACCACGATACCCCTTTATGGGACGGGGCTTTGTTGATTACTGTGGTCGGTGCTAGCAAAGAGCCACATTACTAGTGGCGGGAGTGATCCGTGTCACTCTCGTGATGGGGTCGTGCCAGGTAGGACGACTATGCCATTGTTATGAGTTCCAGGCACACCGTTGGTCCCTGCATGGTTGATACAGTCCAGAGTCGGTGCTCGTAAGACGTACAACATGTGGGCTGGATACCAATCGAGTGGATCTCTTTGTCTATTATCGTCAGGGGAAAGATGATGATCGGATACTTACCTCGGGTATATGTGATATACCGCGAGTCGTGGATGACACGGAAGTATTTTGTTTCTCGTGGGCCAGCTTACTACCTCTGCAGAGTGTAAACTATTCGAATAGCCATGTCCATGGTCAAGGACAGTTGGGTTGTGCTGTTTAAACTACGTCCTGAGTTTCCGCATAAACCAAGTGTGTGTGTGTGGTGTTAAAAAGGTGTCGTTATAATCATGATAATCACAATAATATGATCAAGTTCGGTGACTTGACATATAGGGTAAACCCGGATGGTTTATCCCTCATTAATACCTTGAGATTATGACAAGTCCGATGACTTGGCATATAGGGTGAACCCGGTGTGTTCAACCCTTAGCAGAGATGATCATATCTGTAAACTGTTCTTCAAAAGAAATTCTTTAACCTGATGCATATACATGATCAGACCACCTCATCGAATTGCACTAGAGATGCATGTTACTGCCATTCATTACCATTTATGTCATGGGCTGTTTGCGAGTACATTCAAAGTACTCATTGGCTTGCCACTGGTTATGTTATTGACCAGACATGGAAGGACCGGAGTTTGGCGATAAGTACGCCGTCGGAGACGGACCTGCGATCTAGGACGCTTCCGAGTCAGAATGCCTGTCGGTGTAGGCTTGATGGCATGGGCACCGCTTAGCCCTTACGAGTTTCCACTACTCCATGTATCCCTTTATTTGGCTTTAGGCCTTGCTCTTGAACCCGACCTTCTGGTCATTTGATGTAATAATTTGGTACTTGGATGTAAGACTCTATCATTCAGTATCTGTGTTCAGTGAACATTGATCCTTGGGGTCACTGGGCACGGCGAACTCGACTTGCTAGTCGGGGTCCCCACAGAACTGGTATCAGAGCCATCCTGACTATAGGAAGCCTTAGATAGCATGGACGTTAACCAAGAACGTTAGGACGCCAGCCTTGCACAAGACTCTTGCACATACAACCTCCTGACTTCTCTCCTATGCCTTGTAGATGGCAGCAGTACCTGAGACGCTTCTGGAGACCGGCTTTCCACTACTTCTGGTGGATTGTCTCGAGAAGTGCCACGTACGATGCAAGCCCATCTTCCTCTACCACGAGCATTGGGTCAACGCCGACACCAAGGAATATCACGTGGACGTGATAGTGAAGGCTAATGACTCCTCGTCTAGTTGGTTCTTTGAAGGACCACAGATGGGAGAGCTGATGTTGGCAGTGGAGATGGTTGCACGAGAGGCGCTCGTGCAACTCCGCAGCATCCTCCCTGAGATGGCCAATGAGCCTATCACTCGTCATCCACCTTTCATTAAGGAAGGAGTGGATGGGAGTTGGACACTCACCCCCGCCACGGAGGATGGGATGCCACTGAGGTTTCAGACCTACTTCAGTCTCTCGTCAGACACCCTGACACACTTCCTGGTTAAGGAATCAGTCAAGCTTCGCCAAGAGCTGCACCTAGTCAAAGGCCTGCTCCACACAGAGAAGATGCAGAACCGCAAAGTAAAGAAGGCAAGCGCACCTGAAGGGAGGGCAGTTGTTGCCACTAGGGGTGGTGTGTTACCCATCCAGGCAATCCCTCTTCAGAGTCGTCGCCTGACAGCGGAAGAGTACACTGAGATCTTCGCCGCCTCGCCCAAGAGATGCCGAGACGTGCGGATTCTTTCTTCCACTCCTATAAAGGAAGAGGATGTTGATGAAGATGAGGATCCTGTTGAGTCCGCCTTTGAGACCGAGCAGTCCGTCGCGTAGATTTTTTTTTGCGTAGGAAAGCGGAGTACCCGAGTATAGGGTATCCTTGTATCCGTTTTCAAATTGCGTATGTGTGCTTGATGTAAGTCACCTATTGCCTTGGGTAGTCTGTAAGTGACTACGTCACCTAGTTGTCATGAATGCAATTTCCAGTTTGTCAAAAACTTTGGTTTTAAAAACTTGGCACATGCACGTATTGGACCCCCTCCTACTAGGAGCAAATCCTTGTACTCCCGAGCAAGGTGGCATTTTGACCTGTCTGTTTCTATGACAGGATGGTGAACGCAACCCGCAACAGCACCTTCGGCAACCCCGGCATCGGTTCTTCAGGGACGCAGCAGGGAACCGAGGGAGAAGCTCACTCTGGAGGTCACCACGAGCAGCCTAGAGACCTTCCGCCACCACCTCCTCCTGAGAACTTGACGATGGCTCAGTTCCTTCAAGCTCTTCGAGAGGAGCATCAAGCCAGCAATGCCGCTATCCAGCAGCTGACCCAAGTCCTGGTGGACAACCCGCCGTGCAATGAGTATGGCGGTGGTCGCTCTACTATTTCTGAGTTCATGCGGACTACGCCCCCCATATTTACGGAGTCAACTGAACCCCTGGACGCCGATGACTGGATTCGCACCATTGAAGACCTCCTTGCGCTGGTCAGGTTCACCGATGATCATGAGAAGGTCCTTTATGCTTCTCACTGTCTCGGAGGCACCGCCAGGGCATGGTGGGATGGATTCCAGATCATGCAGGCAGGGCAAGTCGTCATGTGGGAGATGTTCAAGGAAGGATTTCGCGCGGCTCACATTCCGCCTGGACTGATGACCATTAAGAAGCGTGAATTCCGAGCCTTAAGGTAGGGCAGTGGAACTGTTAAGGAGTACCTGCAGAAGTTTAATCACTTGTCAAGGTACGCACCTGAAGATGTTAACACTGAGGCCGCTAAGGTGGAACGCTTCATGGAAGGGTTACAGTAGTCCCTGCAATACCAGCTGGTGGTTTGCGACTGCCAGACTTTCAGCGAGTTGGTTAACAAAGCGCTTATGCTGGAAGACAAGCGTCATGCAATGGACGACACCCGCAAGCGCAAGCTGATAGGCAGTGGAGGACCCGGTAATGCAAGACCAAGACCGTGGCAGTCAGCAGCTGCAACAGTACAAGTACCCGGTGTTCCGCCAGAATTTTCAGCCTCAGCAGCAAGTCAAGCCAGTAGTCAAACCGCCGAACAATGGTGGAGTCAAGACCAACCCTCCAGGGCAAGTCACCTGCTTTGGGTGTGGTCAGACTGGGCACTATTCCAGGCAGTGCCCCAACAAGAAGCCCGAAGCACCGCGTCCCAATGCACCCAACCCCGGTCAAGGTGCACCAGGGAGGAACCAGGCCCCCCGCAACCAACAGTTCAATGGTAGGGGCCGGATCAATCACATCACTGCAGAAGAACCACAGGAAGACCTGGACTGCATTCTGGGTACGTTCCTCGTCAACTCAACTCCAGCAACAGTGTTGTTTGATTGTGGTGCTTCGCATTCTTTTGTTACTCAAGGGTTTGCGGAGAAATGCGGTTTAAAACCCACTTTACTCCGCGGACAGATGGCAATTCAAACCCCAGGAGCAGTATTAAGGACCAACCTAGGGTGTAGAAGGGTCGAGATAGTTATCAATGGGACGAGTTTCTTGGCAGACCTCATTATGCTTAAATCACAAGGTGTGGAAGTAATCCTCGGTATGGATTGGTTGGCCAAGCACCAGAGTCTTTTGGACTGTGCCAACAGAGGCATAACCATGATAAGCAACCAAGGGGTCGAGGTCAAGTTCGTCTCCGAACGAGTATCGGCTCACGCACCTCGAGTCAACAGTCTCTCCGAGGTAGAGCTTGATCGAGTGCCTATAGTCTGTGAATACCCTGACGTCTTTCCCGAGGAGCTACCCGGAATGCCTCCTGACCGAGACATTGAGTTCATCATTGAGCTTATGCTCGGATCGAGGCCTATTTATAAAAAGCCTTATAGGATGGGTTCCGAGGAGTTGGCAGAGCTGAAGAAACAGCTGGATGAGCAACTCAGGAAAGGGTTCATTCGTCCGAGTGCGTCACCTTGGGGATCACCTGTTCTATTTGTTTCAAAGAAGGATGGTAACATTCGACTCTGCGTCGACTACCGTTCCCTTAATGAAGTAACAATTAAGAACAAGTACTCGCTCCCCAAGATCGTAGACCTGTTTGACCAGTTAAACGGGGCCAGGGTATTTTCCAAGATCGATCTCCGATCAGGATACTACCAGTTGAAGATCCGACCGGAAGATATACCCAAGACTGCATTCGTGACACGGTACGGTCTGTATGAATGCACGGTCATGCCCTTCGGTTTGACAAATGCCCCAGCCTACTTCATGTACCTCATGAACAAGGTCTTCATGGAATATTTGGACAAGTTTGTCGTCGTGTTCATCGATGACATACTAATCTTCTCCAAGTCCGAAGAAGAGCATGAGCAACACCTGAGGCTAGTTCTGGCTGAACGAAGTTGGTTTTCTGGGTCATACCCTGACGGCACGCGGTTTAGCCGTGGATCAGTCATAGATTTCTACAGTAGCTAACTGGGAATCACCCAAGGACGTGAAGGATGTCAGGAGTTTCCTCGGGCTCGCGGGATACTATCGCAAGTTTGTCGAGGGATTCTCCAGCATCGCTCGACCTATGACTCGGCTCTTGAAGAAAGGCCGGAAGTTCGAGTGGACACCGGCGTGTGAAGCAAGCTTCCAGGAGTTGAAGAACAGGCTAACTACCGCTTCGGTATTGGCTATCCCAGACATCAACAAGGAATTCATGATATATTGTGATGCCTCGGGAACCGGGCTCGGTGGAGTCCTGATGCAAGATGGTAGGGTCGTGGCGTACTTGTCACGGCAACTGCGACCGCATGAGGAGAACTACGCCACCCATGATCTCGAGCTAGCAGCGGTAGTGCATGCTCTGAAGACGTGGCGACATTACCTTTTGGGAAAGCGATGCGAGATATATACAGACCACAAAAGTCTGAAGTATATCTTCACCCAGAGAGAGCTGAACATGAGACAACGGAGATGGCTTGAGTTAATCAAGGATTACGACCTCAGCATTCAGTACCATCCCGGCAAGGCGAACGTGGTAGCCGATGCCCTGAGCCGGAAGGCAGGCTCCTTGAACGTCGCGCTCAAGGAAAGGTTACCCGCCTTGTATGAAGAGATGGAGGGCTTAGGACTTGAGATAGTCGAACCAGGGTACCTGGCCAACCTCGAAGTCAAGCCTACTCTGGCAGACGACATCAAGGAAGCCCAGAAGGGGCACAAGAGTATCGAAGGCCTCAAGAGGAAGGTGCGAGAAGGCAAAACCCCAGGATTCTCGATTGATGAGCAAGGAGTATTGTGGTACGAGAAGCGCTTATCCGTACCCAACAAGGCCGAACTTAAGGACTTGATCCTGCAAGAGGCACATGACACACCGTACTCTATCCATCGAGGTGGTACCAAGATGTACCAAGACATCCGAGAACGATTCTGGTGGCATGGCATGAAGAGGGAAATTGGCTCCTATGTCGCTAAATGCGATGTCTGTCAACGAGTCAAGGCTGAACACCAACGACCCGCTGGATTGCTACAACCTCTTCAAGTGCCAGAATGGAAGTGGGATATAGTCGGCATGGACTTCATCACCGGGTTGCCCCGGTCGAATAAGGGTCATAACTCCATTTGGGTCATAGTTGATCATTTGACCAAGGTGGCCCATTTCATCCCCGTTAACACCACCTACGACGGCAGCCAGCTGGCCAGTCTGTACATTCATCGAGTGCTGAGTCTCCATGGAGTCCCCAAAGAGATTGTGTCCGACCGCGACATGCATTTCACCTCAAGATTCTGGAAGAAGTTTCAAGAAGCTCTCGGAACCAAACTCTCCTTCAGTACGGCTTTCCACCCGCAGACGGGCGGACAGACCGAGAGGGTAAATCAGATACTTGAGGACATGCTTCGCGCTTGTGTTTTGGCCCATGGTGCCAAGTGGGAAGACTGCCTACCATTTGCTGAGTTCTCTTACAACAACAGCTACCAGTCCAGTCTTCAAATGGTCCCATTCGAAGCATTATATGGGCGGAAATGCCGCACCCCGCTCAATTGGTCAGAAACCGGTGAAGGGCTAGTTTTCGGGCCAGAAGCACTGCAGGAAGCAGGGGACAAGGTTCAGCTTGTCCGAGAGAACTTGGAGGCAGCTAAGTCAAGGCAGAAGAGCTATGCGGACCCTCGTCGTAGAAACGTGGAGTTTGTTCCCGGAGACCAATTGTACTTGCGAGTCACGCCTCTGAAGGGGACCAAGCGTTTCCATGTCAAGGGGAAGCTAGCTCCAAGGTTCATTGGACCCTTCAAGATCACGGGAAGGCGCGGGGAAGTAGCTTATCAGTTGGAGCTACCTCCTGAACTTTCGGTTGTGCACAACGTGTTCAACGTGTCACAGCTCAGGAAGTGTTTGCAAGTGCCGAACCGTCCCGATCTTTACAAGGACATTGATCATCCAGCTATTGACCTTCAACCAGATCTTACCTACCGCGAGAGACCGATCCGCATTTTGGACGAAGTAGAGCGTTGCACCAGAAGCCGCACCATCAAGTTTTTCAAGGTTCAGTGGAGCAACCATACCGAAGCAGAAGCCACGTGGGAGCGTAAATACTATCTCCGATCAGAATTTCCCGAGCTGTTTAACGCTTAGCTTAGGAATCTCGGGGACGAGATTCTTGTAAGGGGGATAGGTCTGTCACACCCTGTTTTCTACCCCAAGTTTTCTATATTGCAAAAATCAGAGCTTGTTAAAGCTTTTCCAAATAATGTTGTGAGTGCAATGTCAACCCTTGTTTGAGTGTATGCTTTCTTGTTTGATGACTCAACCCATGAAAAACTTATTATTTTGCTCTCATCAAAAACCCTTTTTCCTTTACATCAAGATCACCTTCATCATGTTGGGATACACTACTAGCTCATGAAGCCAAGTGGCACTCTCAACTAAAGTTGGTGATCTGATCCTAATATCATTTTCATTCATTAAAAACACTATTTAGTGATTTAAAATATTATTTTTCTATTTTATATCTATGTCTATTTCTAAGGCCAGTAATGATATTTCCACAAGGAAAATTACTTTCCTGCCTTAGGAAATTCTGAGTAAATTCATGGAAGCTCAGAAGGACATATATTTTCCATACATAAGATTTTCAACCCTATTTTATATTAATATTATTTGAGTAAAACATTGAAAACCATTTCTGTCTGTTTTAGCTTTTTGAGATGTTTCCAAAGGAAAGTATCTTAGTAAATTCCCGTAAAATTACAGGAGCCCTCCCAAACGATATTAGGTGCTCACCAAAAATATCACATTGATCCAAGGTGAGTAAGTGCACTTAGAGAGCCCAAAACCCTCTGTGTCCAGAGTAGAGTTGGAACAACTCTAAATTGCAAAGTTTCTCCAATAGAGCTGAAACTTTGCACAGGTGTTTAACACCCCAAATGAGGACACCACACCAAAAATGGGATTTGTGAGACTCTGTTTGACCACACTTCCTTTGTAAGGGACAGTACTGGTCACTTTGAGACATTTTCAAGTTTCCAAAGCCAAACTTGTTCAATGGAGCTCATATTTGGTGGAACCCCATGTTTTTACCCCAAGACCAAACTTGTTAAGTTTCATTTAGAGTGGTGGAGTGGAAGCACCCCAAGTCACTGTCGAACACCTACTGACAGGAAGGTAAAAACCTTCCTAGCCACTGTTTTACCCAATGTCAAGGCCCCAAACTCGGTGGGTTAGAGCACCAGAACACCCTCAGCACCCAGTCAACCAGCCCCTCCCCAATTCCAAGCACAAGTGACAAGAACTCCAATTTGAGCTGCAGGACAGTACTGGCAACACTAGTGTTCCTTGCTCCCTTGACCAGCTCGAGCTCCCACTAAACCAGATCGGCTAGGCACACTCCCAGCAACACTCAGGACATGGAGGACACGTCCCAAGTGCCCGAGAGCGAGCCAGCATGCCGTTGCATGCCAAAACTGCGCTCTGGGCGCGCTTCAGAGAGCCACCTGCAAGGGGCCGACGCTCCGGCCGGTCCCAGCCTCCCCAGTAGTGTCCAAGCACTCCCCCGACAGCCCCTCAGTGCAAAGCTACCCCAGGGACCCTCTCCCCCTCGCGCAAGAGCTCAGGCGACGCGTGCCCGTGCGCGCCCGACGCGCCCGAGCATGCACGGTCGCTGGAACTCGTCCCTACTCACTTTCCCTCTGCGGCCGTTGCATCAGGAGGCCCTAAACCACGTCCCGAACCCGTGGTTTCGCGGCCAGCACCTCACTGTGCTTGCACGCGTGCCACGGTGAGTCACCGGCGTGCCCGAGTCGGGTCAGCGCCGTTGGCCTATAAATAGACCCCCGGCACTCCAGCACCCTCCAAGCTGCTTCAGCACAACCAGTAGACACTCCCTAGCCGCCCAATCGAGCTCGCAGAGCCCCGGTGCTCGAGATCGACCGAGGCCCCTCCGCCTCGGAGCTCCGGTCGATCTCCGGCTACACGTCGGCTCCTGCGCTGCCCGACCTCTCATTACACTCCCCTCGACACCAGGAACATTTCCCCAAACTCTCCCGAGCAAATCCATACCTCTAGCCCCTAGTTCAACTCAAACCCGAAACCCTTCCGCCACGAGCACCTCGTCGCCGGCGACCGAGACCACCTCCGGTGACGTCCCGACCACGAGCAGTTAGGCGGAGGCACGCGGAAATCGTTCCCGTTCCTAGCTAGGCCTGGCAGCCTCACCGGCGTCCATCTCCATCTCTCTGGCCAGAGGTAGGAGAAGGACCCGAAAGGTGGAGCCCACCTGTCGGTGTCCCCGGGCAGCCGGCGCGCGCAGCCCCTGACGCTGACCCCAGGGGCCCGCAGGTCAGGTTTGAACCTGGCCCACGCGCCCGTGGTGGCCATGCCTGCTGGCTGGGCCGGCTAGATCTGTTTCCCTGGCCTTTTTCTTTTGTTTTAATCCAGCAAACGAAATGATTTTTATAAAAAGATTTAGCTAGTAGAAAAATATAATTCTTCCACCAGTATTTTTTTAAATGAGTAGTATTTGATTCTGTAATAGTTGACATTTATCAACAACAGAAACTATTTTGGTATAATAAAATGATATTAAAAAGCACTTGGTTGCTTCTGTTTGCTTTTAAATAAATATGCTTAGCTAATAAAATAGTAGGGAACATTTTTCAAAATAATAACCTGGATTTATTCAAGCCTTGCAACATTTTTAAAAGCATTTTGTGAACTGTTTTAGTAAAAGCTAGTATTTATTTATTCCTTTCTCGACGGTAGAATTACCGAGTGACGGAGGATCCGGAGCGGAAGACCTCGAAGACCCTGGATACCTAGCTGACCAAGGCAAGCATGCCCTTTTTCCATGACTTAAGTAAATAAAATGATGCATGCTAGAATAGCAAGTATTTTCCGTTGCATGTAATCACGATGTCAGTTCATCATTGATGTGATGGTACCGAAGGCTTCTTCGAAGCCCTTGCAGTATAGTAGTGATTCCACATGGCTCCTCGGAGCATGAGCATGATGAGCTGATCCTACCATCTACGAGGATCATGCTACTGCCATGTTGGCTAGTAGAGTAGAATCACTGCATTGAGCTTGACCCCGTGAGGGTCATGATACTATCATGTTGACAAGTAATGTTAAGGCACATCAAGTTGACAAGTAATAATAGAGCATTTTATCATGAGCATGATGATGAGTTAAATAAAGAGTTTATGAAAACCCCGTCGGGTGCCACTAATGCCCGAAGGTGATGATGAGTTGGTGATCACTTTTGGTGAAGTGATACACCAGTGATTTTGGTGTGAGTATGGTTTCGGAAATGGATTAGATTTATGATGTGTCAACCGTCCCAACCTTACCCAGTACGACCACGATACCCTTTTATGGGACGGGGCTTTGTTGATTACTCTGGTCGGTGCTAGCAAAGAGCCACATTACTAGTGGAGGGAGTGATCGGTGTGACTCTCATGATGGGGTCGTGCCAGGTAGGACGACTATGCCATTATTATGAGTTCCAGGCACACCGTTGGTCCCTGCATGGTTGATACAGTCCAGAGTCGGTGCTCGTAAGACGTACAACATGTGGGTTGGGTACCAACCGAGTGGATCTCTTTGTCTAGTATCGTCTGGGGAAAGATGATGATCGGATACTTACCTCGGGTATATGTGATATACCGCGAGTCGTGGATGACACGGAAGTATTCCGTTTCTCGTGGGTCCAGCATACTACCTCTGCAGAGTGTAAACTATTTGAATTGCCGTGTCCACGATCAAGGACAGTTGGGTGGTGCTGCTTAAACTACATCCTGAGTTTCCGCATAAACCAAGTGTGTGTGTGTGTGCGGTGTTAAAATGGTGTCGTTATAATCATGATAATCACAATAATATGATCAAGCTCGGTGACTTGACATATAGGGTAAACCCGGATGGTTTAGCCCTCATTAATACCTTGAGATTATGACAAGTCCGATGACTTGGCATATAGGGTGAACCCGGTGTGTTCAACCCTTAGCAGAGATGATGATATCTGTAACCTGTTCTTCAAAAGTAATTCTTTAACCTCATGCACATACATGATCATACCACCTCATCGCATTCCACTAAAGATGCATGTTACTGCCATTCATTACCATATATGTCATGGGCTGTTTGCTAGTACATTCAAAGTACTCATTGGCTTGCCACTGGTTATGTTATTGACCAGACATGGAACGACCGGTGTTTGGCGATGAGTACGTCGTCGGAGACGGACCTGCGATCTAGGACGCTTCCGAGTCAGAATGCCTGTCGGTGTAGGCTTGATGGCATGGGCACCGCTTAGCCCTTACGGGTTTCCGCTACTCGATGTATCCCTTTATTTGGCTTTAGGCCTTTCTCTTGAACCCGACCTTCTGGTCATTTGATGTAATAATTTGGTACTTGGATGTAAGACTCTATCATTCAGTATTTGTGTTCAGTGAACATTGATCCTTGGGGTCACTGGGCACGGCGAACTCGACTTGCTAGTCGGGGTCCCCACAATGTACTCGCAAGCTCACATCAAACATTAGCATTAAGGCAAGACAACATCATAGCAATCAGGATTAAGAAAAGGGTTGTTATTACTAAAGGAGTAGAAGAGAACTAACTATACCAGGATACTCTCACCGTACTCGGGTGATACCAACTCCTGTGATCTTACCAAGATCCTTTTGTTGGAATTATGCCCTAGAGGCAATAATAAATATAGTTATTATTATAATTCCTGTATCAAGATAATCGTTTATTATCCATGCTATAATTGTATTGAAGGAAGACTCATTTACATGTGTGGATACATAGACAAAACACCGTCCCTAGCAAGCCTCTAGTTGGCTAGCCAGTTGATCAAAGATAGTCAGTGTCTTCTAATTACGAACAAAGTGTTGTTGCTTGATAACTGGATCACGTCATTAGGAGAATCACGTGATGGACTAGAACCAAACTAATAGACGTAGCATGTTGATCGTGTCATTTTGTTGCTACTGTTTTCAGCGTGTCAAGTAGTTATTCCTATGACCATGAGATCATATAACTCACTGACACCGGAGGAATGCTTTGTGTGTATCAAACGTCACAACGTAACTGTGTGACTATAAAGATGCTCTACAGGTATCTCCGAAGGTGTTAGTTGAGTTAGTATGGATCAAGACTAGGATTTGTCACTCCGTGTGACGGAGAGGTATCTCGGGGCCCACTCGGTAATACAACATCACACACAAGCCTTGCAACCAATGTGACTTAGTGTAAGTTGCGGGATCTTGTATTACGGAACGAGTAAAGAGACTTGCCGGTAAACGAGATTGAAGTAGGTATGCGGATACTGACGATCGAATCTCGGGCAAGTAACATACCGAAGGACAAAGGGAATGACATACGGGATTATATGAATCCTTGGCACTGAGGTTCAAATGATAAGATCTTCATAGAATATGTAGGATCCAATATGGGCATCCAGGTCCCGCTATTGGATATTGATCGAGGAGTCTCTCGGGTCATGTCTACATAGTTCTCGAACCCGCAGGGTCTGCACACTTAAGGTTTGACGTTCTTTTATGCGTATTTGAGTTATATGGTTGGTTACCGAATGTTGTTTGGAGTCCCGGATCAGATCACGGACGGCACGAGGGTTTCCGGAATGGTCCGAAAACGAAGATTGATATATAGGATGACCTCATTTGATTACCGGAAGGTTTTCGGAGTTACCGGGAATGTACCGGGAATGACGAATGGGTTTCGGGAGTTCACCGGGGGGGGGGGGCAACCCACCCCGGGGAAGCCCATAGGCCTTGAGGGTGGCACACCAGCCCTTAGTGGGCTGGTGGGACAGCCCAAAAGGGCCCTATGCGCCTAGAAGAGAAAATCAAAGAGAAAAAAAAGAGGAGGTGGGAAGGGAAGGAAGGACTCCCACCCACCAAACCAAGTCCAACTCGGTTTGGGGGGGAGCCTTCCCCCTTGGACTCGGCCGACCCCCTTGGGGCTCCTTGAGCCCCAAGGCAAGGTCCCCTCCCTCCCACCTATACATACGGAGGTTTTAGGGCTGATTTGAGACGACTTTTTCCACGGCAGCCCGACCACATACCTCCACGGTTTTTCCTCTAGATCGCGTTTCTGCGGAGCTCGGGCGGAGCCCTGCTGAGACAAGGTCATCACCAACCTCCGGAGTGCTGTCACGCTGCCGGAGAACTCTTCTACCTCTCCATCTCTCTTGCTGGATCAAGAAGGCCGAGATCATCGTCGAGCTGTACGTGTGCTGAACGAGGAGGTGCCGTTCGTTCGGTACTAGATTGTGGGACTGATCGCGGGATTGTTCGCGGGGCGGATCGAGGGACGTGAGGACGTTCCACTACATCAACCGCGTTCACTAATGCTTCTGTTGTACGATCTACAAGGGTACGTAGATCACTCATCCCCTCTCGTAGATGGACATCACCATGATAGGTCTTCGTGCGCGTAGGAAAATTTTTGTTTCCCATGCGACGTTCCCCAACAGTGGCATCATGAGCGAGGTTCATGCGTAGATGTCTTCTCGAGTAGAACACAGAAGTTTTTGTGGGCGGTGATGTGCGTTTTGCTGCCCTCCTTAGTCTTTTCTTGATTCCGCGGTATTGTTGGATTGAAGCGGCTTGGACCGACATTACTCGTACGCTTACGAGAGACTGGTTTCATTGTTACGAGTAACCCCGTTGCTCAAAGATGACTGGCAAGTGTCGGTTTCTCCAACTTTAGTTGAATCGGATTTGACCGAGGAGGTCCTTGGATGAGGTTAAATAGCAACTCATATATCTCCGTTGTGGTGTTTGCGTAAGTAAGATGCGATCCTACTAGATACCCATGGTCACCACGTAAAACATGCAACAACAAAATTAGAGGACGTCTAACTTGTTTTTGCAGGGTATGTTTGTGATGTGATATGGCCAACTATGTGATGTGATATATTGGATGTATGACATGATCATGTTGTAATAGAAAATATCGAGTTGCACGTCGATGGTACGGCAACCGGCAGGAGCCATAGGGTTGTCTTTTTACTAACGTTTGTGCTTGCAGATGCGTTTACTATTTTGCTAGGATGTAGCTTTAGTAGTAATAGCATGAGTAGCACGACAACCCCGATGGCAAAACATTGATGGAGATCATGGTGTGGCGCCGGTGACAAGAAGATCGTGCCGGTGCTTTGGTGATGGAGATCAAGAAGCACGTGATGATGGCCATATCATGTCACTTATGAATTGCATGTGATGTTAATCCTTTTATGCACCTTATTTTGCTTAGAACGACGGTAGCATTATGAGGTGATCTCTCACTAAAATTTCAAGACGAAATTGTGTTCTCCCCGACTGTGCACCGTTGCTACAGTTCGTCGTTTCGAGACACCACGTGATGATCGGGTGTGATAGACTCAACGTTCACATACAACGGGTGCAAAACAGTTGCGCACGCGGAACACTCTGGTTAAGCTTGATGAGCCTAGCATGTGCAGACATGGCCTCGGAACACATGAGACCGAAAGGTCGATCATGAATCATATAGATGATATGATTAGCATAGGGATGCTTACCACTGAAACTATACTCAACTCACGTGATGATCGGACTTGAGCTAGTGTAAGTGGATCATGAACCACTCAAATGACCAGAGAGATGTACTTTTTGAGTGGGAGTTTAGCGAATAATTTGATTAAGTTAAACTCTAATTATCTTGAACATAGTCTAAGTCCACTATGAATATATTTGTGTTGTAGATCATGGCTCACGCTACAGTCATCCTGAATTTTAATACGTTCCTAGAGAAAGCTAAGTTGAAAGATGATGGAAGCAACTTTGTAGAATGGGCTCGTAATCTTAAGCTAATCTTACAAGCTGGGAAGAAGGATTATGTCCTTAATGCTGCGCTGGGAGATGAACCACCCGCTACGGCTGATCAGGATGTTAAGAACGCTTGGTTAGCACGTAAGGAGGACTACTCAATAGTTCAATGTGAAGTCTTGTATGGCTTAGAACTGGGACTTCAACGTCGCTTTGAGCGTCATGGAGCATTTGAGATGTTCCAGGAGTTGAAGTTTATCTTTCAGAAGAACGCCCGGATCGAGAGATATGAGACCTTCGATAAATTCTATGCTTGCAAGATGGAGGAAAACTCATCTGTCAGTGAACATGTGCTCAAAATGTCTGGGTACTCAAACCGTCTAGCTGAGCTGGGGATTGAACTCCCGCAAGAAGCTATCACTGACAGAATCCTTCAATCACTGCCGCCAAGCTATAAAGGCTTTGTGTTGAACTACAACATGCAAGGGATGAACTAATCTCCCGGCGAGTTGTTTGCGATGCTGAAAGTCGCAGAGTCTGAACTCCGAAAAGAGCATCAAGTGTTCATGGTGAATAAGACCACTAGTTTCAAGAGAAACGGCAAAGGCAAGAAGGGTAATTCAAAGAAGAGCGGCAAGCCTGTTGCCAATCCGACGAAGAAACCCAAAGCTGGACCTAAGCCTGAAATGGAGTGTTACTATTGCAAGGGTATGGGTCACTGGAAGCGCAATTGCCCCAAGTATCTGGCAGATAAGAAGGTGGCCAAAGAAAAATAAGGTATATTTGATATACATGTTATTGATGTGTACTTAACCGGCTCTCGTAGTAGTGCCTGGGTATTCGATACCGGTTCTGTTGCTCATATTTGCAACTCGAAACAGGAACGGCGGAATAGACGAAGGCTGGCGAAAGATGAAGTGACGATGCGCGTAGGAAATGGTTCCAAGGTTGATGCAATCGCCGTCGGCACAGTTTCACTTCAGTTACCATCAGGATTAGTGATGAACTTAAATCATTGTTATTTAGTGCCTGCGTTGAGCATGAACATTATATATGGATCTTGTTTATTGCGAGACGGTTACTCTTTTAAGTCAGAGAATAATGGTTGTTCTATTTCTATGAGTAACATCTTTTATGGTCATGCACCTAATGTGAGAGGATTGTTCATATTGAATCTTCATAGCGATACGCATATACATAACATTGAGACCAAAAGAGTTAGAGTTAACAATGATAGCGCCATATTTTTGTGGCACTGCCTCTTAGGTCATATTGGTGTAAAGCGCATGAAGAAACTCCATGCTGATGGACTTTTGGAGTCACTTGACTTTGATTCACTTGACACGTGCGAACCATGCCTCATGGGCAAGATGACTAAGACTCCGTTCTCCGGAACAATGGAGCGTGCAAGTGACTTGTTGGAAATCATACATACCGATGTGTGTGGTCCGATGAGCATGGAGGCACGCGGTGGATATCGTTATTTTCTCACCTTCACTGACGATTTGAGTAGATATGGTTATGTCTACTTGATGAAACACAAGTCTGAAACATTTGAAAAGTTCGAACATTTTCAGAGTGAAGTGGAAAATCATCGTAACAAGAAGATCAAGTTCTCACGGTCTGATCGTGGGGGTGAATATCTGAGTTTCGAGTTTGGTACTCACTTAAGAAAATGTGGAATTGTTTCACAGTTAACACCGCCTGGAACACCACAACGTAATGGTGTGTCCGAACGTCGTAATCGTACTCTATTAGAGATGGTGCGATCTATGATGTCTCTTACTGATTTGCCGTTATCGTTTTGGGGTTATGCATTAGAAACAGCTGCATTCACTTTAAATAGGGCACCATCAAAATCCGTTGAGACGACACCATACGAATTGTGGTATGGCAAAAGGCCACAGTTGTCGTTTCTTAAAGTTTGGGGATGTGATGCTTATGTCAAAAAGCTTCAGCCTGAAAAGCTGGAACCCAAAGCGGAAAAGTGCTTCTTCATAGGTTACCCAAAAGAGACAGTTGTGCACACCTTCTATCTCAAATCCGAGGGCAAAGTGTTTGTTGCTAAAAATGGAGCTTTTCTTGAGAAGGAGTTTCTCGAGAGAGAATTGAGTGGGAGGAAGATAGAACTTGACGAGGTTGTCGAACCTCTCATCCCTCTGGATGGTGGCGCAGGGCAAGGGGAAACCTCTGTCGTTGCAACGCCGGTTGAGGAGGAAGTTAATGATGATGATCATGAAACTCAGGTTCAAGTTTCTGTCGTACCACGCAGGTCGACGAGACGACATGCTGCTCCAGAGTGGCACGGTAATCCCGTCTTATCAATCATGTTCTTAGACAACAATGAACCTGCAAATTATGAAGAAGCAATGGTGGGCCCAGATTCCAACAAATGGCTAGAAGCCATGAAGTCCGAGATAGGATCCATGTATGAGAACAAAGTGTGGACTTTGGAGGTACTGCCTGAGGGCCGCAAGGCTATTCAGAACAAATGGATCTTTAAGAGGAAGACGAACACTGACGGCAATGTGACCGTCTATAAAGCTCGACTTGTGTCGAAGGGTTTTTCACAAGTTCAAGGTGTTGACTACGATGAGACATTCTCACCCGTAGCGATGCTTAAGTCTGTCAGAATCATGTTAGCAATAGCTGCATTTTTCGATTATGAAATCTGGCAGATGGATGTCAAAACGGCGTTCCTTAACGGTTTCCTTAAGGAAGAGTTGTATATGATACAACCCGAAGGTGTTGTCGATCCTGAGAATGCTAACGAGGTGTGCAAGCTCCAGCGATCCATTTATGGACTGGTGCAAGCATCTCAGAGTTGGAACAAACGCTTTGATGAGGTGATCAAAGCATTTGGGTTTATACAAGTGGTTGGAGAATCTTGTATTTACAAGAAAGTGAGTGGGAGCTCTGTGGCGTTTCTAATATTATATGTGGATGACATATTGCTGATTGGAAAGAACGTGGAGTTTTTAGAGAGCATAAAGGATTACTTGAATAAGAGTTTCTCTATGAAGGACCTAGGAGAAGCTGCTTACATTCTAGGCATTAAGATCTGTAGGGATAGATCAAAACGCCTGATAGGACTTTCACAAAGCACATACCTTGATAAAGTTTTGAAGAGGTTCAAAATGGAACAGTCCAAGAAAGGGTTCTTTCCAGTTTTACAAGGTACGAGATTGAGTAAGACTCAGTGCCCAACAACTGATGAAGATAGAGAGCATATGCGCTACGTCCCCTATGCTTCAGCCATAGGTTCTATCATGTATGCAATGTTGTGCACTAGACCGGATGTTAGCCTGGCCATAAGTATGGCAGGTAGGTTCCAGAGTAATCCAGGAGTGGATCACTGGACAGCGGTCAAGAATATCCTAAAGTAGCTAAAAAGGACTAAGGAGATGTTTCTCGTGTATGGAGGTGACGAAGAGCTCGCCGTCAAAGGTTACGTCGATGCAAGCTTTGACATAGATCCGGACGACTGTAAGTCGCAAACCGGATACGTATTTATTCTTAATGGGGGTGCGGTAAGCTGGTGCAGTTCCAAGCAAAGCGTCGTAGAAGATTCTACATGTGAAGCGGAGTACATGGCTGCCTCGGAGGCGACTAAGGAGGGTGTCTGGATGAAGCAGTTCATGACGGATCTTGGAGTGGTGCCAAGCGCACTAAATCCAATAACCTTGTTCTGTGACAACACGGGTGCCATTGCCTTAGCAAAGGAACCACAGTTTCACAAGAAGACCAGACACATCAAACGACGCTTCAACCTCATCCGCGACTACGTCGAGGGAGAGGACGTAAATATATGCAAAGTGCACACGGATCTCAATGTAGCAGACCCGCTAACTAAACCTCTTCCACGGCCAAAGCATGATCAACACCAGAACTGTATGGGTGTTAGATTTATTACAATGTAATTCACATGACGATGTGAGGGCTAGATTATTGACTCTAGTGCAAGTGGGAGACTGTTGGAATTATGTCCTAGAGGCAATAATAAATATAGTTCTTATTATAATTCCTGTATCAAGATAATCGTTTATTATCCATGCTATAATTGTATTGAATGAAGACTCATTTACATGTGTGGATACATAGACAAAACACCATCCCTAGCAAGCCTCTAGTTGGCTAGCCAGTTGATCAAAGATAGTCAGTGTCTTCTGATTATGAACAAAGTGTTGTTGCTTGATAACTGGATCACGTCATTAGGAGAATCACGTAATAGACTAGACCCAAACTAATAGACGTAGCATGTTGATCGTGTCATTTTGTTGCTACTGTTTTCAGCGTGTCAAGTATTTATTCCTATGACCATGAGATCATATAACTCACTGACACCGGAGGAATGCTTTGTGTGTATCAAACGTCGCAACGTAACTAGGTGACTATAAAGATGCTCTACAGGTATCTCCGAAGCTGTTAGTTGAGTTAGTATGGATCAAGACTGGGATTTGTCACTCCGTGTGATGGAGAGGTATCTCGGGGCCCACTCGGTAATACAACATCACACACAAGCCTTGCAAGCAATGTGACTTAGTGTAAGTTGCGGGATCTTGTATTACGGAACGAGTAAAGAGACTTGCCGGTAAACGAGATTGAAATAGGTATGCGGATACTGACGATCGAATCTCGGGCAAGTAACATACCGAAGGACAAAGGGAATGACATACGGGATTATATGAATCCTTGGCACTGAGGTTCAAACGATAACATCTTCGTAGAATATGTAGGATCCAATATGGGCATCCAGGTCCCGCTATTGGATATTGACCGAGGAGTCTCTCGGGTCATGTCTACATAGTTCTCGAACCCGCAGGGTCTGCAAACTTAAGGTTCGACGTTGTTTTATGCGTATTTGAGTTATATGGTTGGTTACCGAATGTTGTTCGGAGTCCCGGATGAGATCACGGACGTCACGAGGGTTTCCGGAATGGTCCGGAAACGAAGATTGATATATAGGATGACCTCATTTGATTACCGGAAGGTTTTCGGAGTTACCGGGAATGTAACGGGAATGACGAATGGGTTCCGGGAGTTCACCGGGGGGGCAACCCACCCCGGGGAAGCCCATAGGCCTTGAGGGTGGCACACCAGCCCTTAGTGGGCTGGTGGGACAGCCCAAAAGGGCCCTATGCGCCTAGAAGAGAAAATCAAAGAGAAAAAAAAAGAGGAGGTGGGAAGGGAAGGAAGGACTCCCACCCACCAAACCAAGTCCAACTCGGTTTGGGGGGGGAGCCTTCCCCCTTGGACTCGGCCGACCCCCTTGGGGCTCCTTGAGCCCCAAGGCAAGGTCCCCTCCCTCCCACCTATATATACGGAGGTTTTACGGCTGATTTGAGACGACTTTTTCCACGGCAGCCCGACCACATACCTCCACGGTTTTTCCTCTAGATCGCGTTTCTGCGGAGCTCGGGCGGACCCCTGCTGAGACAAGGTTATCACCAACCTCCGGAGCACCGTCACGCTGCCGGAGAACTCTTCTACCTCTCCGTCTCTCTTGCTGGATCAAGAAGGCCGAGATCATCATCGAGCTGTACGTGTGCTGAACGCGGAGGTGCCGTCCTTACGGTACTAGATCGTTGGACTGATCGCGGGATTGTTCGCGGGGCGGATCGAGGGACGTGTGGACGTTCCACTACATCAACCGCGTTCACTAACGCTTCTGCTGTACGATCTACAAGGGTACGTAGAACACTCATCCCCTCTCGTAGATGGACATCACCATGATAGGTCTTCGTGCGCGTAGGAAAATTTTTGTTTCCCATGCGACGTTCCCCAACACCTTTAGCGAGTATCCTCTAGATGGATACCAAGACTTATCATCGGCATGATGCCCAACTGTTATCATACTCAGACGAGTTCTTCCATCATTACTATCATAGTTACGGTTAACCACCTATTGAGGTCTGATCGGGTGTCCAATACCGTGGACTCGGCTATTCGAATAGGTTTGACACTCTGCAGAGATTGCACACTTTACCCGCACTATGGAGCACTGACCTCGTGATCCCATTCGGGTGCAGCAGTGTTGCACCAACGAAACTTGTCTGACCGTGACTGTTTCATCGTACCACCGGCATTCATCCTCCCCCGGAGTCCTTCCTTGGGTTGCCCTGTGTCCTCATGACACCTGCCACCGTCATGGACAAACTAAACTGTACCAACGGGGGACGCCGGCACAAACAACTCAACTGGCTCACAGGGTTATCACCGCCTACCGAGCCAAGGTAGCATGCGTGCATAACCCTCCATCTTTGGAGGTCCCGGTGAAAGAGCACGCAATCAGACCAAGTCAAGGCCATCCTATGTCGGCAAATGTGGTTGCACTGATGAGACCGGACAGGTGACTCTGAGGAACTAACTAGGTATCTTATCCCGAATAATATATATGTTATAGATGACGCTCCGATTTCACGGTAATATGATAAATAATAAGCTCAAGCCAGTACTGTTGATCCATATTCACAACGTAATCATAGACAGTAATCTCAACCTCATGTTATCGACTAGTGTGTAAGACACTAGTCACGAATGATCCCGTACTCATGTGAGTAATAATTTATTCAACAGTTCATATTCACATCCTAGACTATAAACAGATATATTTATTACTGAAATAATTAATTAGACTATGATATTGCAATGCAATGAAGCAAATGAAAGTTGTGGCTTGCCTGGGATGATGGAACCACTTGGAAGAAGCGCCAGAAGCTCGCGGAAGGAAATGCCGGAAACAGTTCTCTCTGGGAGGAGGGGCTGTTTACGGCAAGTGCAACATGGTCATTTCCACTTTGTGATCACATGGTGTAAATGACAAGACGAGGACAAGTGCTTTGGAATCACCGGAATCGGAGTCCCGAGCAAAAAGATATAATGGTTTTGGAGTCAGGGGCTATTCTGCAATAAAAGATATTCACAATGGGGTCCCTGGCAGCTAAGTTGGTCGCGCACTCACGGAGAATACGTTTTCCCATGGGAAAACGTAAACACGCCCGGGGCGCTTCCACTTATCCAGCTGGCTACGCCTTCTCTCACTGACACGTGGGGTCGGGTCCCACTCTCTCTCTCTCCTCTCGCTCTGCTTCTTCTACCTCCCGACGGCCACGACACAGGAGGCCAGCACGAGCACGGTCGGTGTTGGTCCCGGCGTCACTAGCTACCTCCGGCTGAGGTCTGGCCACTGGTGTGACCAGGACAACTGGGCGCATCCGCCAGGGGGCTTGGCTCTCGCCGGAAAGCAGCGAAGCAAACAAAACCCTCGCCGTGACGGACTGCGACCACGGCCTTCATGGAGGCACGTGACGCGGGCACAGAGAAGAGGGGCCATGGTCGGGCAAACCTTGAGGTAGCTGGAGGAGAGCCTTGGAAAGAATTAGAGGTAGGAAAAGGGCTTGGCCACCTCGAATTTAAGCCGAGGACGACGGCGGCTATGGCGGCAGTTGGAGGGAAAGGGGGCTCCGGGAGATCGATGAACAGGTTGGGGAGGATGCAGCGATGGAGGGGAGGAGGATGGAGAGGTCGCGGCACCCCGGAGCTGGTTAGATAGCCGCAGCGACGAGAACTGATAAGGACGGCCGCCGTGGCGAGCTTAGCCGCGCACTTGAGCTCCACGGTGACGTGGCTGGCCTTTAGCGGTGTCGAGCAGCTTCGAGGAGGGTATGGGACAACTCAAGTGAGGTCGGGAAGGCTCGGGGAGGAAAACGACATGGATGCAACTGGAGCAACAGGACGGAGCTCGTCGCGGCGCGGCAAGGCACAATCTGGAGGGGGAGAGGGCTCCAGGAGTAAGGGAACGATGAGGCAGAGATCTAGACATGACTAGAGCTCGAGGGAGAGGAGGAATCGACAAAACGATGGGCTCCATTGCACAGAGAACGGTTATTGCATGCCACAGGTGTGGTCACCACGTGCACTAGCACTGAGAGGACAAGAGAGGCTGGAACACTATGACTAGCAGATAGTCCATCCAAAGAGATGCCCAACACAGCTGATAGATCACCAAAAGGAGCTGAGGGTTGATGGGAGGCTTCACTGGAAGTTTCCTGCATCAGACTTGACCTGATGATAGTGATCAACATAGAAGGGATAAGAGCATAAGATCATGTTTGGGAGGCTTGGGGTAGGAAGGACTACAATCCTATGAAGTTTGGGGAGCACAGGATCAATATTTAATAGGGTTGCTTTTGAACTAGCTAATCTGGTCCAGAATAGGGATTTTGATGTGGCACTCACATACTGGCTTGGATGGAGCTGAAACTTGGAGGAGATAAATCCTTTAGACATGTGAGGATGTTGTATAAATTTCATGGCACCTTGATAAGCCAAAGTGGCACTTCCTTCACACGGTATCCTATTGGACAGAAAATTGGAAGAATTACTGGGAATATTTGGCTAAATAAAATTGGCTCAAAATTGGTTTAGCAAGGTTTTATAGACAGGAGAATGTCTTCGTGAAATTTCAGAATTTATGGAGCAACATAAAATATAGTTGCTTCATAATCCAAAATAATGACGAGAGACAAAGATTTGAAGATATGGTCACATGGTTGAAGGAGTGATGCTCATATTTGGTGGAGAGGCATAATTTGAGCATATTGAGATAATGGCAAAGTTTCAACTCATTTGAATATTCCTAGCTAGCACTTGCTTCACAAAGCTTCTTGTGGATCAGAAACTTTGGAAATTTCCCAAGAAATATTTACTAGCTAAATTGAGTTGAATTTTGGCATGAGGCAATGATATGACTAGGAAAGAGTGCCCACAAATTTTTAGAGCAATCAAGAAAATGAAAAGGGTACTTGCTTCAAAACTTGATGGATAGGGCAGAATCAAAAAAGGAATTTTTGGGAAATATTTTCGAACATGACAAGGAAATATTTTGTCATATCTGAGGAAGATATGACCCAAGAGATTTATGAGAATTATTTGGGACTTTTTGGCGAGATAGAAATGGGGGTTTCTTCACAACCTAAGGCAACAGAGGTTATTCCTTTGAAAGAAAAAGGAATATTCCCCGGGAAAAGAATATTGGGATTAGCTCAAGACGGAAATGGCTTGGTTTGGGGTGGTTTGAAGGTTGGCAAGCCACTAAGAAAAAAATCAAGGGTAATCCGTTTAGATTTCAAAACTATTAAGTCACAAAAAGCAAAACCAGATCAAAATCAAAGGAAACAGAAATGGGCAAAATCCTGGGTGTTACAGACTCCCAGCCATCTCTCTAGCCGCGGCATCGCGACGATCATCAAAGATCATCGCTTAGAGTCGCAGCGAGCCGCCAACCAACGCCGCTAGTAGACAAGTCAGTAGGATCGTGTGCAGCTCCGACCCCACGCCCGCCATTAGCGCCTTTTCTCGCGCTCCTGCGCTCCACGTGTGAGGTAGGATGCGAGGTATAAGAGAGAGGAAACCGTGGTCGTTTTTATAGCCCCAGCCCGGTGTACGGTGAGCGAGGTCCAGGAGACCGCGTGGTGCTCGATCACGGCGGTCCAGGAGCGAATCCGCGATCAGTGCCGACCGGCGTTGGCCCGCGATGGGAGTGCTCTCTGTGTCGGCCTCATGCACGCCGCGCACTACCATCATAGGCTGCTTTACGCCCTAGGAGCTAGGTGTGCACAGGGCCTAGCCGCACTCCGGACGGCGCAAGAGCGAGAGAGAGTTAGAGCCGTCGGCCGAAGAAGAAGAAGAAGGCTGCGAGTGGGCCCTAGTCCCACTTGCCAGCGAAAGAGGTCACTGTTCATTGTGGTGCCCCAAGCATTTTTGGAAGAAGAAAATTCTGCTTTTTCTCAAATGATAGGGCTACCCAGTGACCCCCGCCTGTGGAGTAGATCCTTCGATATTTGTGTCTCGATCTGGGTGTACCAGTTTTGGTACTCTTAACTCGGTTGCTTTCGACCACAGTGTTAAAATCCAAGCGCCAGAGGTTTTCATAGGAGGTGTAGTAGTTTTGTTCTAAGCTAACCCTAGGAATCTCGAGGACAAGATTCTTCTAAGGGGAAGGTTTGTAACACCCCAAAAATCGGGTTATCGATTTTTGTGCTGTTATTTCTTCCTAGCTTTTCTCTTCAAAAAATTTCTTCTGGAATTTGGCAAATGACTAGGTGAATCCAATCTATCCTCAAGCCCTTAGTGCTTTTCCCATGTCCTTGTGCTAGCATGACCTGTTTAGTAAACCCCGAACCTCTTTCGAACCCTAGCTCTGAAATATTGGAACTGGGAATCGTGCCTTTGTGTTTACAAAGGAGCAATCATTTCCCTTGCTCTGTTAATCCTCCAAAAAATTCCACAGATCATTCTTCCCTCATAAACCCAAAATGTGCAAAAATATTGCCAAGTTATATGCAATATTTCCGCTCTAGAATTAATTTATTTTTCTTCCTTTCTGAGGTACTAAATCAAAGAAAATATCTATCCATCTCCCAAGGTCATGAAAACTTGTGGAAATATTCTATGTGATCATATGGAGCTCTCATAAAATATTGGCCATTACTAAGTGGGGAAATTTCCCTTTTTCCTATTTGAAGCCAATATAGCATTTTAGGGCCTTTCCAAAGGAACTACCATTTCGGTAGCTAGGAAAAATCCCAAATAATTTGTGGAGCTTCTCATATCCATATATTCATCATTTCCATCGAAAATTGAGCACAACACCCCTTTGCAAATTCTTTCCATATTTCATGTTTGCAAAGGAAGTGCTTGATTCCTTGATTCCCTTGGGCTGAAACTCTGCAGGATAGTTTATTATGATAAATTACCCTTGTCCACCAAAATTTAGCCCATTCCCTCTAGCCAATCTTCCTCAGCAAATTATCTAAGTTTCTGCTAGATTGGAGCATTGTGAAGGAAGTATCATTTATATTTATGCAAATGGTATGAAACTTTTACAGTGACTCCATATGCCTAAATCATTGATCTCCACCAAGTTTGAGCCATTTTTATCTGGCCAATTGATCCCAGGATCATCTTCATCATTTGTGGTGAGATTGCCAAGTTACAAAGGAAGTGCTAGTTAGCATGCTCATTTGAGCTAAAATTTTGTGAGGATAGTGAGCTCAGTGATTCGTCAACCTCAGCCAAGGATCATGCCAATAGGAGCAAAGTGGTGGCCACTGCACAACACAAACACCTTGTTGTTGGATTCTTGTTGAGCAAGGAGAGGGAACACGAGAGCTGTAGCATGGAGTTTGATGGGTCAACTCATCTCAGGGAAGCTTGGGAACACCCTAGACATGGTTTGGCGTCGAGTAGGGCGTGGCAATGCCGTGGCCACGTGGTGACCACGGGCAGAGCATGCCAAATTGGGGCCCTATGCATTGGAGTGACGGGAGCACGTCTCCAGCAAGCTCCAGCCTGCCCAGGAGTGTCGTGGAGGTTCCAATGGCGTGCGTGAACCCTCCAGAGACCTCTCCCCCTTGTCCTCTTGCTCCTGGAGGTGTCTGCCGACCGGGATTTCGCCATGACTCTCGAAACTTCTCCGGGCATCGCGAGAGCCCCTCCTCGCAGCTATTTATAGCGTGCCGTGAGCCCCCCCGATAGCAGCAACCTCCTCACCCCCCCCCCCTCAAGCCCTCGGAGCCCCCCATTCCTCCCATGGCCGAAGACCGTCGCCGTTTCCCTTTGGCCTCCGTGCCCATTCCCTCTCTGCGGTCGTCCCCGGCTCCGTTCGAGCCCATCTACGGACACGCCGTGACCGAGGGACCTCGTCCCCACCTTCGCCTGCTCCAGAGAACCCTCCGATTGCCGGAATCCCGTCGGGGCCGAGACGTGGTAGCCGCGTGTTGCTGTGCCATCGGGCCATCCCCACTGGCCATGGATCCCGCGAATGGACGTGCCACAGGTCGGCGAGCCGTCCGGTGGCCTCCGTCTAGTCGGGGGGTGGCCGGATCTTCCTTGGCGAATCCCAGCGCCGGCGCCCTCCTCTGTACTACGGGCGAGCAAGAGGAAGAAGGAGGGAGGAGAAGGAGAGAGAGAGATGGGGCAGGGCCCACGCTTCAGCGAGAGAGGGAGAGAGATATATATATAGAGAGAGAGAGGAAGTGGATATGGCGGGCCTGCCCGTCAGAGAGAGAGGGATAAAACCCCAGGCCCGCGCAGTTTATGTGGAAGCGTGATACGTCTCAAACGTATCTATGTACCTTTGATGGTTTCACGTTGTTATCTTGCCTTCTTTGTATGTTTTATGTAACTTCTTATATCTTTTAGGGACTAACTTGTTGATTCAGTGCCAAGTGCTAGTTCCAGTTTTTCCGTGTTTTTGACTCTTTTCAGATCTGACTTTGGAACGGAGTCCAAACGGAATAAAAACCCCGAAATGATTTTTTTCTTGGGCGAAAGAAGACCAGGGAGCCTTTGGGCCAAGCCAGGTGGGCCCCAGGGAGCCCACAAGCTCCCACCACGCCATCAGGGGGGAGGCGGCGTTGGGCAAGCTTGTGGCCACCCTGGCCGCCCCCTGACCTAGATCTTGCGCCCATATATTCCCAAAATTTCTGCAAAAAATCAGGGGAGCCTCTAAAGTACTTTTCCGCCGCCGCAAGCTTCCGTTTCCGCGAGATCTGATCTGCACAGCCTTCCCGGCACCGTGCCGGAGGGGACTTTGGAGGTGGAGGGCTTCATCATCATCATCATCCCCCCTCCAATGACTCATGAGTAGTTCACTTCAGACCTACGGGTCCGTAGTTAGTAGCTAGATGGCTTCTTCTCTCTCTTGGATCTTCAATACAAAGTTCTCCATGATCTTCATGGAGATCTATCCGATGTAATCTTCTTGGGCGGTGTGTTTGTCGAGATCCAACGAATTGTGGACTTGTGATCAGATTATCTATGATATATATTTGAGTCTTTGCTGATTTATTATATGCATGATTTGATATGCTTGTAAGTCTCTCCGAGTCTTGGGTTTTGTCAGCTAGATCTATGATTCTGGCAATGGGAGAAGTGCTTGGTTTTGGGTTCTGCCATGTGATGACCTTTCCCAGTGACAGTAGGGGCGGCAAGGCCCACATCAAGCAGTTGCCATCAAGGGTAAAAAGATGGGATTTTATCATTGGTTTAAGATTATCCCTCTACATCATGTCATCTTGCTTAAGGCGTTACTCTATACGTATGGACTTAATACACTAGATGCATGGTGGATAGCGGACAACGTGTGGAGTGATAGTAGTAGATGCAGAAAGTATCGGTCTACTTGTTTCAGACGTGATGCCTATAGAAATAATCATTGCATAGATATCGTCATGACTCTGCACAGTTCTATCAATTGCTCGACAGTAATTTGTTCACCGCCGTCTACTTGCTTTCATGAGAGAAGCCACTAGTAAACACTACGGCCCCCGGGTCTATTCACATCCATCGTTTACATCTCCGCTTTTACTTTGCTTTGTTACTTTGTTGCTTTCAGTTCTCACTTGGCAAACAATGTATAAGGGATTGACAACCCCTTCATAGCGTTGGGTGCAAGATTTTGTGTTTGTGCAGGATCTTGAGATACTCTTCCGCCGGATTGATACCTTGGTTCTCAAAACTGAGGGAAAGACTTACCACCGCTGTGGTACATCACCCTTTCCGCTTCAGGGAACACCAACGCAAGGCTCCAAGGCCACGGGGGAATCCTTTGCATATTTGCCTAGGAAGTCCCTAAAGACGTAGCCGTAGCAGAAGGATTCCTGGTGCCGTTGCTGAGGAGAATCAAGACAAGAATAGTCTCCTGTCAGCACGCTTGTTTCTGGCGCCGTTGGAAGGTCTTTTGTTGCAGTAGCAAGCCCTCTCAGAGGGAAACCTCTCCGGCAAATCTTCCCGGCATTTTATCGCGCTTCTTCCCGGCGTATTTGTCGACCCCCAGGCAAGCCAACCTCTTATCATTAGCTCAGGACTTGCGTGATGACTTTGTTTGCACCCTATGTGTTTATCTGTATCACCTGTTAGCCTGCATTTGCATACACCTATGATGATATCGGTAGTAGCTTCTAGCAATCACTCTCCATCTAATACCATGACTTGTTTGCATATTAACATACTAATAATTATGTTGACATGTAGTACTAGGGTGTGATATTATACCATGCTTATCCACACTATTGTTTTGCTATGCTATTGTTTAGCACTTATATTTGTCAAGGTAATGATACGATGATGGATATGTGAAGTTGAGTTAACAAATGCAACCTAGTTGGTTGATCTTGAGTCACATGTCCGGGCTAACCCGTGATACCACATTTGCCGGTATGGGACGACCTTGACTTGGTCTCACTGCTTCCTCTTTCACCGGTACCTCCAAAGAGGGAGGGTTCTGCACGCGCGCTACCCTTATCTGGTAGGCGGTGATAACCGTGTGACCTAGTTGAGTTGTTTGTGCCGGCTTCCCCGTATGGGACAGTTTAGTTTGGCCACGGCGGTGGCAGGTGTCATGAGGACACAGGTCCACCCAGGGAAGGACTCCGGGGGAGGATTAATGCTAGTGGTACGATGGAAGAGTCACGGGTCATACGTGTTTCGTTGGGGCAACACTCGTCCAACCGAATTGGATCACGAGGTCAGCGCTCCACGATGTGGGTAAAGTGTGCAACCTCTGCATAGTCTCAAACTTATTCGAATAGCCGAGTCCATGGTATTAGAAAGCCCAACCAGACCTCAGTAGCTAGTCAACCATATCAGTGTTAGTAATGATGGAAGAACTCTCCCTGCATGGACATCAGAGGATGTTGGGAATATGATATGTTAGCCAAGAGATAGCTATAAGAGGAATGATCGGATGACCATATGATTTGGATGTGATTTGTATCCTTTCGGGTTGGATTACGAGTATATCGAGGGTTGTGGGATAACCCAGAAGAGAGTAAGTTGGCATTTGGTAACAGTAAGTACTTCAAGTACCTAGTGTGATCATTGCCATGCTATGTAGATTAGATCTATGTTGTGCCACGCTTAATCTATGTTATGCTATCCTTGATCCCTATTTTCCTATTAATTCGATGCCATGCTTAGATTAATTATTATATAATTATAGGGCTAGCTTTGTTATCTTCTTGTTTGGATGCTATGTATTTGGTTGTCTTGCGAGTACATTCAAAGTACTCACCTGGCCTTGCACGTGGCCAGTTGCAGGAGAAGACTCGTCGTGCTAGATCGTAACCCAGCCAGTCGTGCGAGTTATGGAGCCCAGCCAGAGACGTCGAGACTGCTGATTCAAGACCTCTGCTGCCATTTAGTTAGACTTGGAGTCATGCAATATTGTTGTAAGAGACAATATTCTAATACTCCATTATATCAATAAATCCATTTTTGCCGAGAATTGTTGTATCATGTCTTTGGCGTGCGTCCGGTCTTATCCTGGGAACGGGCATGCGTCGGCCCTCTATCGGGGTGCCACACTCAAATGAGGATCCATGCCAAAACATGGATTTGCGGGAGTTGATTTGCCCACACTACCTTTGGAAGGAACAGATCTGGTTAATTAGGGATGTTTTCAAGTTTACAAAGCTAAACTTGTCCAATGGAGCTCAAACTTGGTGAAGCCCCTTGTTTTAGCACCAAACCCAATCCTGTTAAGTTGCATAGCCAGTGGTGGGGCACAACCACCCCAAACCACTGTCGAGCACCTTCTGACAGTTGGGTAAAACCAATCCTAACCTTAGCTAAACCCAATCCCTTTCTCGCAAACACATAGATTAGGTGGCTGACATCAATGGCTAACTCTAGTCAAGTGGCTCCTTTGTGGTTCAAAGTAGATAAACCAAAATCTCCAATTTAAGCTTCAGTCCAAGGCTGACAGCACCTGTTTCCTTGGCTTTCTTGGACCAGCCAAGGCTCCCACGGGACTCCAACGACTAGGCATCTCCAAGCCAGTGCCCAGGACACGCTAGACATGTCCAAGGCACCCCATAGCGCTCCAGCATGCTGGGAATGCCAAAGCTGCGCTCTGGGCGCGCTACAAAGAGAAACCGAGGTGGCGGCGACTCCCTCGGGCAGTTCCAACCTCCCAGCGGTGTCTCTCCTCTCCCCCGATAGCCCCTCTCCACCAGGCAGCCCTCAGGGCCCCTCCTTTCCTGCGCTAAGAGCCGGTGCGACGCATGCCCGCGCGCACCAGAAGCCCCAGAGGAGCGTGGCCACGATAGCTCGCCTCTCCTCTCCCCCCTCCCTCGGAGTGAGTCCTCGAGGTCCAAAACCACGTCCCGAGACCGTGGTTTTGACCCCAGCCTCTCTCTGCCCTCAGGGCCCCTCCTTTCCCGTGCTAAGAGCCGGTGCGACGCATGCCCGCGCGCACCAGAAGCGCCAGAGGAGCATGGCCATGATAGCTCGCCTCTCCTCTCCCCCCTCTCTCGGAGTGAGTCCTGGAGGTCCAAAACCACGTCCCGAGACCGTGGTTTCGACCCCAGCCTCTATCTGCACTCCCATGCACGCCATTGTGGATCACCGTCGCTCCTGAGTCGGCTCAGCGTCGTGGGCCTATAAATAGCCCCTCCCCTCGCTCCAAAACCCCTCGCTCCACCTCGCCGAGACCTCAATCACCTCCCTAGCCACCCCATTGAGGAAGCAGAGCCCCGGTTCTCGAGATCGACCGAGGCCCCTCCACCTCGGAGCTCCGGTCGATCTCCTGCTACACGTCGGCTCTTGCGTCCCTCTAACCACATGAGCACTCCCCGTGACGCCAGGAAGCTTTCCCCCCTCTTCCCAGAGCGAATCCGTACCCGTAGCTGCCACCTCCACCTTCACCCGAAACCCCTCCGCCGTGGATACCTCGTCGCCGGTGAACCAGAGCCCCTCCATTGTCGACTCGACTATCAGCAGGTAGGAGACGACGAGCCAGACCCATTCATGTCATCGTTAGGGCCCGATGACATTGGTAGCTATGCCAGCACATAGGAGACGACCCCGACAGGTATGCCCCACCTGTTGGTGGCCCATCTCTCTCTCCCTCGCTGCCTTCAGCCACTGACCGCAAGGGCATGCGCGTCAGGTTCAAACCTGACGGCACGTGCGCCTGGGTAGGCTGGTTGGCTGGCCAGTGGGCCGGCCCAGTCCCAAGCCAAGCCAGGGCAGGGGATGTAGCCCTTTTTCTTTTTATTTAAAACTTGATTTTAGTTGATTTTTGTAAAAAGATTTAACCAGTGAAATGTTAAGATTCTTCCACTGTTATTTTTCTAAAATTGTGTAGTATTTAACAGAACCATTGGATGAATTTTTGCAACAACTATTATGTTTTATAATATAGAAGGGTTAATTTGGAATAGTTTTCCTTCTGTTATATTGAATTTAAAAATATTCTTTCACTAAAACCAGAAACAAATATTTTTAAAATTGAAAGTGCGTTATATCGACTAGAGGGGGGTGAATAGGAGATTTTTAGAATTTCATCACTGAGGAAATTCCTTTTGAGGAAATTCCTCACTGATGACTAACTTACAGCGGAAACAGTTAAGGATCAGTCGTGCAAACGTTCACCACAGCAGTATTACAGAGTCAAGATTATGAAAACAGATTGCACAGTAAGCAGGCACGCAGAATATAGATGATGATTAACTCAAGTGAAGAATTTGGGGTTGAGGAAATTCAGAGAAAGTCTTCAGCAAATTCTTCAAACAGTCACAGTGAAAGTCATCAACACATAATACACAGAATGTAAAGAGTTGAGGAATTAGAACCCGATTCTTGGTGAAGACTGTTGTTGATGACCCAGTTCCAACTGTTGTGACAGTTGTACTTCTGGTTTGGAGCGGCTTGGTATTGAAACCAAAGGACACCCAGTCCCGGGACACACGGTCCCTACCGTATTCTCCTTGAGCTAAGGACACACAGTCCTCGCCCAACACTCGTGGTAAGTCTTCAGGGCAGACTTCCAAACCCTCACAAACTCGGTCACCCAGCGATCCACAATTGACTGCTAGATTACTCTAGACCATGACGCCTAACCGTCTGGAGGATGCATAGTCCTCAAAGGTAAAAGGCTTCAGTCCCACACAGGAACAACTTCTTCAGTGATGCACAATCACTAGGTTTGGTTTGTGGTTTCGGTGGGTGGTGTATTTCCTCACTGATGATTTACTCTCGTAGGCTCTGAGGAATTTGGGTTGCTCTTATGACAAGTGTCAGTTTCTAACGGAGCAGCCAACCAGCTAGTGGTTGTGGGGGGCGGCTATTTATAGCCTTGGAGCATCCCGACATGATTTTACACTAATGCCCTTAAATAATATGACCGTTGGAGTGGATAAGACCAGTGACTTGGCGTGGCTGTCGAAACGGTCGGGACCCTCAACTGTGAGAGTCCTCATGTCACTCATATTCCTCACTTGAGGCTTTTGATAGGATTTGGCTTGGGTTGAGCATCATGAGGAAATTCATTCCATAGCGTTACTTTGACCCCCTTTAACAGTACGGTGTTCCTACTCATCAAATGCGAAGAAAGTAAAACAGAAAACGTAAATCTTCACGCTTCAAGTTCTTCAAAATGATTTTCTTTAGGAACCACCGATCTTCTCAATATCAATATCTTCATGAGGAATATCAATTTCATCGCAGATTCCTCGTGATTCATTTCTTCAGCTTCAGACCAATTTCTTCAACTGAAGACATATATTTTTAGGGGTCGATATTCTTCAAATATCTCAAACTCCTCAATGACTTATAGATGTTGTGTACACTTATAAACACATTAGATACTTAACCTATAAGTCTTCAAACCACCAAAATCACTAAGGGTCACTAGATGCACTTACAATCTCCCCCTTTTTGGTGGTTGATGACAATTAGGTTAAGTCTTCAACAGGGAATAAAAATATGAAGTGTAAATACTCAATTGAGGAATTTTAAGACAAGATTCACAGAGACTCCCCCTAAAGATGTGCATACCTTGAGGATTTTGCTTTTATAGCATATGCACATTGATGATTTATATCATGGAGATCTCCCCCTGAATCTTGTAAATCATGCATACATATAACATACCATATGAAGAAAATGAAGATGCATGATGGCAAATGGTATCTGACGAATTCCAGCATGTGTGCATTAAAACTTGAGGAATAAGCATGCAAAGAAAAACGTTCAAAAACGTTAGAGTACCATCGGGCTTAAGTTACAACTCATTACATAAAAACTTCAGAAGAGCCAAGAGTTTGTAACTTAAATATAGTTCATAGGCCCCAAAAATAAATCCCGTTTGAAGACTAACTCTCAAGTTTCTCCCCCTTTGTCATCAAGTGACAAAAAGGGACAAACTGAGGACTAACGCCCATGAAGACTTCCTTTCTTGGCGGTTGATGAAGATCCTTGACGCTTCTTGGGTGTAGTCTTCTTCCTTGGGCCTGTTGCAGTGTCGAGTTGTTCCTCATCAGATTCGGCGGTGTGGAATGATGAGAAGGAGCTGTCTTCAAGATCTGGCATTGGAATGGGCCTGAACTTCTTCTTAGGAGGCCACGACCAGTCAAAGTCCTGCTCAAAGTTCATTTCTTCAAGCTCAGTCTGGGTCTTTAGATGTGCAAGTGTAGCCCATGTGCGATCGAAAACCTCATGCAGATAGTGATGATTAATCTTCACAGAGTTCTGGGTTTCAGTGAGGGTTTTCAAAATGGCACCAAACTGGCATTTGACCCATTTGTGGTTGTGATCCACCTTCTGATGAAGACTGAGAAGAAGCTCTCTGGTGTTTAGCACGCGAGGAGGAACAGGGCTGGGTGGACGAGTCTCAGTATCGTCCAATGAAGAATATGCGTCTGGCTCTTTAAACTGACCATCAAGAGGCCTGCTGCCTTCATCAATCACAGACATTCCTTTTCCCTCAATGGGCTCGAAAGTCTTCTTGTTGACCCGGATAGGAGGCATATAACCAACATGGTTCTGGAAATCTGCGTGGAAGTTGATGCCTGTCCTTGTCCTGAGGAATCTCATGATCCATGGTGCATAAATTTTGTGATCATAGGGGCACATTGCATTGTCAGCCAAAGTCCTCAAGAACAAATCATGGATATTCATGGGGATACCGTGAATGATGTTGAAGAGGATATTCTTCATGAGGCCGACAACATCTTCTTCATCATCATGGCCTTTGATTGGCGCTAGCACACTGCAGAGAATACGGTAGACAGACCGGGGTGTGTACTTGAGCTCATGGACGAGGAATGTGGTTCTTGAGAGTTTTCCTGCAGCCAAAGGCTTCATGAGGACTTCCATCATTCCATTTGGCAGCTCACGCTCACCATAAAGCTTCACTGCCCCATCTGAAGGAATTGGTATGGGCAGTTCTCTAAGGAGTTCAGAAGCAGGAGCCTTGTAGTGAGTGTTTTGGGTCATCCAATCAAACACCCAAGTGTTGATGTCATCAGCATTGCTAGAGATGTGCAGAGTTGCATAGAATTGAAGAATAAGCTCACTATTCCAGTTTGTTATATCTGAGCACATAGGGAGCAAACCTGCATCATGGAGTACACTGAGGACTGGTTCCATGCAGGGTATTGCTTCAAGCTCATCATGAGGAATGTGCCTGTGCTGGAATATCTTGTTGCGTCCACATAGCACAGAAGCATAGTAGTTCATCTGAGTCCTTGTCCAAAACTTCAGATGCCTCATTTGAGGCTTGTCATAAGGATTCTCTCCAATGAAATACATGCGTTCCTCAAAGAAATTTTCTTTCTGAAACTTTGGCCGCTTCGAGAATTGCTGGCGCTCAACAGGCTTGATATTGTGTTGAGGAATGGGAGGGGAAACAACCATGGCAGTCTCTGGGTTGAGCACAATGAAGTCATTGTCAGGGGCGGGAACATTTTCTTCAGCAGTTTCCTCAGGTTGAGGAATTTCATCAGCTGGTATTTCTTGCTCTGGCTGAGCTTCAGGCTGAGGAATTTCTTATTCATTCTCACCTTGAGGAGTTTGGTCAGCCTGTTCAATGGGAGGAGCCTGCTCAGACTGGACATTTTCTTCAGCTTGGTTTTCATCAGCTGACTGTGTGGCAGAAGCAGATTCATCAGCTGCTGCAGCTGAAGCTTGAGTAATCTCTGTCTGAGGAACATGAGGTTGAGGATTGTCATCAATCTAGATTTCCTCATCAGTGTGTTCCTCAGAGGCAACATCCTTCATTTCCTCATCTATCCTTGTAGTTTGGTCACCAACGACGACCATTTCATATGAAGGTGCAAAATTTAGAGGCACCGGGTCCAGAGGGGCAGATTCTTCACTTTCCTTGAGGCGCTTTGCCTCAATCTTTTCTTCTACTGAGGAAGCTTTTCTCTTCTTCGCTTCCTTCTCAGCAGCTCTTGTCTTTTTCGCGTCTGATGCAGACGGGATTAACTTCTTCACCTTTGAAGCTTTTGGTGAAGGTGTTTTCTCTACAGATTCTTCAGCTGGTAGTGAGGAACCAGGTGGAACAGAGTCATCAGCCTGCTTTGGTGAAGCAGCTGGATCAGGAGCAGTGACATCAGGGGTTGCAATTTCATGAGTGGCGGTCTCGGTGATGATTACTTGAATGGCCGGCTCATCAGCACGGCGCTCTTGGTGTTGTTCCTCAGCTTGAGGAATTTCCTCCTCATCAGGAGATGCATCTTCTGGCTGCTCAACCAGGGGCTGAGGAGTTGGTGCTGGTGGTGGGTGTCGTTTGTTGTAGTCATCAACAACACTAGTGGCTAGCTTGATGAAATTGCGCTTGATGCTTTTGCGGTCTGACAGTTTGTCACACTTGTCAGTCAAGACTTGCAGCTCTGCCTGGGTTGACACTAGTGCTTCAGGCGTCAGCTTGAGGAGATTTTGCCTGAGGAATTTCTCCTTTTTCGCCTTTGCAATCTTTGCCTGCTTGGCCTTGTGTTCCTTCCACTTGGTTTCGTTTATGAAGGTGCCCACCATGTGGGTGATGCCAGGAGGAAGTTTCAAGCCATCAATGGGGGTGTTAGGGTCCTCATACCATATGTTGATGTAGTCGAGGAGGACCTTGGGGTCCATGGCCAGAGGAATAGCACTGCCTGATGCTTGTGCTACCCGTTCTTGCTTGTTCCTGATGATGGCTTCCAGGGTTTCATCATCATAAGCATCTCTTCCCTCTGATGCAGACGGGACTGCGATGATTTTGCTGGGGCTGGGCAGAGGTGCAGGTGTAGTAGTTGCCAAAGTCTTCACAAGGGGTGTTGAAGACTTTGTCTCCGAGCTAGTTGCAGCTGGGAGTGAGGAGCTGGAGCTGGCAGTCGTAGTCTTCACGACTTTCTTCTGTACTGGCTTTGGAGGTGGAGCTGAGGACTTTGGTGTAGATGAGATGGGTGCTGAGGGTTTTGGCGCTGATGGTTTTGGTGTTGACAGTTTTGGAACCGAGGGTTTTGGAGCTGAGGGTTTTGTGAGAGAAGCCGGTGCAGACTTCTCTTTAGGCTTTGAAGGCTTTGGCTTTGTGGGCGCAGACTGCTTTTGAGGAATCTCTGAGCCTGAAGTTTGTGTTGCTGAGGAATGAGCAGCACCGGAGGCACCAGCTGAGGATTCATTAAATTTCTTCACTGTTGTTTCAGCTTGCTTTTTGAGCTTGGCCAGATGCCTTTCTTTTTCATGTGGGTAGTCATCAAGTGTCATAAGACTTGAGGGATGAGCTACTTGATGATCCTCAAGTGGAGCCCTTCTGCCAGGAGGCTTCAAAGCGAATTTCTTCGCATATTTTGGAGTCACAAACATGTACTCCTTCCACTCCTTTGCCCATCTGCGTTCAATTTTCTGCAGCCTAATCTTTCTCTTGGCCATTGTCTCAGGTTCTTCATCAGGCGTACAATAGTCCAAGTATATGTCATCAGGAATATCAGCAGCTGTGTTCTCCTCCAGTTTCTTTCCTCCCTTCTGTTTCCTCTCTTCCTCCATTTTCTTCAGACGAGGAATTTGCTGATGATTTTGACCTCTTGAGGATAATGATGAGTCATGAAGAGTTTCTTCCAGAAACGCTGCAAATGAGTTAATGTGATGAGAACCGAGAGATTCATCAGCTGACATGTGTGTACCTGTGAACAGAGTATAGTTGCGAGGAATTTGGAGAGGTCATATGCGTTCTTAGATTTGAAGAAAATGAAAAAGTTTGACAGTTTGAGGAATATAACCAGTGGTTGAGGAATTTGCCCAAGCATACTGTTCTTGGGTTCCAGAGTTGTACAGATCTGAAAATTCACACAATTGAGGAATCTCGTGAAAATCTTAGATGCTTAGCTAGTTCATCAATGATTGTGGTGATAGATAGTGTTTGAGGAATCATGTGCGCATCGTATCTTGAGGAAAAACAGATTTCACATGGGAGGGGTAAAATTTCAGATCTAATCTGCTGTAAAAATGGAGTATATTAACCCTAGAAGGTGCAAGCGAAGAACACAAAAGGTGGTGCTGGAGAGGCTCTTCGGTCGAGTGTCCAATGCACCCTAACTTGGCGGCAGAGGACGTCTATGGCGGTGGCGGACGTAGATGTTCCGACTCCGGCGTGATCCTGGCGGCGAAAAGGTTGAGGCAGTGAAGCTCTTCCTTGCCGGCGACAAGACAACCAACAGTGGCGCTAGGGTTCGATGGAGAGTGTGATGGCAGGAGAGCGATGAGGCAAAGAAGAAGATACCGAGGGGGATAAGGACCTATTTATAGCCCGAAAGTTACTGTTTGGCGCGAAAGTTTCAGACCAAATAGCCCTTGCCTCTACGTCTCCACAGGACACGTCTAGCTCCCGTACGATGCGGTGGAGATAGTGGAGATTGTGGTTATTCGATCGTGGGAAGTGGGGTTCAGTTACTGTTCTTTTTAAAGAAAACAATTTTTGAAGATTTGAGGATTTTCGTTACAAAATCATCAGCTGACAAGGATGCAGTGAGGATTTTGAACAAAGTTTCAAGTAGAACGCATATGAAGAATTGAATAGACTGGATAAGTATAGCATAGAGGGAAAGTAAGGTCCGATCACATTCACTTAGCAGAAACATCAACTTGAAGAAATAGCAATAAGTGAATGCTGTTTAGGACAAGAAATCACAGTCTACCTAGGCAAATGAAAGTCATCAAGTGTTTTTGAAGATTTTGTAATAGATCATCACAATGAAGAACATCTGTTTTGAAGAAAAATGCATTGTGAGGAAATTGATCATTTGAAGAAAATCAACTTGAGGAATTTCACATTGGGCGGTGGCGTTACCCACCATATAAGAATGTTGATTACAGATGCCGCGTACAATTGTCGTAGGGCCCTGAGAATCAATTTGTTCGTTAATTTCTTCACATTCAGAGTGACTTTCTTCATTGGTTGAAAAAAATCGTTTCATCATGTGTTGCACATCTAAGTCATCAACTTTGCATAAGTGTTAGGATGTGTGCATGTTTTTACAAAACATTTGAAGACTCTAAGATATTTAGCTCACACCGCAACTTGCAAAACCTTTTCTCATCCAAGGGCTTAGTGAAGATATCAGCCAGTTGATCATCAGTCTTCACATGGTCGATGAGGATATTGCCCTTGAGGACATGGTCCCGAAGAAAATGATGACAAATCTGGATGTGCTTGGTCTTCGAGTGCTGCACTGGGTTGTAGGCAATCTTGATAGCACTCTCATTGTCACAGTATAGAGGCACATTCTTCAAGTTGATGCCGTAGTCCTTGAGGGTTTGCTTCATCCATAGTAATTGAGCACAGCAAGAACCAGCAGCAATGTACTCAACTTCGGCAGTGGAGAGTGATACGCAGTTCTACTTCTTTGAGGACCAGCAAACTAGTGACCTTCCGAGGAAATGGCATATGCTAGAAGTTGACTTGCGATCCACACGGTCACCAGCATAGTCTGGATCAGAATACCCTACCAGATGAAGATTGGAGCCCTTGGGATACCATAATCCTAGTGTTGATGTGTGAGCTAAGTATCGAAGAATATGTTTCATAGCCTTATGGTGTGATTCCTTCGGTTTTTCTTGAAAACGTGCACACATGCAAACACTAAGCATTATATCTGGCCTAGATGCACATAGATACAATAAAGATCCAATCATAGAACGGTATACCTGCTGATCGAAATCTTTACCATTTTCATCTGTACCGAGGTGACCGTTGGTAGGCATTGGAGTCTTGGCACCTTTGCATTCGTGCATGTCGAATTTCCTCAGAACATCCTTGAGGTATTTCTCCTGTGATATGAAGATTCCATTGCGTTGTTGACGAATTTGAAGACCTAAGAAGAATTTCAGCTCCCCCATCATGGACATCTGATATTCTTCACTCATCATATAGGCAAATTCATCACTGTATCTTTTGTCAGTACAACCAAATATGATGTCATCAACATATATTTGACATACAAACAACTCATTATCATAAGATTTTGTGAAAAGAGTTGGATCGAGTGAACCAGGTTTGAAGCCTTTCTTCATGAGGAATTCCTTCAATGTATCATACCATGCCCGAGGGGCTTGCTTGAGGCCATACAGAGCCTTTTTGAGTCTGAAGACTTTGTCTGGATTCTTCGGATCCTCAAAACCTGGGGGCTGAGCAACATATACTTCTTCCTCAAGCTTACCATTGAGGAATGCACTTTTCACATCCATTTGATATAAGGTGCTGTTATGATGATTAGCATAAGCAAGTAGAATTCGAATAGCTTCAAGTCTAGCAACAGGTGCAAAAGTTTCATCAAAATCTATTCCTTCAACCTGGGTGTAGCCTTGGGCTACAAGTCATGCCTTGTTCCTCACCACTTGACCGTCCTCATCTTGCTTGTTTCGGAAAATCCACTTGGTGCCGATGATGTTATGCTTGCGAGGATCTGGTCGTTTGACGAGCTCCCATACGTCATTCAGCTTGAATTGAAGAAGTTCGTCTTGCATGGCTTGGATCCACTCCGGTTCCAGAAAAGCCTCAGCTACTTTTGAGGGTTCTGTGGTGGATACAAAGGAAAAATGCCCACAAAAGTTAACTAAGTGTGAAGCTTTTGAGCGAGTGAGAGGACCTGGCGCGTTGATGTCGTTGAGGATTTTGTCAAGTTCTACTTCATTTGCAATCCTCGGATGAGCTGGTTGAGGATTTTGTCTGGGCTGAGGAAGTGATGCTGTTGCAATTTCCTCAGGAGCATCTTCTTGGTTTTCATCAGCGATGGGGATCGTTTCTTCACCAATTTCCTCAGTGGGGACAATGTCTTAAGTAGGCTTAAGCTTTATTGCTTCCTCATGAGACAGCTTATCTGGATCAGAAGGCAATTGCTCTCTTTGCGAGCCATTAGTTTCATCGAACCGCACATCTACAGTCTCAACAACTTTGTTGTGGTAGTTGTTGAAGACTCTGTAGGTGTGCGAGTCCTTTCCATAACCGAGCATAAAACCTTCATGTGCCTTAGGTGCAAATTTTGAGCTATGATGAGGATCTCTAATCCAGCATTTTGCACCGAAGACTTTGAAATAACTTACATTGGGTTTCTTGTGCGTGAGGAGTTCATATGAGGTTTTCTTGAGGAATTTGTGAAGATATACCCTGTTGATGATATGACATGCAGTGCTGATTGCTTCGGGCCAGAAGCGACGAGGAGTCTGATATTCTTCAAGCATAGTTCTTGCCATTTCAACCAGAGTCCTGTTCTTTCTTTTGACGACACCATTCTGCTGAGGAGTATAAGGAGCAGACAATTCGTGAGTAATACCAAGTTCATCAAGATAATCATCAAGACCAGTGTTTTTGAACTTGGTTCCATTATCACTCCTGATATGTTTGATCTTGATGCCGAAGTTCGTCGAGGCCCTTGAAGAAAATCGTTTGAAGATTTCCTGCACTTTAGTTTTATACACTATAATATGTACCCAAGTGTATCTGGAATAATCATCAACTATGACAAAGCCATATAGATATGCTGCATTGGTTAGTCTGGCATAGTGAGTAGGTCCAAATAAATCCATATGAAGCAATTCGAATGGACGTGTACTAGTCATGATGGTTTTAGAAGGATGCTTGGATCTGGTCATTTTCCCAGATTCACAGGCACCGCAGAGATGGTCCTTGAGGAATTTGACTGATTCGATGCCAATGACATGCTTCTTCTTTGCAAGTGTGTGCAAATTCCTCATGCCTGCATGACCTAGTCTTTGGTGCCACAGCCATCCTTCTGAGGTTTTTGCTAGTAAGCAAGTGGCTGGTTGAGGACCTGTAGAGAAGTCAACAATGTACAAATCCCCTCTTCTTACACCTTCGAAGACTTTGGATCTGTCAGATTCCATGATGACTACACATCTATATCTACCAAAGATAACAATCATATCAAGATCACAAAGCATCGAGACTGACATGAGGTTAAAACCAAGGGATTCAACAAGCATCACTTTGTCCATATGCCTATCCTTGGAAATAGCTACTTTGCCAAGTCCCAATACCTTGCTTTTACCTTTATCAGCATATGTGATTTGCTTCAGAGGTGATGGAGTTAGTGGCATATTCATCAGTAGGCTTTTATCACCAGTCATGTGATGTGTGCAGCCACTATCGAGAACCCACTCAGTATTTTTGGGTTTGTCATCCTGCAGATGAATTAGTACAGCTTACCATCTCATATGCTTCAGATTTGAAGAATATGATACTAATTTCATCAATTCAGTGATTTCATCATAACAGAAATGTAAGGACGTGTGAAATATTTCTATTTCATCAATCATTAGCTTGCGTCCTATCAAGCATTTCCTCATATCTCCAGCAAATTCTTCAAATGATGATTTTCATCTGGAGACCTGACCTGCAGAAGTGATTAGTTTGATTTCTTCACCACCCACATCTGAAGGGGTGGCAAAGCGTTCATCATCCTGCGAGCACCATATGAGAAAGGTGGCATTGAAGCTAATGCACTTCTCTTAACAGTAGGGGGATTAAAGTACTCATATGAGTATGTAGAGAACTGGTTTGAGGATTTATGAACATAATGATTTGAGGAGTAGCGCTCATAATCATATTCCTTGTAGTTTCCCTGCATGTTAGACGCATAAGCACGGGTACGAGCATAGTTTTGACCTGTTGAGGATTTTGATCCTCTTGAAGACTTTGGTCCTCCCGAGCAATTTGATCTGGGGTTCAGATTCTTCAGAGGTGATGTCATGGGGACATTCACTTGAAGATTTTCAAGACAACTTTTGGGAACCCAGATTTTCCTCAGAGGAGGGCCATTCCTGTAGTTAGTTCCAACATATCGAGCAAATACTTCACCAGATTGATTTTTGAACAGTTTATAGTTGAAATCAAATGACTCATCCGAGGAATAGGATAATTCACATGAGAAGCCAGTTAGATTGGATGGATCAAAAGGAGGCCCAGTAGCAGCAACCCCTGAGGTTTCGGTATACTGCTCAGGTTTCCAATAAGATCCATCAGCATACAATTTCCTCTCAAAGGCAATTCCTTCTTTCCTCGGGTTCCTGTTCAAGATCTGCATTTTGAGGACATCGCAAAGGGTTTGGTGTACTTTGAGGCTTTTGTACATGCATGTCACGTACAATTCCTTCAACCCTGCATTTTCATCAGTAACATTTGTGTTTTCCTCAAGTGAGGAAATAGACACAGCAGGTGCAGTTGAAGAATTTGTAGCATTTGATGTTTCTGGTGAGGAATTAGCAGTTTCACGTTCAATGCATTTAAGACATGGAGGAATAAATTCAACTTGACTACTGCTAATCTGTTGAGCTAGTAATGAATCATTTTCCATACGAAGATCATCATGAGACATCCTCAGCCTCTCAAGATCAAGCTTTCTTTGAAGGAATTCGTAGGAAAGCTTCTCATGATCAGTGAGGAGTGTATCATGACTATCCTGAAGATTATCAAATCTAGACTGAAGATTTTTCATTTCATCAGCGAGGATTTGATTAAGATTCATTTCATCATTCAACAGATCATCACTTTTGTCTAGCAGTTTTTGAAGCTTTTCCAGAGCAGTTTGTTGTTTAGTGGCAATGATGGCAAGTTTACTGTAACTGGGTTTTTTGTAATCATCATGTTCACATTCACTTGAATCAGAGGAGGAGGCATTATTTTATACCTTTGAACCTTTTTCCATGAAGCAATAGGTTGGAGCGAAGTCATCAGCATAGTCATCAGTATGGATGGTGCACTCATTTTCTTCAAGATTGAAGATTGACTTGTTGACGAAATTTGTTGCTAGTGCAAGACTAGCCTGTCCGGATTCTGAGTCTTCTCCAGAGCCTTCTTCTTCATCACATTCCTCTGATTCTGCCTCGGAATCCATTTCCTTGCCAATAAGTGCCCGAGCCTTTCTGAAGCTAGTCTTCTTGTGTGAGGAGGACTTTGAAGATGAGGATTTTGAAGATTTCTTCTTCTTCTTTGAGTCATCAGAACTGTCATCCTTGTATTTCTTCTTCTTTGATTCCTTTCCCCAGCGGGGACAATCAGCAATGTAATGACCTGATTTCTTGCACTTGTGACAGGTCCGTTTCTTGTAGTCCTCAGATGCAGATTCTGATTTCCTCATGTCTCTTCTTGATGATTTACCGAACTGGCCTCGTCGTGTAAATCTCTGGAATTTCCTCACAAGCATTGCAAGCTCCTGACCAAATTCTTCAGGGTCACAACTGTTGTCATCTGTGTCTTCTTCTTCAGATGAGGAAATTGCTCTTGCCTTCAGTGCACGTGGTCTGGAATAGCTTTGTCCATATAGATCTCTCTTTTCTTCTAGCTGGAATTCATGAGTATTTAGCCTTTCGAGGATATCAGCTAGATCTAGCATCTCGTAGTCTGGTCTTTCTTGAATCATCAAAACTGGAGTGTCAAATGAAGAATCCAAAGATCTCAACAGTTTCTTCACAACTTCGTGATCAGTGATGTCTCGAGCTCCCAGTGCTTGCAGTTCATTTGATATGTCAGTGAGGCGATCAAAGGTGTCTTGGCAGCTTTCATTGTCATGTCTCTTGAAGCGATTGAAGAGATTGCGAAGAATATCAACACGAGAGTCACGTTGGGTTGATACTCCTTCATTTACCTTGCAAAGTCTCTCCCAGATCAGTATTGCAGAGCCTAAGGCACTTACTCTTCCAAACTGGCTAGGGCTCAGATGACGACAGATGATGTTCTTCGCTTGAGAATCGAGTTGCTTGAATTTCTTCACATCAGCTACAGTGACACTGGCAGAAATGATGGGGACACCATTTTCCACAATATACCAGAGATCATTGTCTATAGCTTGTAGATGCATTTGCATTTTGTTCTTCCAGAAGGGAAAGTTCTTTCCCTCGTAGGTAGGACATGCTGCAGTCACCTTAAACATGCCTGCAGTCGACATAACAAAAACTCCAGGTGGTTAAACCAAAATCACACAGAACAAGGGAGTACCTTGCTTTGATACCAATTGAAAGTGAGTTATATCGACTAGAGGGGGCGTGAATAGGAGATTTTTAGAATTTCATCACGGAGGAAATTTATTTTGAGGAAATTCCTCACTGATGACTAACTTACAGCGGAAACAGTTAAGGATCAGTCGTGCAAATGTTCACCACAGCAGTATTACAGAGTGAAGATTATGAAAACAGATTGCATAGTAAGCAGGCACGCAGAATACAGATGATGATTAACTCAAGTGAAGAATTTGGGGTTGAGGAAATTCGGAGAAATTGTCCAGCAAATTCTTCAAACAGTCACAGTGAAAGTCATCAACACATAATACAGAGAATATAAAGAGTTGAGGAATTAGAACCCGGTTCTTGGTGAAGACTGTTGTTCCAACTGCTGTGACAGTTGTACAACTGGTTTGGAGCGGCTTGGTATTGAAACCAAACGACACCCAGTCCCGGGACACACAGTCCCTACCATATTCTCCTTGAGCTAAGGACACACAGTCCTCGCCCAACACTCGTGGTAAGTCTTCAGGGCAGACTTCCAAACCCTCACAAACTCGGTCACCCGGCGATCCACAATTGACTGCTGGATTGCTCTAGACCATGACGCCTAACCGTCTGGAGGATGCACAGTCCTCAAAGGTAAAAGGCTTCAGTCCCACACAGGAACAACTTCTTCAGTGATGCTCAATCACTAGGTTTGGTTTGTGGTTTCGGTGGGTGGTGTATTTCCTCAATGATGATTTACTCTCGTAGGCTCTGAGGAATTTGGGTTGCTCTTATGACAAGTGTCAGTTTCAAATGGAGCAGCCAACCAGCTAGTGGTTGTGGGGGGCGGCTATTTATAGCCTGGGAGCATCTCGACATGATTTGACACTAATGCCCTTAAATAATATGACCGTTGGAGTGGATAAGACTAGTGACTTGGCGTGGCTATCGAAACGGTCGGGACCCTCAACTTTGAGAGTCCTCATGTCACTCATATTCCTCACTTGAGGCTTTTGGTAGGATTTGGCTTGGGTTAAGCATCATGAGGAAATTCATTCCATAGCGTTACTTTGACCCCCTTTAACAGTACGGTGTTCCTATTCATCAAATGCGAAGAAAGTAAAACAGAAAACGTAAATGTTCACGCTTCAATTTCTTCAAAATGATTTTCTTCAGGAACCACCGATCTTCTCAATATCAATATCTTCATGAGGAATATCAATTTCATCGCACATTCCTCGTGATTCATTTCTTCAGCTTCAGACCAATTTCTTCCACTGAAGACATATATTTTTAGGGGTCGATATTCTTGAAATATCTCAAACTCCTCAATGACTTATAGATCCTGTGTACACTTATAAACACATTAGATACTTAACCTATAAGTCTTCAAACCACCAAAATCACTAAGGGGCACTAGATGCACTTACAAAAATAATAATATGGATTTATCAGAATTAAACAACATTTTTAAAATGACTTTGTGATTTCTTTTGGAGTGAGCTACTTATTGCTTTTATTTATTACAACGATAGAAAACCCGTGTGACGAAGGAGTTGGATTTGCAGACCTCAAAGACCCTGGATACCTAGCTGACCAAGGCAAGCAACCCTTTGACCACGACTGAGCATATGTTATATTGCATGCTAGTAGAGAAAATATTTCTGTTGCATGTGATCATAAGTATCGGTAAATCATTGTTGTGACCAAGTTTGATGACTTGGCATATAGGGTGAACCCGGAGTGTTCAGTCCTTGACATATATGTTGATATCTGTAACCTGTTCTTCAAATCAACATTTAGCTTATGTTGCACATCCATGATCATGTTTATTTACAACCAAGATACTATCCACCAAAGATGCATATTACTTGTTATCCTTTCAATTGCATTGTTCATATCATGGGTTGTTTGCGAGTACATTCAAAAGTATTCATTGGCTTGCCATTGGTTAAATTATTGACCACACATGGAAGGACCGAAGTTTGGAGAAGAGTACTTCTTTGGAGACGGCCCTGTCAACTAGGATGCTTCCTAGTCAGAATGCCTGTCGGTGTAGGCTGATGGCATGGGCACCCGCTTAGCCCCAAGATTTGCGCCGCTAGTTGTATCAGTGTGATTTGGCCTTCTAGGCCTTACCTTGTGAACCTAACCATTCGCTCACGTGATGTAATTATTCGGTACTTGGACGTAAGACTCTCAATATTCAGTATCTGTGTGTTCGAGGAGCATTGATCTATGGGATCACTGAGCACGTTCATTCGGTGATGTCGACTCATAAGTTGAGGTCTCCACACAGCTGGTATCAGAGCCATACTGACTATAGGAAGCCTTAGGTAGCATGGACGATAGCTGAGACAATTAGTGCACCTAGTCTTTACCCTGAGATTATCTGCACCCACTAAAACTTTCTAACCCTCTCCCCTACATCTTGTAGTTGGTCGTCATACGTGAGATGCTTCTGGAGACGGGCTTTCCCCTACTTTTGGGAGATAGCCCCGAGATGTGTCAAGTACGCTGCATGCCCATCTTCCTCTATCACGAGCATTGGGTAAACGCCGACACCAAGGAATATCACGTGGACATGATACTAAAGGCTAATGAATCCCTAACCAGTTGGTTCCTTGAAGGACCATAGATGGACGATCTAATGTTGGCAGTGGAGACAACCGCATGAGAGGCGCTCGTGCGTCTCCGCGACATCCTTCCCGAGATGGCTAACGAGCCACCTACTCGTCACATACCTTTTATTAAGGATGGGATAGATGGGAGTTGGACACCCAACCCATCTTCATAGGACGGGACACCACTAAGGTTTCAAACCTACCTCAGTCTCTCCTCCGGCACTTTGACGCACCTTTTCATCAAGGAGTCAACAAAGATTCATGGCCACCAGATTCGTGTTCCGGGATGTTTCCGAACTAGGTTGTGGGCAGGTCGCTGCTTTGTGCACAGAGGCTAAGCGGAGATGAGAGGGAAAATGGGAAGCCCGATGACAGAGTTAAGAGAACAAAAAACGTCCGATGGGTCGGCTAGAGTGCCGCTATAGGTTTAACGGACTGGGTATCAAACGAACTAGCATTGCAACAAAAATTGACAGGTGGCCTACCTGCACACTATTAAGAATGCACACCAAGTTTCAACCCAATCCTAGAAAGTTGTATACACGTTTTAAAAACAAAATTTTAACGAACCTGCAGGCGCGTGCGAGTGTGGTCGGTCTCAAAACGATCAACGATGAACACGGAGAGAACCGGCAACTAATAACTGATGCAGGTTTTGAAAAATGGCAGCAACAGAGTGCCGATGCAATGCAGATGTTGCAAATGATGCGATGATGAGTGGACAAGCAAATAATTAACACGCGACAATGGAATAAAAGAGGAATCTTCTGGAGCATCGGTCTCGGGTTGTTACAACTCTCCTACACTAACAAGAGATCTCGCCCCAAGATCTAAGAATGAAAGGGGAACAGGACGAGAAAGATTAATAGGTAAACTTAGTTTCATCTTTGACAATAAGTGAAAAAAACGATCCTTGAAGGTTGCAAAGAGATGAAGAATGATAAGAGAAACGAACAAGAATTCAAACAAAATTTTGGCAGCGCTTAGGTAGGAAATATAGGACAAAAATTTGATAATATGGAAAGATCTTGACAAGATTCACAACAAACCAACTAAATTTATATGCAAGCAAAGATCACGAAAGAATACCCAACACTCTGGTTAAATGAATAAGAGAGGAAAGAACACTATCTTGACAAAACTAGATAACGAATAAAAGGGAGCAACATCACAACACCTCTGGAACAAGAGACTAGGAACTAGATCAAGGTCATTGGAAAGAAGAATGAAGAAGAAAATGATAACTACTACCACAATTGAATTGAGAAGCATCTACAAGATGAATTCAATGGAGTTGGTGGAAAACCAACAACGATAAGAAAAACTTGTAGTGGACTTATGAGAACCATCCCAAATAATGAGGTGACAACCAGCCACTAACGGAAATGAAGATTGCTTGGGAGCCAAAAGATATGCAAAACTTCTTTGACCAAGAGGATACATTGAGAACTTGGATTAATGACAAGAACCAAGATATCAACAATCCTTAGACAAAGCTTTAGGTGGAATCTAACCCAAAATAACTCAATGAAAAAACAACGGGTTAAAATAACTCGTGATTAAGGAATTGGTCGGTTTAAATATCTCACTCTTGAAATAAATTCGCTTCGATACTACTCATTAAACAAGAATGCTATAACACCACCTCAAAAGGAAAAAGCATGAATAATTGCATTTTGAAGTGCAAGAAAAAAATACTTGAGGTTCTCCAACAAGAACCTTGAAGAACACTTGAGAATGAATTGAAACCTTGAAGAACCACCATGAAAACCACTTGAAGAACACTAGAATGAAAGGATGATAGAGAAGAATTGAAGGTTGGAAAATAATTAGATTATGAACTTGCAAAGATTTAGATGAAGCTTCCCGAATAGATACTTGAGAAAACATGAAACTCCAGAAAAAAGATGATGAACAACATAGAATAGAAAATTGATATCATGAGCCACTCCAGAAGAAGAATTCAATTCACTTGATGAGGCAAGAATAAGAATGATGTTATTTTTATCCTTCATCAAGTTAAATTGATGACAAGCAACAAATTTTGCATACCACTTATTTTTCTTGAAAAGGGAGAGATAGATAGAACACAAACTACAGAAGTCTTGAATAGACCACCGGTAAGAATTTCAGAAGAAAGGGATACCAAGACTGCATGGAGACACGTGAGAATGAAGAGATCATGATCCACCTAGAGGAAAACTTCAACAACGCACCAGAATAATTGAGAGATGAGTGAAGAGGCAACAATTGAGAAGAATTTCAGAATGGAAGCTGAAAGTTGAGAGCGAAGAAATCTTCTAAAAAGATGGCCTTCGGACGATCAAGAACGAAAACCAGTCTAAAATGCACCGGATAGCAACAAAGGGATTACTCATGATTGGAAACAATTCAAGATGATGACACAAAGATAAAATGATGAATCTTCATGATAATGGACCAAGATTGAGAGAAACACTCCTTCGATCTTCCAAGCTGAAAAAGATGGAAAGAAGCACCATCAAGAATTACTGAGACACTCCGGAATATTGAATAAGGAAAAGTTGAGCCAATGAAATCACCATTTGACATTGAAGCAACTCGAATCACCATTTGACATCGAAGCAACACCACTTAGAAAGGATCAGGCTTACAACACAAGCCGGAACAAATTGATGACAAAGATTTCGTCTAATATTTTCGTGCATGGGATCGCACGGGCTCTATCCTACAATAGCCATCATGTACAAGGCAGTGCACATGACATACGAAGCGTCCCCGAGTAATAGCAAGCTACAAGGACTCTTTAAGACCCCAACCTCACATCATAAATTTGTTGCAAGATTGTCCTATAAGTAACTACTTGAATTCGCACCTAAGAACTTCCGAAATTTTCTGGTCATGCAATCGGGTCCACGGATACAAGGAGAAAATTTCACTCAACTCCTAGCATCGAACACGTCCAGTGTATCACATCTGTCAACACATAACAAGAATCTCAAAACCTCATCTATCTCACATCCTTGAAAACACAACGATACTCAGTATGACGGTACCCCTCAACTCTCTGCACCAGTACTCGGAATGACGGGCTTATCTCGTCAGTACTAGTATTGAAGCAATTTCGAACATCCTCTGTCCTGAGATACTAGGAAATCTGAATGATAACGATGTGCTCAAGAATCCCTTGGAGCTCAACTCCCCGGAATAAAATCAACACAACAGGACGCACCAAGCTAGAACTCCGTCACATCAACATCATATAGATTCCAAAATATCCACGTGATCCTAAATTTTTTTGAGTGAGAAGAGGAGTATAATTAAAATTCCTACGTCAAGATTCCTCACTAGAGCATAGAAGAGGAGAAAAGAATCCTCATCTCCGATATTTAAATAGACTCAAAGCAGTTTTTCGCTAGATTCGACTCGGCCAAGTTCGATCAATCAAGGGGGCTCCTAGGTCGGTACTGTCATGATACTGATACGTCTCCAACGTATCTATAATTTTTCATTGTTCCATGCTATTATATTATCAACTTGGGATGTTTTATATGCATTTATATGCAATTTTATATCATTTTTGGGACTAATCTATTAACTCAGTGCCAGTTTTTGTTTTTTCCGTGTTTTTGACCTTTTTCAGATAAGAATATTAAACGGAGTCCAAACGGAATAAAACCTTCGGGATGATTTTTTCCATAATAGAAGGGATCTAGAAGACTTGAGAACCAAGGCAGAGGGCCATGGAGGAGGCCACGATCCCCCTAGGCGCGCCCTAGGGGGGCGCGCCTAGCAGGATCGTGGGCCCCCCGTGCCTCCTTTGCCCTACCTCGTTCGCCTATAAATTCCCTAAAATCCCCAAACCAACAGAGAAAGCAACGAAAATAATTTTCTGCCGCCTCAAGCTTCTCTTTCCGCGAGATCCCATCTTGGGACCGTACTGGTGCCCTGCCGGAGGGGGATTCGGACACGGAGGACTTCTTCATCAACACCATTGCCTCTCCGATGATGCGTGAATAGTTCACCACAGACCTTCGAGTCCATAGCTAGTAGCTAGATGGCTTCTTCTCTGTCTTGGATCTTCAATACAAAGTTCTCCATGATCTTGATGGAGATCTATCCGATGTAACTTTCTTTTGCGGTGTGTTTCTCGAGATCCGATGAATTGTGGATTTATGATCGGATTATGTATGAATATTATTTGAGTCGCCTCTGATTTCTTATGTGCATGATTTCGTATCCTTGTAATTCTCTTCAAGTTATGGGTTTCGTTTGGCCAACTTGATCTATAATTCTTGCAATGGGAGAAGTGCTGGTTTTGGGTTCATACCGTGCGGTGTCCTCACCTAGTGATAGAAGGGGTAGCGAGGCACGCATCGTGTTGTTCCCATCAAGGGTAAAAAGATGGGGTTTATATCATATTGCATGAATTTATCCCTCTACATCATGTCATCTTGCTTAAGGCGTTACTCTATTTGTTATGAACTTAATACACTAGATGCATGCTGGATAGCGGTCGATGTCTGGAGTAATAGTAGTAGATGCGGAAAGTATCGGTCTACTTGTCTCGGACGTGCTGCCTATATGTATGATAATTTCCTTAGATATCATCATGACCTTGCGCGATTGTATCAATTGCTCGACAGTAATTCATTCACCCACCATAATACTTGCTATCATGAGAGAAGCCTCTAGTGAACACTATGGCCCCCGGGTCTATTTTACACATTATATATTCATATATACATACAAAAATACCAAAAATACGTTTCTCCACTTTTATTTATTTATTTATATTTACCTATTATTACTATCAGATCTCAGTTTGCAAGTAATCGTAAAGGGATTGACAACCCTTTATCGCGTTGGGTTCAAGTTTGTTTGTCTTTGCGCAGGTGCCTTGGTGCCTCATCTTGATACTCTTACTGGATTGATACCTTGGTTCTCAAACTGAGGGAAATACTTATCTCTACTTTGCTGCATCACCCTTTCCTCTTCAAGGAAAAAACCAAAGCAAGTTCAAGAAGTAGCACAAAGAATTTCTGGCGCTGTTGCTCGGGAGTATTCAAATGAAGCATATCTACCAAGTAGCTATCACAAACTCATCTCTTGCATTTACATTATTTGCCATTTGCCTCTCGTTTTCCTCTCCCTCACTTCTAAAACAAAATTTACAAAAATATTTGTCTTTCTTTATTTTCCTTTTCGTTCGCCCCTTTCTTTCACTTACTTTATGTTTTCTTGTGTGGGTTAATCTACTTATCTTTATGGCTAGCCCCATCGCTATGATCATTACTCCCGAGAGCGAGGTTCTTAACTTTAAACAAAATGAGGGAGAAAACTTAAAAGATGCTTGGTATAGAATTTGCAATGCTCAGAATAGATCTACTCGTAATCAATCTACTATCGTTCTACTTCGCAACTTTTATGTGGGTATTTCCCCTTGGAATAGGTATGTTCTTGACATCATCGTAGGCGGAAATGTCTTGGGTAGCCATACTGTTGATTCTTATGGTGCTTTAATAAATTTGGTAGGCTCACCCCCATTCATTGTTAGTAGAACTACTTTAACTTTGGAACATGTGATCTGTATGCTGGATATTATTGAAAATAAAGTTGCTACGATAGAACTCATTGAAAATTTGGATAAAAAGATCCACAATCAAATCACTCAATATGGATCCAAGGAAGGGAATATTAAATTTCAATTTCCATTAAATAAGGACATGGAACACTTTCCTAGAAAGAAAATAAAATTGCCTTATATATCCATTATGAGAGCTACTTATGGTTTGAGCACTAAAGATGACAACACTTGAATCTATTGCCCTACGCCTAGCTGAGGGCGTTAAACGATAGCGCTTGTTGGGAGGCAACCCAATGAATAAATTTATTTTTGCTTTTTTACTTTCTGTTTTGTTGAGTCCACACCATCATGATTCTGTTATTATTGTGTTTTTTATGTTTTAATTAGTGTTTGTGCCAAGTAGAACCTTTATGATTAGATTTGGTGATAGTTGTTTAATCATGGTGAAAAACGACAAAAACTGTGTGCTCACGAAATTATTTTTAGTTCCTATGAAAAAAGAGATTTTGAGTTGATTCTTTTTGATGCTGATTGATATGCAAATTTCCCTAATTTTCATAATTTTTCAGAATTATTGGGATAGCAGAGATATACGAAATATACAGATTGCTCCAGAGTATTCTGTTTTTGACAGATTCTGTTTTTGTTGGGTTGATTGCTTATTTTGATGAAACCATGGTCAGTATCGGGGGGTACGAGCCATGGAGAAGTGAGAATACAGTAATATAACATCAACATAAATGGAAATTACGTTGACTACAGTACCTAAAAAGTTGGTGGTTTGTTTTCTTATGCTAATGATATCACGAGTTTCTGTTTACGTTTTGTGTTGTGAAGTTTTCATGTTTTGGGTGATGTTCTTATGGACAATGGAATAAAGAGAGGAAAGAGCCTAAGCTTGGGGATGCCCAAGTCATCCCAAGACAAATTCAAGGACACCAAAAATCCTAAGCTTGGGGATGCCCTGGGAAGGCATCCCCTCTTTCGTCTTTAATCCATCGGTAACGTTACTTGGAGTTATATTTTTATTTACCACATGATATGTGTTTTGCTTGGAGCGTTGTGTATTATAGGAGTCTTTGCTTTTTATTTTATCACAATCATCCTTTTTGCACACCTTTTGAGAGGGACATGCACTCATCGTGAATTTGTTAGAATACTCAATGAGCTTCACTTATATCTTTTGAGTTAGGCAATTTAGGTCCCACGTGCTTCACTTATATATTTTGAGCTAGATAATTTTGCTCCCATGAGCTTCACTTATATCTTTTGAGCTATATAATTTTGCTCTAGTGCTTCACTTAAATCTTTGTAGAACACATCGGTGTCATATTTTGTAGAAATAAAAACTCTTGATCTTCACTTATATCATTTTGAGAGCGCTCTCTCTAAGTAACTTGGTAATTGGCGTGTGTTATGAAATTAGTCCTAAATATGATAGGCATTCGAAGAGGAGATAATAAAAACTTTCATATACAAGTTCATCGAGGTAAGAGAAGTTTGATTCCTCACAATTAGTTTTGAGATACGGATATGTTAATATTAGAGTTATGATAGTAGGGTGTTATGAATCTAGGAATACTTGTGTTAAGGTTAGTGATTCCCGTAGCATGCACGTATGGTGAACCCCTATGTTAGGAAGTCGGAGCATAATTGATTTATTGATTCTCATCCTTTGTATAGCGGCCGGGATCGCGCGATGGTTAACTCCTACCAACCCTTCCCCTAGGAGTAAGCGTTTAGCACTTTGTTTCGATTACTAATAAAACTTTCGCAATAAGTATATGAGTTGTTCATGACTAATGTGAGACCATGGTATAGAGGCACTCTCACCCTTCCACCATTACTAGCCTCTCTAGTGTCGCGCAACTTTCGCCGGTGCACAAAACCACCATATACCTTCCTCAAAACAGCCACCATGCCTACCTACTATGGCATTTTCATAGCCATTCCGAGATATATTGCCATGCAACTTCCACCATTCCGTCTCATGACATCTGCCATCACTTTCATATTGCCATTGCATGACGTAAAATATCAAGCGAGATGTTCCAACGTCATACGCTAAGCTAGATCGTTGCACATCCCGGTACACTGCCGGAGGCATTCATATAGAGTAATTATCGTTCTAAGTATCGAGTTGTAAGTAAATAAAGTGTGATGATCATCATTATTAGAGCATTGTCTCGTCTGAGGAAATAATAAAAGAGGCAAGAGAATCCCATATTAAAAAAGAGGCCAAACATTCCCAGCAAAAAAACTGAAATGAAAAAAGAGAGGCCAAAGAGCCCAAACAAAAAATGAGAGAAAAAGAGAGAAGGGACTATGCTACTATGTTTTTCCACACTTGTGTTTCAAAATAGTACCATGTTCTTCATGATATAGAGTCTCTTGTTTTGTCACTTTCATGTACTAGTGGGAATTTTCATTATATAACTTGGCTTGTATATTCCAATGATGTGCTACCTCAAAATTGCCCTAGGTCATCATGAGCATGCAAGTTGGGTGCACACCCACTAGTTTTCTTTTGGAGCTTTCATACACCTATAGCTGTAGTGCATCCGTTGCATGGCAATCCCTACTCATTCACATTGATATCTATTGATGGGCATCTCCATAGCCCGTTGATACGCTGAGTTGATGTGACCATCTCCTCCTTTTTGCCTCACAACCTCCACCACACTCTATTCCACCTATAGTGCTATATCCATGGCTCACGCTCATGTATTCCATGAGAGTTGAAAAAGTTTGAGAAAGTAAGAGTGTGAAAACAATTACTTGGCCAATACCGGGGTTGTGCATGATTTAAATTCGTTGTGTGGGGATAATGGAGCATAGCCAGACTATATGATTTCAAAAGTTCATGATTACTTTGCTAGTATACTTGAAGTATTATTGTTTTCATGTCAATATTAAACTATTGTGTTGAATCTTATGGATCTGAACATTCATGACACAATAAAGAAGTTACAAAGAACAAATATGTTAGGTAGCATTCCACATCAAAATTTCGGTCTTTATCACTTCCCTACTCGAGGACGAGCACGAGTTAAGCTTGGGGATGCTTGATACGTCTCCAACGTATCTATAATTTTTGATTGTTCCATGCTATTATATTATCAACTTGGGATGTTTTATATGCATTTATATGCTATTTTATATGATTTTTGGGACTAATCTATTAACTCAGTGCCCAGTGCCAGTTTCTGTTTTTTTCGTGTTCTTGACCTTTTCAGATAAGAATATTAAACGGAGTCCAAACGGAATAAAACCTTTGGGATGATTTTTTTCCATAACAAAAGGGATCCAGAAGACTTGACAACCAAGGCAGAGGCCCACGGAGGAGGCCACGAGCCCCCTAGGCGCGCCCCATGGGGGCGCCTAGCAGGCTCGTGGGCCCCCTGTCCCTCCTTTGCCCCACCTCTTTCTCCTATAAATTCCCTAAAATCCCCAAACCAATAGAGAGAGCCACGAAAATACTTTTCCGCCACCGCAAGCTTCTATTTCCGTGAGATCCAATCTGGGGACCGTTCTGGTGCCCTGTCAGAGGTGGATTCGGACACGGAGGGCTTCTTCATCAACACCATTGCCTCTCCGATGATGCGTGAGTAGTTCACCACAAACCTTCGGTTCCATAGCTAGTAGCTAGATGGCTTCTTCTCTGTCTTGGATCTTCAATACAAAGGTCTCCATGATCTTCATGGAGATCTATCCGATGTAACTTTCTTTTGCGGTGTGTTTGTCGAGATCCGATGAATTGTGGATTTATGATCAGATTATCTACGAATATTATTTGAGTCTCCACTGATTTATTATATGCATGATTTCGTATCCTTGTAATTCTCTTCGAGTTATGGGTTTCGTTTGGCCAACTAGATCTATAATTCTTACAATGGGAGAAGTTCTTGGTTTTGGGTTCATACCGTGCGGTGTCCTCACCTAGTGATAGAAGGGGTAGCGAGGCACGCATCGTGTTGTTCCCATCAAGGGTAAAAAGATGGGTTTTATATCATATTGCATGAATTTATCCCTCTACATCATGTCATCTTGCTTAAGGCGTTACTTCTGTTTGTTATGAACTTAATACACTAGATGCATGCTCGATAGAGGTGGATGTGTGGAGTAATAGTAGTAGATGCAGAAAGTATCGGTCTACTTGTCTCGGACGTGATGCCTATATGTATGATCATTGCCTTAGATATCTTCATGACCTTGCGCGATTCTATCAATTGCTCGACAGTAATTCCTTCATCCATCGTAATACTTGCTATCATGAGAGAAGCCTATAGTGAACACTATGGCCCCTAGGTCTACTTTACACATTATATATTCAGATCTACATACAAAAATACCTTGCTGCCCTTTTATTTATTTATTAATATTTACCTTATATCACTATCAGATATCACTTTGCAAGTAATCGTAAAGTGATTGACAACCCCTTTATCGTGTTGGGTGCAAGTTTGTTTGTCTTTGCGTAGGTGCCTTGGTGCCTTATCTTGATACTCCTACTCAATTGATACCTTGGTTCTCAAACTGAGGGAAATAATTATCTCTACTTTACTGCATCACCCTTTCCTCTTCAAGGGAAAACCAACGCAAGCTCAAGAAGTAGCAGATACCAACTTGTAACGCCCAAGATGCGATCCTATCCTTATTTTGGTGGGAGGGCCTCGACAGGGATAGAAACGCATCTCGTCGTTTCGCATGAATGGATATCATTACAAGTACATGTACTGAAAAGATTAGTATAAGAAGTTGGCTTACAATCGCCACAAGCTACATCAAGATCACATCAATACATCAATATACGGTCATCATGTAGAAGATCAGGATCCGACTACGGACGAAAAACAAACGATGAAAGAATGACGTCCATCCTTGCTATCCCAGGCTGCCAGCCTCAAACCCGTCCTAGATCGAAGAAGAAGAAGAAGAAGTAACTCCAAATAGAACAATCATCGCACTCACGTCGAAGAATTACTTTACCTATACCTGCAACTGTTGTTGTAGTAATCTGTGAGCCACAGGGACTCAGCAATCTCATTTCCAAAGGTATCAAGACTACCAAAGCTTAATGGGTGAGGTATGGTTAAGTGGTGAGATTGCAACAAGCGACTACGCATAATTGAACATGAACTAATAATGATCAAAGGAATGATCCTCAACAGCTACTTACGTCACACATAACCCCACTGAGTCCTCGGTCGCAGAAAGGAACTCATGAGAGAGATAGTCACGGTTATGCACACAGTTGGCATATTTTAATTAAGCTTACTTCAAGTTATCTAGAGCCGGATGTTAAACAAGGTTCCAAGTTGCCACATAATCACGGCCACGGCTTTCCGAAATATTTAACCCTACAGGGGTGCTCCAACTATTCCATCACAAATTGCCACAAGCCGCATAGAAAGCCTCGATCATGAAGCTCGTGATCTCCTCAGATTCCTTAGTGGAAAACCTCAACTCTGAGATTACCCAAAGCATCACCAGAATCCCGATGCACAAGATATTTCATAAAACGTAAAACTAATCCAGCAAGGGTGCCCGACGTGTCGACAGACCCGATATGAGTCGTGTATCTCGTTCTCATGGCACGACCGAATGAGCTAGACGTCGGGTTATCTGAAACCTCGGGTGACCAGGGGGTGCCGCACATTGCTCAGTTTGGACTAACACTCATGCGGAGCACTGGCCCGGGGGTTGATTAAATTTCCTCGAGTTAATTACTCCCTATGTGGTTCATTAGTTATTAGGAAAATGTAGTACCAAAGTTGGGCCTTGCCAGACCAGTTTTAAAGTAAAACGAATTATCAAGGGGGTCCCCATAACAACCCTGATCGTGTTAGGAGCGCTCAGTTATGGAATAAAATAGTGGTAGCCGAAAATAAGGCGGCAAAGGTGGAACAAAACACCAGGCTAGAAAGGCCGAGCCTTCCACCTTTTACCAAGCATATAGTTCCATTAAGTTAAATAGCATTAATATGGTGATATAACAAGGAACCCATGTTATCCCATCGAAGCAACCGCACCTGCAAATAGTGAGGCTATCCAATGGTTAAGCAAGCGGTAACATAGCCAATCAGTTGTTTGCTAGGTTGTAGAAAGGTTGAAGGTTTTCATGGAAATGTTGGGAGCCTTATTAAACAGGTGGTAGGCATCAAGAAATTGCGGTAGAAATGAAATAACTAGCATGGCAACGATAGTAATGGTATCTAGGGAAACGGTCATCTTGCCTGAGATCCCGCTTGGAAGAAGAACGGCTCCGTGAAGCAAACGAACCGACGTAGTCGGATGGATACTCACATTCTGACACGCTTGCGGAACTCTGTCGAGACAAAAGCAAACCGAAACAACAATCAACAGACGATAACACCACAGCGAAAGCACGATATGATGCACACCCTAATATGATGCATGTTCATTCCAATTATGCAAGGCATGCCATGGAAATTCACAACAATCAAAGACTACACATTGAGTGAAGCTCAATATGGAAGGATTTGCATATTGATGTAGGAACCAAATAACAATTATTCTAGTTTGAAACTAATCCTGAAGGTAATCAAAGAGGGAGCGTGTCGACGACGATCACATCAACCTTGGAACCATTTCCGACGCACATCGTCACCTCGTCCTTATCTAGTCTTTGCTTATTCCGCATCTCCTATTTAGATTTCCAAACATTATCAACTAAACAGGCATCAAATACTCAGGCGCTACAATGAGCACTAGTAAGGTACACATCATTAAAATGTATATCCAATATACATTTGTTGACGTTGACACCCTTCTTATCTGCCATGTACTTGGGCAGTTTCACTTTGAGTGATCATTCCCCTAGGAATAGAAGCACTCAGCCTCTGGATTTGGGTCTAGACTTGGGTTTCTTCATGGAAGCAGCAACTAGCTTGCCATTTTTCTTCAAGTTTCCCTTCTTTCCATTGCCTTTATCGAACTAGTGGCTTCTTAACCATCAACGCTTGATGCTCCTTTTTGATTTCTACCTCCGCAGCCTTAAGCATTGCGAACAGTTTAGGGATCGTCTTCTCCATCCCTTGCATGTTATAGTTCATCACGAAGCTCTTGTAGCTAGGTGGCACTGACTAGAGAACTCTCTAAATCATTTTTTCATCCAAAAGATTAACTCCCAACTAATTGAAGAGATTGTAGTGCCCAGACATTATGAGCACATCCTCACTTACTCAGTTGTTCTCCTCCATCTTGTAGCCAAATAAGTTGTTGGGGGTTCCAGACATCGCAACCCGAGCATGAGCCTGAAATACCAGTTTTGGCTCTTGGAACATCTCATATCCTCCATGGTGCTCAAAAACTCTTTGAATCCATAGGCTGTAAAGCATGACGCGCTGAAGTATAGAGTGGTCATCAAAACGTGTGTGCCACACATTCACATTATCCATAAATGACATTGGAGGGGGTGGCGCACTGAGCGCTGCATCAAGGACATAAGCATTTTTTTGCAACAATGAGGATTATCCTCATATTACGAACCCATACTGTATAATTGATTCCATCATCTTTAAACTTAGCTTTCTATAGAAACACATTCAAATTCAGGGGAGCTACAGCGTGAGCCATTGATTTGTAACATAGTTTTGCAAAGGAAATTTAGACTATGTTCATTATAATTAGTTCAATTAATAAAATTACTAATGAACGCCCACTTAAATCAACATCCCTCAAGTTGTCTAAGCGATATGATCCAAATTCACCTACCCAAGTCCGGTCATTACGTGAAATGAGGGGCTTTCAATGGTGAACGTCTCCATGTTGATCATATATACTATATGACTCATGTTCGACCTTACGGTCCTCTCTGTTCCGAGGCCATGTTTGTACAAGCTAGGCTCGTCAAGTTCGACCGAACTATTATGTGTGTTTAAAACTGCCTTACACCAATTGTATGTGAACGAAGAGTCTATCACACCTAATCATAATGAGGTGCTTTGAAATGATGATCTTTCGCAACGTCGCATACTTAGGGAGAATAGATTTTATGTTAAAATTAAGTGAAGGGGTCATCGTAAATGCTACAATCCTCCTAAGAAATATAAGATGCATAGAAGATAAACATCACATGCAAATCAATATTTGACATGATACGGACATCATCATCTTGTGATTTTGATCTGCTCTCCAAAGCACCGGCATGATATCCACCGTCACCAGCATGAAACCATGATGTCCATCATAATGATCTCCATTATTATGTTGTTACGTGGTTGTCTCACCAACTATTGCTTCTACAACTATTGTTATAGGATAGTGCTACTTGTGAGCTGTGTTGGGCTTTTCCCTGAAGAGGAAGAGTGAAATAATATTCTAGCGGTAAGTTTTTCCTTCATTGAGAACCAAGGTTTATCGAACCAATAGGAGAATCAAGGCAAACTCTCTTCATGAGCACCCACAGACACAAAACCAAACACTTGCACCCATGCAGGGAACAGAGTTGTTAATCCTCTCGAACTCGTTACTTGCAATGTTTTATTTTGATTGATATACACATATAAAAAGTAAAAGTAAATAATTGCAGCAAGGAATTTTAAGTTTTTAGCAACATGATTAAGTACACCCGGGGCCCTAGTTTTCACTAGAGGCTTCTCTCTCGAAAGCTAAGCATGCGGTGGGTAGACAATTTAATGTTGGGCAATTCCTAGAAAACTGTACAGTTATGATATTATTCATGGCAATCATCATGTATATAGGCATAAAGAGCATCAACGATTCATGCATGCCTATGGTTTAGACAGGTTCGGGCCGCTCGGGAGCATAAAACCCTATGTCCTGTGTGTTGTGGATTATACAGGTCAAAAGTACAGGAGCGCAATGGCCTGGAAAGAATGCTTGAGGAGTGCGGCTACACGTGCAAATGGACAAAGTGTCGACCCTTGTAAATGTAGCCATGGACCTCCTTTTATAGATCAAGGGGCTACCATAGTGGCTAAAATGGTTATTACATGGGGTAAATAGTAGATCCTATAGCTGTCAAATAGACTGACAAGAGCTATAGTGGGATATACCTAACCTTGACGAATTAGGAAAGGTGCATTAAATGATTCGTGAGGTGTCGTGCTAGCGACGTCTCCCGAGAAGGATCACCTATCCTTCTGAGTTGTTCACCCAGCTACCTCTTATTATTTTGATACGCCGTGGGACGGGTGTCATTAAAGTTGATGTAAATCCCCCAGGATGCCACTCGCCCCTAAAAAGGTTTACCTAACCGGCTGCCCGCTCGACACCTTGTTGATGTTGAAAATCAGTCTGATGAGGTGGAGCGGTGGAGAGGCAGTGGAGTCATTGCCGGGCACGGTGGGTGTTGGGTCTTCTTCACCCGCAAGGCTTCTTGCTGGTGGCTTGGCCTTGATGACTAGCACTTTGTTGGATGCATCGTCTGTCGACAAGGCATGTCGGGTAGGAGGCCGATGTCCTGTGTGCACAAGTAAGGGTACAAAGGTACTCGTTCTTTAGTACACCAATGATAGCCCCCGTGCCTGGGCCATATAGAAGTCCATGACATCGTTGGGCAAGGCACAAAGCAATGCACAGATACATGGCTGCTTATTATTTTCCCTATTTTCCCATGATGTGCATTAAATGCGGGTCGTGGGAGTGGTGGAGCGAAACCTCTCCTCCAGATTGCGCCTGGGGACGCGTGGGCACATTGAATGAGGACAGGCGGCCTTTGTTCATTCTTCCCTTGTAAAAATAAAAACAAGGGTGGGAATCCGTAGGGGCACGGCTCATCCCGGTCCAACTTCCTCTTCTTGCCATCCTGTTCGTTACTGTGCTCTTTATTACCTGTGTTTCTTGTGAGGCATGGCATTGGTGGAGAAGGGCAGTCAATGGGGTAATTGATACTCCTGACCTCGTTGGGTTTTCTGTGAATAAGAATGGGTAATTGCAACACAATGTGCGTAAGTATTTCCCTCAGTTATGAAACCATGGTTTATCGAACCAATAAGAATATCAACCCACAACCGTCTTCAGCGGCTGCACAAAAAAGAACAAACAACTTGCACCCAACGCGGGCAAGAGGGTTGTCAATCCCCTTGCTCTCGTTATTTGCAAGCAAATGAGGTGTGTAGATAATTTCGAAATGCAAAATAAAATAAAAGTAAATAAATGGAAGCAAGGGTTGGACGTTTTAGGAATATGTTGTAATCAGAACCAGGGGCCATAACTTTCCCTAGTGGCATCTCTCATGAAAATAAGCATACGCTGGGTAAACAAATTAGTGTTGGGTAATTGATAGAAGAGCGGATAGTTGCGCAATTTTCACGACAATGATCATGTAAATATACGTATCACACCAATAAACAAATAGGCTGACTCCTTCATGCACCTATTACTTCAAGAGCACTTCTATGCTTGCCTCTCTACTATTAAGGTCATGACGAATGAAGTAATGCTTGGAGTAACATGACATGATGTAGACAAAGTAAACTCAACTAATATGAATAAACCCCATCATTTTATCCTTAGTAGCATCAACACAAAGAGGCAACTTGTGCCATTGTATCACTGGGATATAGAAACTCGCCAGGTTGAACCTACTACAACGCAGCTCACTCACTGAACAAATATTAATCTACTTGGCCAAACTATTCCAGTAGATTGGAGAGATTATGAATCTATCGTAATCACGCACATAAGAATCATATTATATATTAGAGGAGACTCAAATATTTATCATGAATAATCTAAACAAAAACCCACAATTCATTGGATCCGAACAAATGCACCATACAAGAGAGTTACATCATACTGATCAAAGCAAAGATGCAATTATCATTGTATTGAAGATCAAAGAGAGAGAGGTATGTCATCTAGGTACTGCTATGGACCCGTAGGTCTGTGGTCAACTACTCGCATATCATCTTGAGGGCAGCAAGGTTGATGAATAAGCCCTCCGTGATCAATCCCGCCTCCGACAGAGTGTCGGAACGGAGCTCTAGATGGCCTCCCGTAGGAACGGAGACTTGTAGCGGTGTAAAAAGTATTTTGGGACCTCCCTTGGAGTTTTTCGGGTAAATGGGAATTTATAAGCGAGAGAGCAGGGTCGGGAGAGCCACGAGGTGGCCACAATCCATCAGGATGCGCCTCCAGGTCACTGTATGATGGCTTGTGGGGGACTCGTTTGCCTTCCGGCCTTCTTTCGATGCTCCACGGTCTTCTTTTGATACAGAAAAAATTAAAAAAAGCTTCATGTCACTTGGTCTTCGTTTGGTACTAGAACCTCAAAAGTGGAAAACATGCAGAAAATAGCAACTTTCACTGGGCACTTGGTCAATAGGTTAGTCCTAACAAATAACATAAATTAGTAGATAATTTCATAAAAAGTGTTCTAAAATGATAACATAATGGCATGGAACAATCAGAAATTATAGTTACGTTGGATACATATCAAGCATGCCCAAGCTTAACTCCTGCTCGTCCTCGAGTAGGTAAATGATAAAAACAGAATTTTTGATGTGACATTCTATCCATGATGTATTCTTATGTATGTATTCTCATTGAGAAACGATGAATTAACAAATATTAGCACAAGAATATTTATAAGTATAAGCAGAAAAAGAATTAATCTTTCAAAGTGTATGTTCCTCAAAGATTGTTTCAACCCTTTCCATTTTTATTATATTAGCAAGGCATGGCTCCATCTTCATCACAAAACTACAAATGTCAAGCACCACGTTGCCCAAGTCACGCAATTGGATCGAATTTTTTCAATATGCATCAACTTTTTATTCTTCATAAAATACATGAGTGTGAACCATTGGAGATATCATATATGTGGAACAGAGTAAGGTGGTAGGTTCCAAAGGGGTTGAAAGGTGAATAATATAGTCTTGTATACCCATTTATAGATATTGATACAAGGAGTAGGGATTGCCATGCAAATGATGCACTGGAGCTATAAGTGTATGAAAGCTCCACTGTAGCCAAGTGGGTTGTGGATCCAACTTGCTTTCTCATGAAGACCTCGGGCATTTGAAGACGCTCATCATCGAAATATACAAGCCAAGTTTATAACTTTTTTGATTCCCACTAGGATATGAATGATATAACATGAGACTCTCTACATGATGAACATGGTGCCACTTGGAGGCACAAATGTGGTAAAGGATAGAAGGAAAGCCCCTTCTCTATTTTTCTATCATTCATTTTTCTTATTATGGTGGGCTCATTTGTCCTTCCCCATCTTTATTTCCTCACTCGGACAATGCTCTAATAATGATGATCATCATACTTTTATTTACCTACAAATCATGGATAACTCAATATGATGAATGAAGCAACATGAGTCCAATATGAATGCCTCTCGTAGTGTACCAGGATGTGCAATGATCTAGCGTGACATGTATTAAGCATGTGGATTTTGGTGGTTTTACACGCATCCTATTATGAATTGCGGCTTTGCCACAAATAATATGTCAACTCTATATGATAATGCAAAGAAATAAGATGATGAACAAACTAGTCATGTGAAGTGACGATAGAATTTGCTTGGCAATATATCTTGGAATGGCTATGGAAATGCCATAATAGGTAGGTATGGTGTCTGTTTTGAGGAGGATATAATCAGTCTAATGTGCAATACAGCGTATCATGCCACAGGGTTTGGATGGACCGGCGGAAGTCACACCAATCCTTGAGGTGAGAATGGGCTATGCGTGGCTATAGAGAGGCTAGCAAATAGTAGGAGGCGAGATTGTGTATTTCCATTGTGTCACATTATTTATAAAGAACCTATATACTTATTGCAAATTTTTATTAGTATTATCAAAAATCAAAGTACTACTCGCATGCCTAGAGGGAGAGGGTTGGTAGGAATTACCCATCGCGCGACTAGGTTTTCAACGAGGAATTGAAATGCTCCCACATCATCACCATTCCCTTTTAATTTTTCAGATGTTCAAGAAGTTTTAAGATCTTTTAATATAGAAGCCTATCTTAATTAATAGTTATGCACTCACACCTTTTCATATCACCACATCAATATCATTAACCACAATTTCTCCATATGTGCTACATGATGGTTTAAATTATCACTTATTGAACACTCATTATTTTTTATCTAGTCTTATGTATATGCAAATTACCATCACTATTTGTCCATATCTCAATCAAATATAAGTGAACAATGATAGCATATTATTTCTATAAAATCTACGCGACACCGTGCTCAAAACGATATAAGTGAAGTACCACAACAACTGCTAAGCTCAAAAGTTATCAGTGAAGCACATAGAGTATTCTAACAAATCATCATGATGGTGTCTCTCTCTCAAATAAGTGTGTCCAGCAAACAATGATTGTGGTAAACTGAAAGTGAAAGTAAAGAAAATGACGCTCCAAGAAAAACTCATATCACGTTATGAATAAAAATGTAGTTCCAAGTAACATACCAATGGATTGAGACGAATGAGGGGATGCCTTCCCGAGGCATCCCCAAGCTTAGACACTTGAATATTCCTAAAATACTACCTTTGGGTACCTTGGGCATTCCCAAGCTTAGGCTCTTTCCACTTCTCATTCCTTTTTTCCATCGAAATAATACCCAAAACTTGAAAATTTCAATCACACAAAACTGTACAAAACTTTGTGAGATCCGTTAGTATAGGCAACACAATAAACATTTTATGTATTGTTATAAATTGATTGTTATTTTATTTTAGAATATGGTATTTGTTTCTAACTTCTCCATGGCTTATCGCCCCCGATATAATCCATAGTATAATCAAAACAAGGAAACTATGCATGCAAAAATAGAATGTATTTAAAATAGAACAGTTTGTAGTAATATATTTAATTGCCATACTTATGTAAATCAAAAAATTCTAAAACTTTAGGACGATCTGGGAAATTTTTATATTAGTACTGTATAAAAATTCATCTCAAAAAGATGTTCCAATAAAATCAAATAGATTTTCCACTGGGCATTAAAGTTTCTGTTTTTCTAGAGTATCAATTCTACTCATCATGCAAATCATCCCAAAGGCTTTGCTTGGAGCAAACACTAACTAATACATAAAAAAATCTTCATAGAAGAAATAATCATTTTATCTAAAAATAATGCAAAGTATTGGTTTGTCTCGTAATAAGCTCTTTCTTTATAGCCATTAAGATAGGCGTGTGATGGAAATGATGCTCACAAGAAAGATACTAATTGAAACATAAAGAGAGCATCGTGTAGCATGTGAAAAACACCTTTAAGTCTAACATAATTACTATTCATAGGCATTTTGTAATTAAAGAATTATCAATATAAGATGTGTCTAGCATATGCATGTAGGAAGAATGAAGCATTAATAATTTCAACACAAAGAGGGTAAGTACGTATCATGGCCATTTATATAGCCATATTTTCCTATCTCATAATGATTACATGTGGGAGCATATTCAAATTCAATAATATAGATCTCATATAAAATATTCACTCAATGATCGACATGCACAAAACTGTTACAATCTTCCAAGGTAGTGGGATCACCATGAACTAGACTCGGGACCTCTCCAAACCAACTTTTAGTAGTGTTGCAAAAATGATAATTAATAATAGATTAATCATGAAGCATAGAATTATCAAGATCACAATAAAAATTATGATCATCACCCTAATCATGATCATTATCAAAATTGATATTCAAAGAATTTATACTAGCAATATGGCAATTATGCTTTTCATTCAAGGGACTATCATGAATCACTTCATAAATTTCACATTTTTTTAGATTCATTATTTTCCATAAATACCTCACAAATATAATCGCGTGCACTCTCACTAGCAATTGTTTCAACATAAACGGGTCTTTTGAAAAGATTAGATAATGGATGAGGATCCATAAGTATTTATTTTCTGTTTGTATGTGATAATATGATTGTTGCAAGCAAACAAGTAAACAAGCAAATGTAACTATATTTGTATTTCAGAAACAATTATAGGAGACAAGCTAAATATACCATAAAATAAAAATAGGAACAAATGATTGAAATTTTGTGTGGGGTTACTTGATAGTTGGTGATGATATTCCCATGCAATAGTGCAAGAAATCCTTCCTAATACTCCTGACCTGCCTTGGGTTTTCCATAAAGAGGAACGGGTAACTGCAAAAAAAAAGTGGGTAATCATTTCCCTCAGCTATGAAACCAAGGTTTATCTAACCAATAGGAATATCAATCAACAACTGTCTTCAGCAGCTGTACACAAAAGAATAAACATCTTGCACCCAATGCGGACAAGTTGGTTGTCAATCCCCTTGATCTCATTATTTGCAAGTGAACGAGGTGTGTAGATAATTGTAAAATGCAAAAAAAAGTAAATAAACAGCAGCAAGGTGTTGGAGGTTTTAGCAATATGTTGTGAATAGACCTGGGGGGCATAGTTTTACCTAGTGACATATCTCATGAAAATAAGCATACAACGCTTGTTGGGTAATTGATAGAAGAGCGGATAGGTGTGTCATTTTCATGCAAATGATCATGTAAATATAGGCACCACGTCCATAAACAAATAAGCCGGCTCCTGCCTGCACCTATTACTGTTACTTCACTTCAAGAGAGCATCTATGCTTGCCTCTCTACGTATTAAGTTCACGATGAATGAAGTAATTCTTGGAGTAAGATGACATGATGTGGACAAAGTAAACTCATCTAATATGAATAAACCACATCATTGTACCCTTCATAGCAGCAACACAAATATTCTACTTTTCCCCTGCTGTCACTGGGATATAGAAACTCGCTAGGTTGAACCTACTACAAGGCACCTCTCTCACTGAAGAAATATCTATCTAGTTGGCCCAACTATTTCAATAGATCAGAGAGAATTACGAAGCTATCCTAATCATGCACATAAGAATCATTTTATATATCATATGAGACTCAAATATTTATCATGAATAATCTGAACATAAACCCATAATTCATCGGATCCCAACAAATGCATCGTACAAAAGAGTTACATCATATGGATCAAAGCGAAAATGTGATGATCATTGTAGTGATGATCACAGAGAGAAAGAGACATTCCATCTAGGTACTGCTATGGACCCATAGGTGTGAGGTGAACGACTCACATATTATCATGACGACCGGAAGGTTGATGAACAAGCCGTCTGTGATCGATCCCCCTTCCTGTAGACTGCCATAATGGAGCTCTAGATGGCCTCCTGTTGGAAGGAATACTTTCGGCAGCGTAAAAAGTGTTTTGGGACCTCCCCTGGAGTTTTTATGGTAAATAAGAATTTATAAGCAAGATAACGGGGTCGGGAGAGGCACGACACGGCCACAAGCCATCAGGCCCCCCGGTCCGCGATCTGATTCCTTTTGGGTGCCTCGTGTGCCTCAAGGCCTTTTTCTGATGCTCCACGGTCTTCTTTTGTTCGAGAAAAATTCACAAAAAGTTTTAGGTAAATTGGGCTTCGTCTGATACTCGAACCTGAAAAATGGAAAAACGTGCAGAAAACAACAACTTGGACTAGGCAGTGGGTCAATAGGTTAGTTCTCAAAAATAATATAAATTGGTGGATAAGTCCCTAAAAAGTGTTCTAAAACGTTAACACAATGGCATGGAACAATAAAAAATTATAGATATGTTGGAGACGTATCAGTGATGTGCTCGACAATGCGTAGTCACTCTGAGAATAGTAGAGAGCCATCCCCTTGTATCCTCCCTATAAAAAGAAAGTCATGGGGAGTATTGCCCATTCATCTCTTCTACTACCAGACTCCTAGTTGATGACCCACAAGCATAGGGGATCAATTGTAGTCCTTTCAATAAGAGTTTTGAACCCAAAGATGAGCAGAAGGAAATGGCAAGCGGTTTTCAGCAAGGTGTTCTCTGCATGTGCTTTAAGTAACAGCGGTAGATAGTTTTCTAACAAGATAATTCGTAAAAAGTGACAAGTAACAATAGTAGAAAAAGTGAAGGAAGCTAGCCCATTCATTTTTGTATTAAAGGACATGCCTGAAAGTACACTTATATTAAGCAAGCACTCCCAAGGACACATGGGAAATTTTGTCTAGTCATGTTCATCATATTGAGTTGATTTAAGCTCCTCCCTCTCCCACAAATATCTGCAACTACAAAAGAAGAATTAAGATAAATCTAACCATAGCATTAAACGTTTGGATCCAAATCAGACCCTCATGAAGCAACACATAAACTCGGGTTTAAGCTCCTCTCACTCTCGCAACCCATCATCTACTTGTTACTGCACAATTACTTCCCTTTGGCCCATAACACGGTGAAGTGTAATGTAGTCGACGTTCACATCACACCACTAAGAGAGGTAACAACATATGTGTCATGAAAATATCGAACGAATAACAACTTTACATGATTACTTATAACAAGAATTCTCCCATGTCCTCACAAAAAATAGTTACTACTCACACTTCACCAACATGTTCAAGATTAGTGGTGTAATAACAATAATTATCTGGACATAATATCTTCCACCAATTAATCCAACAAGCATCAACTACAAGATGTAATCAACATAACTAGTAACCCACGGGTACCAATCTAAGGTTTTGAGACAAAGATTGAATACAAGAAATGAACTAGGGTTGGAGATGAGATAGTGTTGGTGAAGATGTTTATGAAGGTTGGTCCTCCCACGAAGGAGCAAGCATTGGTGATGATGATGGCTTTGATTTTCCCCTCTCGGAGGAAAGTTTCCTCGGTAGAATCTTTCTGCTAGAGAGCAAAAGGGGCTCTTATCAGGTTTACGCCTCGAGACAGTGATGCTTCATCCCAAAAGCTTGCTTATGATTTTTTCTATTTTAAAATACACCATGCACGAGAAGAGGGACGTGAAAGGGCCAGCAGGGGACCCACAACCCATCAGGGTGCGACCAGGGGGTCATCGTGCCTTGTTGGCTTGTGGCCAGCAAAAACCACCTCTGGTATATTTTTGGCCCAATAATTCTTAAATATTCTGGAAAACAAATTCGTGAAGTTAGAGATCACTTAAAGTCTATTGATTTTTCTACCTTTTTTCTCTGTTTCCCGATCCAGAATTCTAATTTCGAGATATATCCTTCTTTGTGATGTATCTTGCATATTCAGAGAGAAAGGGCACAAGAATTAGATGATAATAGGAAATATTTGACGAGAATAACAAAAATATCAATAATAATTAGTAATGCAAAATGGATGTATCACCAGCCATCATCGCCCTTCTCCTTCGTCTTCTTTCTTTCCTCTCAGAGGCCATGGTTGCAATGGGGAAGGGCACGACTCGTGGTCGAGCCCGAGCGTCCACGGCCACCTCGAGGGTCTCCCAGAAGCGCATCATGGTTACGGTTGTGGGGTCTTGCTCTCGTGGTAGGAGTGCGGCTCTGGGCCGCGGGAGGGGAATTGCCTCGAGTCGAGGTGGCCATGATAGAGCGCTCTTCCCATCGCCCCGAGTAGAGGTCCCTGCATCGGAGGTGGCACACGAGTTAGTGGTGGCGCTTTGTCATCGACCTCCCAGTTGGCTGTGGCTTCCTGATCCTTTTGCTAGGTCCATAGAAGGCAGCAGGCCCTTAGGCTTGTGGCTTTGGGCAGACGATTGCTGCAAAGGACCTGCCTGGGTGGCGGTCGATCTGTCCCCCGGCAGCGCCATGTTCCTAACGCGGGGGTGGAAGTCATTTGCGTGCTCCTGTGGCCCGGGACTAGGGAATCTTCTTCGGTTCAAGTTTGACGGAGCCCCCATGCTTTCCGTGAAGTTCTTCGGGACCTCCAGCAGCCGGCTGGAGTGCTGCGTGGAAAGTTCGAGCGACAACGACCTTGACTACTCCAACGAGAGTGATGATGGTGACAGATCACCCAAGGTCAAGCTCAAGGGTGACGACTCCGAGTAAGCATGATGACGCCATAGCCGGATTTTGAAGAAGGGTCGTGCATTGGCTTGGCTGGTCCGGATGTGGTGCTCCATCTGCGAGACCTCGTTTACAGATCAATCGCCACATCGTAGTGGTAGATCTCCTTTTCGTGTTTAGATTGTACCCAATGTAACCATTTTTGCTTTTCTCTTCCACATTCCATGCCATGGAGTGAGCGTCTTGCCACAACTACTCTTGTTGTTCTTCATCGAAAGCTCGTACTCAAGGTGACACATATGTGAGTTTCGTCACGAGCATCGCCTCAACACCAAATACCAGGGAGAAGGGTGTCTCACCCGTGGCTCGATTTGTCAGTAGCTCATCAATCCATCGCCTTCGTGCTTGTGCAGTGTGTCAAAAGTTATTCTCTTGAGGCCACGAAAAACTTCACTAGTTTGCCTTTCTACTTGGCCGTTGCTCCTAGGGTGTGCAACCGACACGAAGAAAATCTTGGCGCCGATGTCCCGATAGTACTTCATGAAGATGTTGCTAGTCAATTGCATTCCATTATCTGTGATGATTTTGTTGGGCACACTAAAATCGCAGACTATTCCTCTGAAAAACTTGACTACTGCTTGCATTGTCACCTTCCTCACTAGATCTACTGTCGTCCACTTCGGGAACTTGTCGATTAAAACGAACAAGAACTTGAAGCCCTCGTTAGCGCAGGGGAAGGCCCTGAAATTGTTGATCCCCTAGACTGAAAAAGGCGAGGAGACCGGTATAGTTTGGAGGGCTTGTGTTGGCTGATGTATCTTCTTAGCATGGAATTGGCATGCTTCACATGTAGTCACCACTACCAAGGTGTCTTGAAGGGCTGTCGGCCAATAGAAGCCTTGCGAGAATGCTTTTCTGACAATGGCTTGTGACCCAAGTTGGGAGCCACATATCCCTTTCTGTATCTTTGCCAACAGCAACTATCCTTCTTCCCGAGGAATGTACTCCAATGTCACTACATTTGGTCTCCTCTTGAAGAAAGTGTTGTCCATGAACTGGTACATGCTAGATCGTTAGGTTACTCCTTCGGTTTCTTCTTTCTCTTTGAGAAGTTCACTAGTCTAGAGGTATTGGATGATCTAATGTGCCCATGCGAGACCTTGCGGCTCGATGAAAAGTACCCAAGGCATTTCTTCTGCTGCGGGAGCGCTAGCTTCCATGGAAAGGACCACCCGGGTCTACCGATGCTTCCCGCTCACCGGCAGGCATCTTGTCGCTTTTGGTAGTCTTCTTGGTAGCTACTGATGGCTCTGCTAGGAAATATTCAAAACAATTGATCTTTCTTTTCTTAGCTTGCCACACTGATAGCATGACTGATGGATGAGTCAATGGGAGTACAAAGGTGTCTGGATCCACATGCAACTTATGAGCCGCTTGGTTTAACAGGTCATCGACAACGCTATTTTCCGCGCGAGGGATGTGTTACGTCTATAGAGTCAAAGTGCCCTTCCAACTTCCTCACCTAATCTACATATGATTCCATTAGAGGTCTCTGGTAATCTTTGTTTACTTGATGCACAATCAGCTCTGAATCTCTTCGGAATATCAAATTTCTGATGCCAAGATCGACTACTATCCGTAGACCTACGAGGAGTCCCTCACATTCTGTCATGTTGTTTGTTGACACCTCTCAAGGAAACTGCATCTAGATCACATGCTTGAGGTCCTCCCCTGTCGGTGTGACAAGCAGCACTCCTTCACCGGTGCCTTGCACCAAGAAAGCCCCGTCAAAGTACATTATCCATACCTGAAGTGGTTCCTTGCCTTGAAGAGTTATTTTCGGAATTTCCTCATCTTGCATTGGTGTCCATTATACAATGAACTCTGTCAAGGCCCTGCTCTCTATAGTCATCATGCTCTCGAGGCTTAGGTCAAAGCTAGCTAGCTCCAACACCCACTCGACAATCCTGTTAGTTGCTTTCGGGTTCCCCAAGATGTGTTCCAATGGAAAGAGAGTGACGATAGTGATATGATGTGGTTGCAAGTAGTCATGCCGTTTTCTAGATGCCATGAGCAGGCCAAAAAGCAGTTTTTGCACCCCTAGATTACCTTGACCTAGACCCGTGCAAGAGAGAGTTGACAAAGTAGATTGGTCACTCCACCATCTTCTTCTTTTACACAATCTGTTGTTCAGATCCTTGTGTTGCACTTGTGCCGCCATTTCCTTGGCTTGTCAGAGTTGAATCTGGCTTGCCGGTTTCCTCCTCCTCTTCCTCAGCTTCTCTCTCTTCCACTAGCGTAGCACTAACCACTTGGTTAGTTGCTGCTAAATACAGCAGCAACAACTCTTGCGATTTAGGCGCAACTAGTATTGGCGTTGAGGACAAGTATTTCTTCAAATCTTGCAGCGCTTCCTCCTCTTCCGGAGTCCATTTTATTGGGTCTGCCTTTTCAGGATTTTGAAAAACGACAGGGCATGCTCTCCAGACTTGGAAATGAGCCTGCTAAGGGCGGCGATGCAGCCCGCGAAGCGACATGCATCCTTGACGCGCATAGGTGCTTCCAACTACTCGGTTGCCTCAATCTTGGTGGGGTTGGCTTGTACACCGTGTTGTGGCACAAAAAATGCTAGGAGCTTGCCAGATGGGACTACGAACACGCACTTCCCGTGGTTAAGATTCAAGTTTATCTTGTGCAAGTTTGCAAAGGTATCTTATTAGTCTTGAATCAGTGTGTTCTTTTCTTTGGTTGTGACTACTATGTCATCCATATATGCCTCCACATTTGTGTGTAACTACGCACTAAAACAAATTTGGAAGGCCCTTGCAAATTTTGAACCAACACTCTTCAACCCAAAAGGGATAGGCTTGAAGCTAGGGATGAAAATGGAGTGGAATGTTTCTGCTTTTTCGGAGTAAAAGTGAAAATGCAGAGGAAATACGAAAACAGAAATGTAAATTTACAAAATAGAAATGCAAATAGAAATTTTTATGTCGAAACGGAAACAAAAATGGAACCGTGTTTTTAGTGAAACATACATGGAAATGGAATTTTCTGTTTTTGTGCATATGGTATTTCTGTTTTAGTATAGGCCTATAGCTACTTTGTAGCCAAACAACACAAAATAACACAAAGAGTATAATAGATCTTTTGAGGCCCAATTCTACTATGACATATGTACTCAATGAGACCCTATACACAATTATCGAATACTACTACAATACAATGCTAAGGTGGTAACATAATCTTATTATTTTGTAGCCATGGTAGCATTTCATTTTTTTTTGTTGATTTCTCTATGTATCGAGGGGTTTTAAATTTTTTATGAACGCCCACTTATATTTTCATGTGTGCTCCATATTTGCTCCATCTCTCTTTCTAATAGAATCTGTTTTTGTATTCATTTCCTGGGTTTCTTTATTAGCTTCCGTTTAAAAAAAGCATATGAAAACAAATGCGATAGCATCCAGTTCTTCCTGTTTCTGGATTGTATTCATCCCTACTTGAAGCAGTATGTGTCACACGGGGTAATGAATGTGGTTTTCTCTTGGTCTTCCTCGGCCATAAAAATCTGGTAGTAGCCAGAGTAGGCACCAAAGAATGACAACAGGTCACAACAAGCAGTTGAATCCACTATTTGATCGATGTGTGGCAGGGGAAAGGGTCTTTTGGGCAAGCCTAGTTGACATTAGAGAAGTCGATGCAAAGTCACCATTTCCCGCTTGTCTTCTACACTCCACTAGTTGTGCTAACCGCGTGGGGTGGAGGGCACCTCTGATTGAACCTGTTGCCTCCATCTTTTTGATTTCTTCGGCAATGAACTCTTGCCATTCCAAGGCTTGTTTCTGGACCTTCTTCTTGAGGGGCGGGAATCTGGATAGACGGCAAGGTGTTGATCCTTCACATCTGTGGGAACATCGGGGAAGTCAGATGGCTGGCATGCAAACACATCAACATTCGCCCGTAGGAAGGAGACGAGCGCGCTTTCCTATTTTCTATCGAGGGTGTCACTTATGTTGAAATTGTTGCCCTCACCGTCCTCGCATGCAGCCACTTGCTTCATCTTGGGGATGGTCACCTTGCTTTTCTTGCTGCTGTTGGCAGAACTCCCTGGTAAATCATCGACGGGTATGTTGCACTTTGGGACTCTTGTTCTTGCCCTTACCCCTTGGAGCTTTGTCGATAGGAGCAGGTACCTTGTCAACAGGAGCAGGTACCTTGTCGACACATCCCGCCACTGCCTCACGATAGAGCTAGTCGACGTAGAGGATTGCATTCTTGTTGTCGGCATGGACGATGAGACGAAGCCATGAACTTCTCTAGTGTCGGTAGGCCCAAGATCCCATCGTACAACAGTGACATCTTCGCAACATCGAAGACCACTTTCTATATTCTGAAGTTGAGCTCGCTACCGAACGTCACCGGTAGAATATTTTTTCCCTCGGGATGATATCTTCTTGGGTTGAACCCCCTGGAAGAAATGGAACCCATAGCATCTATCTCCTTTTGGAATTCTTGACCATCAAATCCCTCTTCATTTCCATCATAATGATTGTCCTCGTCATCACACTTCTTGTCTCAACCTCTAGCAAGCTTCTCCTTTTGCTACATGTCCTTGTCGCGGCGACCTCTACGGCAACCGCGATTTTTCTTGCCAGAACCACCAACACCGTCTTGGCATTTCTCCTTGTTGCGTC